>NC_138193.1:90528067-91128067 GCF_964194105.1 Spermophilus citellus
ATTCCAAGCAAGTGACTTACACATGAACTGCTAGGTCAGTCCATTTTTAAGAAGGGGACTTCCTGTATTTTACATTCCTAGACAAAGGACAAGTGATAGTTGCAGTAAAATCTGCATCTTATTATCCACGTAGAGCAGCCCATCAGGAGGAGACAATTTGTGTAAGGACCCCACGCGTCCGAAGGGCTGCTTCTCATGCTGCTCACAGAAGGACAGGGATGATCTTTCCTCCCCAGAGTTCTCATCTGAATCAGCACAGTGCTTACTCCCTAACCCTAAGAAAAAAACCACGTTCCATAAATAGAAAGCAAGCTCATTCACCAAAAATGGACCTGCCCTGCGTGGCAACTGGGAGGTAAGCACGGTGTTAAAAGAAGATACACTAAACCTGCTACTGAGGTTAAGGAATTATTTCCTTCCAAGGACTCACATTCATTTGAATACATTCTCTGTACAAAGCTGTGTTCCTACCTTTCCCATTATCTTTAAAAAGTAATCATAGTTTGTCTTGCTCAAATTATTACTTCAAAACATTACAGCACAACCCTCTCCCCTTAAAAAAAGAATTTCAAACTCACAACTCTGCCATAGTCAGGCATACTTATTATTCTCTTCCAACACTGGTTATCCTAGTTATTGTTGTGGTTCATACTTACGGTAAATTTGCCCTGCGAAAGCTAAATACACATATCAAATATTTTTAAGAGTCTTGAGGAAAGGAAAGAAAGACATTATTATCCAAGTGATCACTGCAAACTGCAGGAAAAGGAGAGTGATTAAGGTGTCCCTCATCCAGAGGCAAAAACAAAACACTCACTGAGAATGAATCTGCTGGGAGACTCCTACTGAAGGCTTTGGCTTGAGAGTCAAGGTCATCTGGGCCACAGGACTGACTCTTGGTAGAGGGTCTGCCTTCTTAGATGCAGTGTGCTTTACTGCTTGCTCAGGAGGAACCCAAGAGGAGGCAACCCCAGGATTCTGCCCTCCAAAGACTGGTGACGAGGTGTCCTGGGCAACTGTCGTCTCACAGGCTTTGCCCTTGGTCCCCGGTTTACACACACAGAGTTGAGGCCGGAGACACATCCCTCCATTCTGGCATGGCGGAACACAGCTCGCTGCGAAAAGATAATAGGAAACACAGCTTTGACTTCACTAATTTACAGTAGACTTCACTAATTCTTCTCAAGGGTTAACAGTAGCATCCTGATGCTCTTCAATAAAATAGAGCTAACCTTAAGCACTGATGATGATGATGATAATGGTAACAATGATGATGAAGATGAAGACAGCTATGATCTACTAATGGCGGCCTGGGTACCCAGCACCACTCAAACATATACCAACAAATTTGATTCCCCAGAAGCTGATTTTAGAAGATATCTATTGCCCATTTTACAAATGAAGAAACAGACATGAAGGTTCAGTATTTTGCCAAAGATCACAGGATTGTTAGTAAATAGAAGAACTGGGACTCAAACCCAAGTGAGCAGACCCCAAAGCCATTCTGTTAATCATCTTACTACAACAGCCTCCCAGAAACACATCAGAAAACACAAGAAAATCTTTAGAAAATATTCTGATATTATTAAATTGTGTTCTGTGGTTTAAGTTTAAATTTGTTTTTAAATTTCTAAGTTTAAATTCTTTTGCCTAGACTCAAAAAAAAAAAAATTTCCAACCCCCAATAGTGTTCTCCAACAGACTTGCACAGGCCATCAGAGCTTAGAGAGATAATTTTAAATTTTTCAACCCACTCTTTTGACATATGAGAAAACAAAAAGCAGAAAGATGGAGACTCACCCTCTAGGTACCCACTAGTTTACATAATAATCCAGTGGACTGTACACCATCCCTAATTTTATAACAAAAGGCAGCCAAAAAGAAACAACTTCTTCATCTCCTGTTTGCTAAGATGCCTGAACTTTGAATCACCGGACTTTTGGCCAAGCAGTTATAAAGTTAGCAGGGCCATGTGTCATAGGCAAGGTTAGTGGATTTGATCATAGGCAAGATCCCTTGGAGCTTAAATGTTGCCGACTTAAGTTTTATTAGGTAACGCCACAGTTCTCTGGGCATAATCCCTTCAGGCCCCTTCTCTGTTTGTTCAAATACATGTATTATACTACCCTCTCCTATCAGTCCACCTCTGACTTAAGTGCTTAGTCCTAAAGTCACACTACAAAATCTCTCATAGAATTCAAAACCAGATACAGTCCACAAAACAATTACAAAATGTGTAAGGGATGTGAACCACAGGAGACTCAGTTATTAAAAGCCAAATCACCAAAACTTAACCCTGAAATTTTCTATAAAAGAGAAGACACTTCTCCCATCTTACTACAGTATGATTCCAATTAGTTATAAGAAACAATAAGAAATGGCCCTTGAGTGTCAGAAGACCAGTGTGACAAATTGTCAACATGTTAGGAAGGATTCAAAAACAACATTTTAACTGTAGCGAGCTCTCTAGGTGACCTTGGAGTAAGTCAATTAACCTTGCCCCCTGCACCTGTGTGTGTTTGGGGGCATCACAAGGACAGCAGCTGCTTGTTCTAAAATGGTCCCCATATTAGACTTCCAGAATTCAAATTCAAATTCAAAAGCTATGTATTTCCAGAATTCAAGATGCTTTTCTAACTGACCAAGCAAACTCTGCTGCAGGATCTGAGAGACTCTGCTGGGGTCCCTGCTCAGCCATGATTATTTACGGAATGTCACACGAGTGGGAATGAACTCCACCCAAGCAAACAGAAGCGGCCAGGAGCAAGGACGGGGCCACCCTTTCAACACTGTGCTTCTGCCAGAGATCACCCCCCAGGCATTCCCTGTATACATTCCCTTCATGCTTTCAATTAGAAACACGTTTCAGTTTAACATCTGAGAATGATTTCCGCTTCTCCTCCCTCCCAAGGTGTACTGCAAATGTCTACTAATCTACCAGGAAATCTGCACAGAGCAGCCTGCAGAGGCTGGCACCTAGGTAGGTAGATGCCAAGGACTAAAATCATCCAACATGCCACTCAATGTGCCAAGGACATGTGTCTTTAGAAGGATGTAAATGGATTAGAAATGTAAAGGGGAGTCTTTTTTTTTAATTTTTCAAATTCTGCCTGTGGTTATGGGGCAGGGAGGACAGTAATAAAAAGGGGAATAAATACCCAAAATTCACTATTTGCTACTGAAGAAAAAGAACATGCTGTATAATGGAATGGCTATGCCACCCTTCTGCAGGAAATTTCTGAAGAAGAATGAGAAGAGAATTTTCTCTTCCACCTATGCCACCCAGACTCAGGCAGGATGCCCCTGGAGCATGCAGAATGCCCCTGGAGCATGCAGATGAATAGGGTTTGGCTTGAACTGGGGCACAGGTGACAGAAGCCCTAAGTGCCAAGACAAGCCCCTTATCTGACGAGAGCGCAAAACTCATGTCCTCCAATCACACCATTTTTCCTGCAATCTTTGCCCCCCAGGCCATAGTGCTACTTACAGGGCAGAAAGATGGGTGATTCTCAAAGTCAGTGCCCAGACCACCACCACCACCAGCACATTAGGAACACTTTGGAAATACACAGTCCTGGGCTGCTCCAGGGCCATCTAAATCTGAACCTGGAGCCCAACAGTCTGTGAGTCCCCTCCAGGTGACTCAGACGCAGCCTCCAGTTTGAGAATCACTGGCATACAATATTTGGAAACTGATGATCTTCCTCCAGCAGTTTTGAGGACTTATATTTTTATAATTGCGAGTTTAGTGTTTTCACACTAGACTTGCTCTTATTTTATTACATCCTTGGCTATGATAAATGTGTGTGTTTTGTCAGACCCTTTTATTTTTAATGTAAAAGAGGGAATACCTCCTCAATGATCAAATTCCCAGGATCTCTATGGCTCCCTTCCAAAAGTCACATCTACTTTGTGGCCAATGCAAAAATTTGTAGGTATTTACAAGAAAACTGTTATATTATAACTGAGGTGTTGAACTATAAAGAATATTATAAATGATGTCGCAGAAGTACTTTTTAAATGGAGTTTTTCCCTACCAGTTGATTCTGCATATACCTGGTCAGCTGTGTTTAGGCACAATCAGCTGGGGCTACATCAAGGTCTTATGGTGAGGCTGGGCACACACTGCCCAGGCTCATGCTGCCTGTTAGCATCATCTGGGGCATTTTTAAAAACTCCCCAAACCCAGGCCTAACTCCAGATTAATTAAATCAGAGTCTCTGGGGGAGGGTCCCAGGCACTTTTTAAACTCCCAGATGATTGCAACCTTCAGCCAAGTCTGAGAAGCAGTAGTTAGGGAACAAATCCTACCCCAAACCTGCTGACAGGTCTTCCTAAAATGCTCTTTGAATCATGTTTTTTTTCTTTTTTTTTTTTTAAAGAGAGAGTGAGAGAGGAGAGAGAGAGAGAGAGAGAGAGAGAGAGAGAGAGAGAGAGAGAGAGAATTTTTTTAATATTTATTTTTTAGTTCTCGGCGGACACAACATCTTTGTTGGTATGTGGTGCTGAGGATCGAACCCGGGCCGCACGCATACCAGGCGAGCACGCTACCGCTTGAGCCACATCCCCAGCCCAAATGTTTTTTTTTTTTTTCTCAAAAACTTATAATTCATTTTTACTAACCATGGGATAATTTCAAAGTCCTTTACATCTGGACTCAAAACCCCTTTCCACCCTCACTTCTCTTGGTTCACCCCTGCATAAGCGCCCAGGTTCTCTGGAATTCTCGCCTCCTGTCTCTGCACACAGGGTGCCCTGTTCAGGAATACATTGCCCCTCGATTCCAGTCCCCAAGTGCTTTTCTTCTGTGTTTTTCCCAAATGCCTGCCCACCCCTACCAGGATCTTGGCACCATCTGAGCTCCTGTTCCACTTTTATCATCCATTTCACATTCACATGTGCTGTGACATGTTATTCATCTTTTTTTTTTACAGTTATCTCTTATTTACCAACTAGATGATCAAGTGTGAGGTCAATTAAATGGCAGAACGTTCTGTACCTAGGATAGGATTCTGAGATTCATTATTGACTAATTCCAAATGATGCTGGGACTTCAAGGCATGGCCAAGGGAATGGTAGTCAATGACTTTTATTTCATTATATAATAATGTCTACACCTCCAGACTTGGTTTGCATGGTACTCACTCGAACACTCTCCAATCCAAAGCAGATGTTTTTCCAACAAAATTAATATTCAAATATACACTAAAAACACACAAGGTCTGTAGTGAAATTTAACAGTATATGACAGTTACTTATTATAGAAACAGTTTCAGAAGCCCATTTCCAATGTGTTCCAGAAGAACTCGGAAGGGGGAACAAACTGGTTAAAGACAAAGAGAAAAGAACATCATAACTAACTGGTAGGAGCCGTGACAGGTTACTAAACCTCCAATACAGAAGCACTTTGAGGGAGCTAGCCTGAGAAGTTCAGTGAAACAGAAAAAAAGAGAGAGCTTCTGAGAAATACTGTTTGTGGACATGAAAAAGAAAAGGAAGGGGAAGCCCAACAATTAATTCAGAGGACAATCCTAGGCCAGGACTTCTGCTCAAGAACCACAGAGAATTAACCCTCTCACTGCCCTCCTCCCTTCCAAACACAAAGCAATGGCAAAATTATAGTTTTACATTTAAAAAAATCATTTTTTATGCTAGTCATGATGGAATAACTGTCGCAAACAAGTCTTCTTGTCATACACAGCAAGAAGGCTGGATGGAAGATAGAAAACATCTGTTTGTAACGCTGGACATCTGGCAACCCAAGACTGATTCCCAAGAGAAAGGAATCCATGAGATGTAGAAGAGCACTCTGTGGACCACAGACCCGGGTGGAGCGCAATGGCTTCGCCCAGCCGAGGAGACAGAGACCTGCTTCAGGAGGCTAAGCAGCTGGAATTGCAGGGCTGAGTACTGGGGAGAAGGGACCTGCACGCAGAGGCAGAGGCAGCCCAAAACCTGCAAAGCATCTCCATGAGTCTCTGCCTGATTCGAAGCTGCAGAGGCACTGGGTGAGATCCGGCAACCACCACCCAGGACCTGTGAGCTGCAAATTCCCAGAGCTACTCCAGGGCACAGGCCCAATTCTGAACAGCTGGGGTCATGACACGTAGGAGAGGGCCCAGAAGTAACCACCTTTCCAAAGCATAGTATTACTTCAAAATCAGACAAGAACAGTGCCAAGAAAGAGAATGAACACACAAAATTAAAATTACAAATACAGGTGGAAAATATCCACGTAAAATATTAGTAAATTGGATATATCAGTATTTAACAGAAAAGCAAGCAGAATTTATCCCAGAAATACAAACATGTCTCTAATCTTAGCAGATATATCAGTGTAATTCCCCATGTTAAAAAAGCAGATGAGAATTCAACTCAAGGAATGCAGAAAAAGCTTCCAATAAAATTCATCACTTATGCATGATAACAAATAAGAACTATTAGCCAACTATAAATACAAAGGGCCTTCCTGATAAACAGTATCTACAGCAAACCCCACAAAAAAAACCCACAGCAAATATTACGATAGCAAATATTACAAAGTGTGTAGAAGAATCCCTGTCAAAGTTGAAAACAAATCTAAATACTCATAATAACCTCTAATAGTCCATGTGGCATTGTAGGTCCCAGGCAACAGTACACAACAAGGAAAATAAAAGGCCTAAGTGCTAGAAAGGAAAACACAAATGTATCCTTAGGTGTAATTCTCCTAATTTTCTACATATTTACCAAAAAAGCCTACAATTATAGCTGATTTAAAAAAAAAAAAAAAAGGTCAGCAAGGTTCCCACCTACTGGATTACTGGATTAGCCTAGAAAAATGAATATTATTCCTGTAACAATGAATATGCAATTAAATGTATGTAGTGGGGGGAAAAAAAAGACACAATTCCCAAGGGCAACACTAATTATAGGTATCTAACATAAATCTAACAAAAGATATTCAAGACTTTCAAAAGAAATTACAAAGCATTTAAGCACAAAAAAAATCTGAATAAATACCAAGGTATAGTGTATGTGGATTATAAGATTTAATTCTGACAGACACAAATATCTCCAAATCTTTCTATAAATTTGAATTCCAATTAAAATCTTAATGACTTTCTCAGAAAAATTAACAAGCCAATCCTAAAATCAATAATGGCACACTGACAGGCTAAGAAGGATCAAAACAATGCCAAAAAAAAAAAAAAAAAAAGATCATGGGGAAAATCTTCCCTGCCAAATATTAAGATCTATTATGAAGTTAAAACGATTTAACTTCATTTCAACTCATAGTTCACATATAGAGAACCATTTTTCATGTCTCTCATTGTACACAAGTAGAGTCACACCATTGGTGTCTTCATACATGTACTTAGGGTAATAATGTCCATCTCATGCCAACATCTTTCCTGCCCCCATGCCCCTCCCTTGCCCTCTCTTCCCTTTGCCCTATCTAAAGTTCCTCCCTTCCTCCACACAAGGTACTGACAAAAAGTCTGTTTCCATCAAGTGTTAGCAAAGATGTAGGGAAATGGGAACATTTATATACTACTCTATCCACCTCTGCAAAAAGCAATGTGGCAGAATCTAGTAGTCATCATGTGAAAATGTCAATTTCAATTTGAGGCCAGCATGTGCTCAAAAAGACATACACAGGAATATTCACCTGGATACGATGACAAATTTGGGCACCGGTCAGTGAAAATAAGAACAAACCGTCGTGTGTTCACACAGTAGTTAAAATCATGATCCAGGTCTGTACCAAGCAACATGGAGAGATCTTGACAAAAATGCTGGCTGAGGAAAGAAAATTATAGGATGCTACTTTATAATACTCTTCTCTATACTATAGTAACTGCCCTCACCAATTTAAAAACAATACCATGTGTTTTTACAAATACATATGAAATCAACAAAAGTATAAAAAATATGTACTGAAGCCGCCAAGTTTATGTCAGTAATCACCTCTAGGAAGGAAGCAGAATGATGCAAAGAAAAGATAACACTGTATGAGCATATTTGTTTCTTTAAAAAAATAGGTAGCAAATATGATAAGAAGAAGACATGCATTAACTATGGGCCATAGATACACGGATGGCTACTATTGTATCTCTTGTACTTTTCAACTTTTCAAAATAAAAAAAGAATTCTTTTTTTTAAGTAATCAAATAAAAAGCAAACTGGAAATGGAGAAGAGTTAAACCATGTTGCTCATCACAGGGTGAAGGTGTGATAATGCAATGGGGTCAGCCGAAAGTGGTAGAAAGTGCCACCAAGAAGATGTACCCACGGGGCTTGCAGAAAAACACTGACATGAAGACCCTGCAGATTTGGCAACAAAATCCTGTTCTATTCCGATCTACCAAGCTAGCCATATGAAAACATTCTTTCATCATTTGAAACAGTCAAAATTGAATGTATTCTCAGCTGGGTACAATGGCCCACACCTATAATACCAGTTAGTAGGGAGGCTGAGGCAGAAGGATCATATGCGTTAAAACCCAGCCTCAGCAATTTAGCAAGACCCTAAGCAACTCAGTGAGACCCTGTCTCTAATAAAATATATAGCAGCACAATTCAAAATAGCTAAACTGTGGAACCAACCTAGATGCCCTTCAGTAGATGAATGAATAAAAAAAAAATGTGGCATATATACACAATGGAATATTACTCAGCAATAAAAGAGAATAAAATCAAGGCATTTGCAGGTAAATGGTTGGAGTTATAGAAGATAATACTAAGTGAAGTTAGCCAATCCCAAAAAAACAAATGCCGAATGTTTTCTTTGATATAAGGAGGCTGATTCATAGTGGGATAGGGAGAGAGAGCATGGGAGGAACAGACAAACTATAGATAAGGCAGAGGGGTTGGAGGGGAAGAAAAGGGATATGGGGTGATTAATGATGGTGTAATATGGTGATCATTATTATCCAAAGTACAGGTATGAAGACACAAATTGGTGTGAGTATACTATGTATACAACCAGAGATATGAAAAACTGTGCCCTATGTATGTAATAAGAATTCTAATGCATTCTGCTGTCATATATAAATAAAAAAGGGGGGTGACTGAGGATATGGCTCAGTGGTTAAGCACTCCTGGGTTCAATCACTGGTACCAAAAAAAAAAATGAGTTAATTCTCTACTTTTTGCCCCAAATGATAAACAATCTCAGATTTCTTCCCCATTTGAATCTACTCCAGTTTGACAAGTTGATCCGAAAGTTGTTTAAAACTTCAGTGACTGTATTTTTAGGAAGCAACCCATGCCCTAAAGCTCAGCCTCCATCGCTTTTAATTCTAAAAACGTAACCCTCGGTTATATTTAAAACTTGTCCCAGCCCACACAGCGCAAACAGAGTGACTCTCTGCCCTTTGCCTTTCTCTCCAAACAAGTTGAAGCATGTCTACCACATGTGTCCTGGGGCGAAATGTGAGTCGAGCTGTGTCTTCCATGATCAGAGACAGCAGGTGAGAAACGGCTCTGCTGTGCGGGTCTTCACAGCAATGCCCAGCTGCCCTTTGAAGTTACTCAATAACAAGAGAGTGATATCAGATCACAGGAGACAGAGCATGAGGTCACACAATTGCATCTACTGTCCGCTCCTTGTAGCAAACCTAAATAAACGTTGTACTTGTGCTGTAGCTGTCTCTGGTCAGCTTCCTCCAAAACCCCCATGGAGAAAAACAAATTGTTCATTATTCCAGAAGACTGGACGGAAAAGGCATTGTGATATTTTGGTAGTTTTTTCTCCCGGAATAATGAAGAATTCCACATTTGTGAATTTTCTAGATAGGCCAACTATGCCCATCAAGTGCCAATGCGCTGGATAACCTTTATGGGGTTTTGATCATTATGAAAATCCATTTGAAATACTTTAGGGGTATGGGGGTGTATGGGGGTGTTTACTTTCATTGTTCTTTTTCCTCTAAATCAGACTTTCTACCACTTTTTCCTAGACCTTTTGCTTTTCTAATCTACAGTAATGATTTCACCAAGCAAATGGCTGAGCACAGCATGAATTACATAGAATACACATCACAAAGGTCCTGTGCAGAAGCTTGTGGCTCTATGCAGGAGTTTAAGGCCTTTATGTCAAGTGCTCAGCCCCCATCTGCCTAATTCTCCAAGATCTGTGTTCTGGAAGGCTGAGGTTCTCTAAGCCTGAGCACAGCAGGAGTATTACCATGTGATTTAATTTAAAGTAGGCGGTCAGCTGGGGCCAAACAAGATGCCATCAATAACTGTAAAATCACTCACAGAATATAACATAATTAAATCATGTCATGTAATGAAAAACAACCAGCAATTTTTCTGGATTCTGTTTCTGGCCCTTTTACAAAGTTTCTCTTTTTTTTTTTTTTAAGTCACAGAAAGTTAATGAAAAAAAAAAGAAAACAAAGTTAAAGATCTACAGTTAAGACTATATAAACATTGAATATTTAAACATTGAATATTTAATTCTAAAAATAGCAAAAGTAAGAAGGGAAAAATAAACCAGAAAAAAATATTTCAGAAAATGCTATTCTATAGAAGAAAATTAATAAAGTTGCCTTTAACAAAGTAAGACCAAAATCAAAAAAGAAAAAAAGGACTAAAAAGACAGTTAAAATAAAGAAAAATGCAATTAGTAAATAAATATGTAGACTAATGTCCATATTCATGAAGTCATCCAAAGAAATACAACCTAAAAACAAGAAGATACCTTATGACTACTTGATTTTTTAAAAAAACATGTAAAAATATTAATACAAATTGCTACCAGAGTAGGAGTAAAATGATACAAGCCTTTTAGAAAGCATTTTAACCATATGCTCCTAATATTTCAGTAGCCTAATTTCCAGAAATGCATCCCAATAATCAAAAAGGAAACAATTATGCACATATACATGTCCAGGCATCCACAGCAGCATACCAACAAAAAAATTTCAAAAGAACCACACAGGTGGAGCAAAATATGGTGTTTTATACCCATTCAAAATTAAAATTACAAACTTTTATGCACTAAAGATATTATATTAAATTTCTTCTGGGATGTGTACAAGGCATATATGAAACATAAATGAATTTTACGTTTAGACTTGTATTCAGTTCCCAGGATGTATCATTATGTATATGCAAACATTCCAAAATCTGAAAAATTCCAAAATCCAAAACATTTTTGGTCGTAGATATTTTGGGTTAAGGGATACTCACCCTGTACACAAACTTAACTAAAAGCCTAATTTTGGAGGACACTCTTGGAGCCAAGAGCTGAGTCTCAGTCAATGACAGGAGCTGGGCTTCAATCACAGGCAGCTGATTCAAATGAGGCAAAATGCCAAGCTGGACCAATTAAGCTGTCTCTGTACCTCACTTCTGCTTTCTGTCCACAAAGGCTGCCTGCCCGTGTTGCAGACAGTTCTTAGAAGTTGTGCTGATTCTGAGGACTGTCTGATTTGCAAATCATTCTTCGCACAATTAAACTTAACTAAGTTGAACTCATCTGTTTTGATTTTAACACTAACAGCAGTATAATTGTACTTCATGTATGCACGTTAGTAAGTACACGGGTGGATGGGGAATACAAGTGTTTGGCAAATCTTAGATTTTACAGGCTAAACTATTATCACAAGGACAGTATTGTTATATCTGATATCCTTATAGCTCATTGGAAGGAAGAGAATATATTCCCAAATAATTCATCTTTAAATTTGTTTTAGTACCATCTATGTTATCTTCATTCTTTATGCACACATTGAGGCTCTACTTAAATACTAGCATTATGCCAAGAACTGAGGATAAAAAGATGGAGGCAAATTTCTTGATCTGAAGATCAGAGTCCAATAGAGAAGGCAAAAAAAAAATAAAGTTATAAGGGGAAAAATGTTATAGGGGAAAAAACATGTTGCAATAAGGAAGGTTTAGAAGGAGAAATGAGGGGCCCTAAGTGGACAATCAACCAATATTTGTTAATTACTATATTCAAGAGATCAAAAAGGATACAAAGAATCATTAGAAATGGTTTGCTTCCTTGAGGAGCTACTACCTAGTTGAAGACAGAAAATCTAAAACTGTAACCATCCACCAACCTGCCCAAGCGCATCTGTAGGAGCAGGCAGGGGTGAGATGGCGCTGGGCTCTGGGGAGCACAGGTCTGAGTCTGAGGCCAACCTCACTCCCCCACCCCCAGCTCTGTGCCCTTGGGCAAGTTGCCAAGTTTTCGCCTTAGTCAGCCATTCAACAAAACACTCTGCCCTGGGGGTAGAACTGGAGACAGGAAAACATCCTCTCTGTCCTATGAAGCTCACAGCCCAGCCTAGAGGACCAAGCAAGAAGTGACCACAACTATGAGGAGGCTTTCTGAAAGAGAACAGTGTGTAATGAGCTGCAGCAGGGCTTAGGGCATTAGAGAAGACCTAAGACTCTGAACTTAACAAAGAGACCCGAGACACAAGAGAAATAACATATAGATCTGGCCTCAGAACATGAGGCCAAAAATTAGTGGTTAAAAACTGCAAAAGTATCCAGGGGTGGTGGCACACACCTATAACCCCAGCTACTGAGGAGGCTGGGGCAGGAGGATCACCCACTGGAGGCCAGTCTATATAACTTAGTTAAGAACCTGTAGCATCAATCTGCAAAGCAGTATGAAGATTCCTTAGAAAACTTGGAACAGAACCACCATTTGACTCAGCCTATACCCAAAGGACTACAGCATACTGTGGTGACGCAGCCACTTCAATGTTTACAGCAGCACAATTCACAATTGCTAAACTGTGGAACCAGCCTAGATGCCTTTCAATAGATAAATGGATAAAGAAACTGTGGTTCATATACACAATGGAATATTACTCGGTATTAAAAGAGAATAAAAATGTGGAATTTGCAGATAAATGGATGGAGTTGGAAAACATCATGCTAAGTGAAATAAGTGAATCCCAAAAAAGCAGGGGCCAAATGTTTTCTCTGATAAGTGGATGCTAATCCATACGAGGGGGAGGGGAGTGAAGGAACTTTGGATGAGGCAAAGGAAGTGGGGGGAGGGGTAAGATGATAGAATGAGATGGACATCATTACCCCAGGTACCTGTATGAATGATATGATGAATGATGTGACTCTACTTCATATACAACCAGAGAAGCAAAAAATTCTGCTCCATTTGTGTACAATGAATTGAAGAGTTTCCTACTGTCATGTATAACTGATTAGAACTTAAAAAAAAAAAAAAGAAGATCCTGTTGCAAAAAAAAAAAAATCTTTTTAATTTTTAAAGGGCTGGGGATGTAGCTCAGGGGTAGAGCACTTGCTTAGCATGAACAAGGCTGTGGGTTTATCCCCAGGAGCAAAAAAATCCTGCCACAAAATGATTAAAGATTTATGTTTCATAAGAGATCAGGGTGGGGAGCAGAATAATATTCTTACAAATATGTGTAAGTATAAATTAGTTTTGGATGCCTCTAAACATTATATAAAAGAGATTTAAATTTATGGGGGAAATGTGTCTAATAATCTGGTATAGTGTGGTTTAGCGTGACCACCAGAACACTATTCTGTAAAATGGAAACCCACATTGATGCCCACCATATTGGTTTGCCAGGGCTGCCATGACAAAGTACCAAGGACAGAGTGACTCAATAATGAGAGTTAGTTTTTTACAATTCTTGAAGCTAGACATCCAAGGTCAAGCTGCCAGCAGGCTTGGTCTCTTCTGAGACCTCACTCCTTGGCTTGTATATGGCCATCTTCTCCCTGTCTTCCCTCAGTCTTTCCTCTGTGTCTGTCTTTGTCCAAATTTCTTCTTATAAAGTCCCCAGTCATATTAAACCAAGGCCACCCCAGTGAACTCACATTAACTTAACTACCTCTCTAAAGACCCTGTTCCAAACACAGTCACATTCTGAGGTCCTGGGGACTAGGACTTTGCTGTGATTTAAACACGGTTGGAGTGTGTCTGCCAAAGGTTCACATGTGGGAAGCTTGGTCCTCAGGGTGACACTGAGACTCAGCAGACCCTTTAAGGGGTGGAGCCTGGAAGGAGGTCATTAAGTCATGGGGGGGGGGGCATCACCCTAGAAGGGAAGTTCTCTTAGAACCTTCCTCAGTTCCCGCAAGAGCTCCTCCCTGCTCTCTGTCCCTGTCATACCTGCACCATGAGGCCTTTTGCCAGAGACCAAACAAATGGGGCCACCCAATCTTAGACTTTCAGTCTTCGAAACCATGAGCCAAATAAACCTCTTTTCCTTATACATTACTCGGCCTCAGCTTTCTGTTACAGCAACCCCAAAATGGACTACCATGGACTCCAACATGGATTTGGGGGCAAATAATTCTGCCCCTAACATCTACCATCACCATTCAGAATGTTCTGGTCAATTGGGGGTAATATGTAGAAGAAAGTGTGCAGTGAGACAATCTCACTGTGGAGGGGGGTGTGCACTGGCACAGATGTTCTGAAAAACAGTGGGCCATCTTTTAGGATTAAGCCCTAAAAACAAACATCCCGTGTGTCTTATCATTCCTAAAGCAGGAAATTTTATGTCCACTGCAGTATTACAAGTAAAGTAGAGGTAAAAGTTAGAATCGTCCTGCCCATAAAACAAATAGAGAAGAGAAAAAAAATCACAGAATGTGATAGTGTGTAAAAGCAATGTTTAAAAAGACTTTCAATGACATGAAATAATGCTTATGATGCAAAAAAAAAAAAAAAGTTTCCTACTTCCTCTTGAACTCACTCCAATCAGCCTTGGCCACCCACCTTTCCACTGATTCTGACATCGTCAGAGTCGTCAGGGGCCCTGAGACTGGCAGATCCAGCGAGGGTTCTAGTCCTCTCCTGGCCCAGTGGGTCTGTCCGTCTCTCCTTCCTCACTTCCTCCTTGGCTGCTGAGGTTGCACCTACCTCCTCTTTCCTACCATACCGCCAGCTGTTTCAGTCTCTTCTGGCTCTTCTCTCTCATCCCCGCCTCTAAACACTGAGACTTCCCAGTCTGGCTTGCTCTGTGGACACCTTGCTGGGTGCTCTCATTCAATGCCATGGCTTTGATTTCCATCAAGACTGTGCCCAAGCCAGGCATGTGGCACATGCCTGTAATCCCAGCAACTCAGGAGGCTGAGGTAGGAGGATCACAAGTTGGAGGCCAGCCTCAGTAACACAGCAAAGCCTTAAGCAACTTATCAAGACCCCGTCTCAAAATAAAAAATAATAATAATAAAAAGGACTGGGGGTGTTGCTCAGTGGTTAAGTACCCCTGGGTTCCATCCCCAGTATCAAGGGGAAAAAAAAAAAAAGACTGTGCTCAAATTTAGATGTCTGGCCTTGTCCTCTTCTCTGAAGTCCAGATTTCCAGGTCCAGCTGCCTCACTGAATCTCCACGTGGGTGTCTAACGTGTTCTGAAACTCGGGAAACCTCTCCCACCCCAAACCCCAAGGCCTGCTCCCTCCCAGCATCTCCCTAATGGCACGAGGGTGTATTCATGGGCAGGGGCTGCGGTCACACAGCCACACGGTGAGTGGCTGAAACAGCAGAAATGGAGGCAAGAAGTCTGAAACCCAGGGGTCTCTGGTTCCTTCCGAACCAGCAAGCGAGTCTGTTCCATTCCTCCCTCGGAGGCTCTGGCGGGAGGCGTCCTCGCTGGATGCTTTACTCCTGTCTTCACGTGCCCTTCCTTCCTCTGCCTGTGCCTGGGACTTAGAGCCCAGCTTCACCAGGACATGAGTCTTCCTGGATCAGCACACCACACACACACACACACACATACACACACACACACGGCCTCATCCTTACTCATCACACCTACAAGGACCCCATTTCCAAACACAGGCAGGCTGGGAGGCACTGGGATTAGGACTTCAACAGAGGAGGAGACAGTGAGCTTCCACACATAATGAAGACCAAGCTGGCATCGTGGTTGATTCTTCTCTTTTTCTCATACCGAATCTCGGAGCCGATTCCTCTCCACATTCCATTGGCTCTATTTTAAATACATATGGAATCTGACCATTTTTCTTACCACGTCCCCCCAAACCCTTTTCCTGGCCACCTTGTCCCACACGGTCTATGATCACCAGGCCAACCATCCCAAAGTCTGATGATATCGTGCTTTGGCTCCAAACCCTCCTGTGAAATTCAAAACGCTCACCTCTACTGTCTGCACACCTCTGCGACTCCTCCCCTGTCATTTCCTCGTACTCCTTTTGAGCCCTACACACCTATCACACTGGCTTCCTTGCTGGTCCCTGGATATGCCCACTTTGCTTCCATCACAGGACCTTTGCCCTGGCTGTTCCCCCTGCCTTAATATCCTTGGCCAGATAGTCACAGGCTCCCTTGTTCCCATCACTCAGCCTTTTCTGGGCCTATCCTCGCCAAAAGATCAGACTCTGTGGCTCTCTTCTCTTTCCCTGCCTCCATTCCTCTGAGGTACTTTTCCCTGAGCTTATGTCACCTGTTCATCCAGTCCCTGTCTGCTTCTCCATCAAGGACATAAGCTCCAGAGGGAGAGACAAGGGCTGTTTTTGCCATTGGGCTAGAATACTTGGCTCCCAGAAGAGGAGAAGTGATTGTTGTGGCAGTGAGTGTTATGCCTGAAGTAGGGAAGGAAAATCTATTTGAATGCTAACATGAATGATTTACCTACAGTGGGGAAGTTGTATAAATTATTCATTTTTTACTTATACTACATTATACTCTCCAGATTTTCTAGAATATTCTGTTAATACTGTTATAGTACAGCAAAAATCAATAATACTTTTTTTGAAAAGAGATGTTAACTCACTTAAAAGGCTGGTTTCGACATATTTAAATTTTTAAAGGCTATAATTCCTACAACATAAACAATATGTGAGACGGAGTACTGTACACCAGGTTTTATGGCAACCACACTCCATTGGAACTTCTAGTATTTTTCTTTTGAAACTTAGTGCGATTAGTTAATATGTCTAGCACTCTCGTCAACATGTCTAATCTGGTTGAAAAGCTGGCTTCTTTTATTTTCATCATTCAAAAATGTTAAATAAGAAAAGCTTCTTTGAAAATCGGAGCAATAAAAAAAATAAGCTTTATTAGGACCAAAGTGACTGCCAACTTGAGAATCAAGTATCTGAAACTTGGTTTAAGATGAAGGAGAAAAAAGACAAAGACAGAAAACACAATTTACTTTTGATTAGGGACGGTCATACAGTGGTTCCAAGCCAGAGTCCACAGCAGCCAGGCAGCCAAAACCAAGCCACTGACTAGCTGTGTGGCCTTGGGTACATTTCTATTACCTTTCTGTGACTCAATTTCCCCATCTATAAAATGGGAACAATTAAAAAGAGGACTTACTTGCAGATTAATTACATTTAAAGCACTTAGGACAGTTTCTATTCAGAGTAGGGCCAGACAGATGTCAAATATTATTATCCCATGCACCAAATTCATCCCACACATACACCAAAATAGCCTCTGAGGAAGCACTGGAGAAGCAGGTCACTTTTATATCTGGGATAGGATTTAATTTCTACCAATGGAATTTTACACTAACCTACAACAACAGCCTTTCTCACTGAATCAAACGTAAGCCACCTTTTTTTCCTTTCTTCCAAGCTTCAGGATTCAGAGTCAAATGCAGGCTGCAGCAAACTGAGAGAGGACATCCCTGAACTCAGTAAACTCCTACATGAGTGTTCTCATATTCAAGACTCATATTTCCAAACTAATTTTGTAATTGAATAAGGAAGAACAGCCAAGTGAGACAGAGCCTTTTAAAATAACCATTTATTTTAACAGCTTTCCTTAATGTAAATTAATAACATTGTACGACCAAGGATGGAGAACTCTGAAAGAAATGCAACCCGGGTCGTGCCAAGAATCTTCCTTGAGGAAATAAAAACGCTCTCAAATGTCACTGATGGCCCTCATGGCACCACGAAATGGAAACATTGGACAAAGACTGGGATTATTAGACTTTTATACCCCAAAGCTGAAGTATCGCCAATGAAGCTGAATAGCAGAGGAAGCATTTGCAAACAACTAATCCGGGGGCCACTAGCTCTCTTGCTGTGAAAATGTGATACATCCATTTTTGGAAATTAAGCTGAAATACAACGGTGGTCTTCAAGGGCCCACTAGGGGAGAGTTGAAAGGAACAACCAAAGCTCTGTTTTCAAAACAATAATAAGTACAATCTGAAATTTTTATATAGGTTTTCTTATTTCTGACATCCTTCTGAATAAAAAATTATCTCAGTAAATACTATAAATTTAAAATTTTCCTTTTGGGGCTGAGAGCTAAGCTCAGTGGTAGACACATGAGGTTAGTTTAACCCATGAGGGGCCCTAGGTTCAATTTCAAGCCCCAAATAAATAAAATGTTCCTTTTCTCTATATACTGAGCTGAGCTTTTTCATATGCATTTAAATTTTTAAATTAATTGATCTCTATGACCCCTCCTTCTATAATCTCTGTATACTAACAGAAATTTAAATCATTAGGACAAAAATTATTTCTGTTGGAAACCGCCAACTTTCAAATAAATGAACTATTTCCTTCTAAAACATGCGGCCACATTTGTTCAGTAATGGATGACAATGATAATTGGGCATTACTATTTCCAAACTCTTCATGTTTTTATATTTTCCAAGAAAATAAATTGTCAGAGAAGTTTCTAAAGATTTAATCTACATAAAATTCTTTTTTCTTATTCAAAATAAGTCATCATGAACTGACTTATTTTAATAGTGCTTTTATTTGTCTGTTTATTTACAAAGTAGAACTGCTAAATTTTACCTAAATCAATGCTAGAAAATATAAATTAAGAGAAAGACAATAAGGAAATGCTACACCATTTTGGAAGTCAAGATTTAATAAAGCCATGAAAAATCCATCAATAATCACAAATCTCACAACTTGTAACAGACTGAGCATGAAGTGATTGACTCTCAAGCCACCATCCCCTGTAGCCCATGTATTCCTAGGACCCACTGCTTTTCTTTTGGATTTCTTCCCATTGGCTCATATCATGATTAGGAGCAGGCTTCTATGGAGTGAAAGTGAGGAGAAAAGAGAAAAAGACTATTGGGGTTCTTTGTGGTAACTGGGCTATAAAGATGACCTCAAATAATTCCACCCCTCCCTATCAGTTTAGGTTGTGCTTTCCATCAAAAGACAGAACGGAGTTTACAGTTCTCTCCCTCTTGAATCTGAGCTGAGCTGGGGATGGTTCCAATCAATGACATGCAGCAGTGCCGTCCGGAGACTTGCAAGCCCAGGCATTAAGGTCAGACAGAAACACTTCATTCTTCTTGGAATCTAGCTGTCATAGAATGAAGAAGCACAACTAAACACATCGACAGTTCCACATGAAAAAGAACTGAGGCTCCCAGCCAAAAGCCCAACTGAGCTCCCAACAGCCAGCACTATCTGGCTAATCGCATGAGTGCAATACCTTGGAAATAAATCCTCCAGTCTCAGTCAAGCCTCTCACGCTGATGTCACATGGAGGACACAAGTCATTCCCACCAAGTTCTGTCCAAATTGCAAAATCAGGAGCAAATATAATTGCATTTGTTTTATATCATTTTAAGTATCAGGGTGGTTGGTCTGTCCTGCAGGAATAGGTAACCCAGCCTTCCTGAAGAAGTTATCATCCTTCCCTCCAGGGCTTCTGCTGATTCCACCATGCTCAGTCTCCTGCACTCACACACGGGGGTTGTATGAGCAAGTCTTTCAAATAAAAATGACCAGAGATGTGGTTACTAACCTCGGGAATCCAATGAAGCAAACAGAAGACCTGGCACAGGCCTCTATATTTCTGCATTTTTAAGCACTCCAACCTAAAGACAACTTTCTAATGATTTCCTGACCAAAGAAGTACACAAAAATTCTCATCTTTGATACTACTAGCCACAGTTGAGTACTGTTCTACAAATATCGCCACAATTTTTAGATAATATTTTAAAAATGTACATTTTAAACCAGTGAATTGCATGGCATATAAACTGCATCTCAATATAAAACTGTTTTTTTAAAAAATCACCATACCCACATGAGATGATTTCCTCAAATATCTCATCATGAAGCTTAAGAAGTCTGTGCAGGCAGAGGCTAACAAATTGGCCCAGTCCTGGCCAACACTTAAGTCATAGGCTCTCAGGATGAACCTGAGAGCTCGCATCCAAGGATTTTAACCCCCTACAGACTCTCTGACTAAGGCAAGTTCCTCCAATAAATATTTCACCCCTCAAACAGCCTGGGTCCTCTTGGAACAGCTCTTTCAAAAAAAAAAAAATTCCCTTTTATCAAGCTGAAATCTGTCCTCCTGTAGCTTCCATTCACTGCCTCCCTTCCCACAGTGTGGAGAAAGCTCCTCCTCCTGCCTGCAACTTCTCTTCTTCTGATTCAATATAGCCAATCCTGCAGCTGCTCCTCCCAGGATGCTGTTTCTGGGGATGATAACTGCACTGTAGGTACTGCTCTATGGGACTTCTATATGGCCCAGCAGGCTGAGGAGCATGAGCTGTGGAGTCAGAATGTGAGACCTAAAGCTGAGTTCCACTGCTAACTAGCCAAGTGAACTTCAGCAAATTATTGAGCCCTTTTCAGCCTGAACTGCAACATCTGTAAATTGCAGGTAGAGCAGAGGTGAGAAAGTCACTGCCTAAGATGAAAATCCCTAGTAGTCAAAATTACTCTTGCAAGTCTACTTAGGATGACTAACATACTGGCTCTCAGAACATCCTTCTACGTATCACACTTCACTGTTTCTTTGTTAAAATACAATCTCTTTCTCTCTGCCAAGCACATGTAGTGATTCAAGTTCATTCAACACATCTGATACCATGACTCCATTTCAACAGAACCCACCTCAATGGTAAGCCGCTAGCCCAGGGCCTGGAGCCCAGGAGACCCACCACAATTGCTAGCAACATGTGGGACAATACCAGGAATGGCAGATTGAAGATATCACACTCAAGACAGTTTATATTTTTTATTATCTGCAATTCCCCTCCACAGGTAGGATAAAGAGGGCTAGAAAATCCACCCACCAGAGCGCTGTGGAGAACAGACCTGAGCCGAACCTTCCAAGTACTCCCAAACGGTGCCTGGCAGTGGTCATGTGCACACTCACCTGGGTATACTTAGCCTAATTCTCAGATAGCTCAAGACTCAGCCTCACATTCAAGGGAAGAGTGGGCTTGCCTGACCCCACCCTGCAGAACATTAAATGCACACATTTTCTTTTCTCCATCCACAGATGCCTGCCCCCTCACCTGCACAAATGTAATTACCTTATTACCAAAACTTCTGCATTTGCTCAAGGACAGTTACTAGAGTTGCCTAGGTGTACTGATGAAAACTGAAATTCAGTATACACCAGCACAGAGCTGAACTACTACAGAGGACTATTTTTTTTTAATATAAAAATAATTTAGGGCTGGGGATGTGGCTCAAGCGGTAGCACGCTCACCTGGCATGCGTGCGGCCCGGGTTCGATCCTCAGCACCATATACAAACAATGACATTGTATCTGCCGAAAACTAAAAAATAAATATTAAAAATTCTCTCTCTCTCTCTTTAAAAAAAAAATAATAATTTAGTCACTTACCTGGTTAAAACATTCAACAACTGAAGGGACAAGTCCAGGGGGATTTCCAACCTGTGATTGGTACAGCACCTGACCAAAGTCCTCTGCCTCCAACCGTGGCAATCCTGGGCCTGTGTTTGCCTCATCATTGTGCCTAGCTTTAAGCCAGAGCATTCAATTATAGAGTCCATAAAAGAACATTTAATAGAGGACACTTTCATCCTTCTACTATTTGTCTTAGGGAGGAGAAAATATTTGTCTTTCTGATATCCAATACTCAGCAATGGTTTGTCACATGCTGACCACGTCCTGGGCAGTAAGAAGCCATGGCCAGATTCTCATCACTGACACATTTAGACAGGGTCTATGTGATTAGCAGCTAAAGGAACACAATACATGGAAACAATGTCATACATGGTCACTGGCCTGGCAGGTGAGCCCAGCCAGAGCTAACGTGTGCATAAGGGACTAAGTCACAATCCTAATTTACCAGACTCTTCCTTCCAGTTACTGTTTACTTTGGGGGCAAGATATTTTTCTCCTCCTATATTTCATCACCAAAGGAAGGACTTCCCAAGCGAGCAAATATATCTTGCAGGAGACTAGACCCCAGATGTGTCCAATATCATGTAGTCTTAAGGCTCTGGTTCTACCCGTGGTCCCTGGACCAGCAGCATCAGCTAGGATCTTACTAAAAGTACAGATTCTCATGCCCTACCTCAGACACAGGAAACAGAGACTCGGGGATCAGGGCCCAGCAATCTATACTGTATCAAGTGCTCCAGATGACTCTGGCACACAAAAATGTTGAAAGCCACAGCCATATGAGAGAGTCACTGTCTTAAGGTACCATGAGGTGTGCAAAGGGCATCCCTGGGGTGACCATCATTCTGTTACCTACAAAGTAATTTGGAAAAAGGCAGAGTCCAGCACCCAATAATGTGAGTAGGGTCAGGTAATTTAGGATGGTTAGCATCATGGGCAGGGTACCAGGCAACTCAGGGGATTAAGGTCAACATGCCAAGAAGGATAGAGGTCACAAAGTAGAGAGCCTGTCCTCAAAACTGCAGCTCAAAATATGAGAACACTGCCAACTTCAGAGTTGGGCCTGCATCAATGGACAACTAGGACTCACTTGCAAATTTTTTTCTAGAAGGTGGAAACAGAATTTTATACTGAAGCTTTATAGAAGATGCAGATGAAGCAGGAGTGAGGGTGTGAGCCACCTCCACCTTTGGTAGGCCCTGGTGTACTTCAGTGGAATCCTGGGGGTTTCTGAAGACACAGTCAGGAAAGCCTGGGCTACTTATTAAAAATGCTGATTCCTGGGCCTGCTGAATTACAAGAGCTGGGGTCAGGGTCCAAAAACTTGTATTTCTTTTTAGTTTCTCCAGGTAATTCTAATAATCAGCAAGATCACAACCCTTGAGCAATGCCTGTCTCAAATAGAATCCTGGACTTTTATATCTGAACCATGTCAGGGAACTTCTTAACAATGCAAATTCCTTCTGAGTCCTGCAGATAAGAGCCCAGGAGTCTGCTTTGCTGAGGTCATACACACATCATCACATACACATCATCATGCAAACATCAGGAGAAACATTGTGGCCTGAGGCCAAAAGATGGAGTACCCTCTGCCATTCCCACGCTCCCCTCCCCCTCCATCTTTGGTATAAAGAGAATTGACCCTCTTGATCTCTTGGAGCCACATCCTGAGCTGGGGGAAGAGCATGGGCTATCTTGGCTCTTCTTAGGGGTCCTGACTGCTTTCATAGCCTTGCCCCCTAGGTATCAGAGCAGAGATCTTGACAACCAGACACCAACACTTACACGGATGGGGGTGGGGGGCTCATCATGGGCTGCTCAATTTAAATCATCTAAGAAACTTTAAAACTGCCTAGCCTAGCAGGACCTCACCAATTCTGCCTTAGAGGCAGAAAATTGGTAGCTTTTTGATGGTCTCTCCAGCTCAAATGCACTTCCATTGCAGCTTCTCCCCTGTGTACGTGCACAGGTCCCATTAGCACAGACTCTGATTCAGCAGATGGAGGTGGGCTGGCGGTGCTAACTACTGACAAGCTCCCAGATGGCGCGGACACTGCTGGTCCATGGATCGAATTTTTGTTAGCATGTATCAGAATCACCTTAAGGGCTTGTTATAACAGAAGACTGGGTTCAGCCCTACAGTTTCTAATTCAATGTCTGAGGTGGGGCCCCACAGTTTGCATCTCTGACAACTTTTCAGGTGATGCTGATGGTCCTAGGAGCACATTTTAGACCCACAGGTCCAGATTACTGTCTAAGTTCAGGCTGCTATAACAAAATAGCATAAACCAGGTGGCTTAAAAACCACAGACATTTATTTTCCACAGATCTAGAAGTCTAAGATTAGGGCCTAGGCACAGTCAGGTCCTGGTGAAGTCCTCTTCTGGGCTGCAGACAGCTGACATCTCTTTGTATTCTCACATGGCTGAGAGCAGAGCAGGGAGCAAGCTCTCTTGGGATCCCCCACTAATCCGGTTCATGAGTACTCCATTCTCAGGATTTTACCCAACCCTAATCACCCCACAAAAATTCCACCTCCAAATATCCCACCACACAGAGGAACAAGGTTTCAACAGGTGTGTTTTGGAGGGATACAAACATCCAGTCAATAACAACCATTATTTTTAAATATTAATGCACACTTTAAAACAGCTTGGAGAGCTTTCAAAAACAAAGGTCACCAGGCCAAATCCATGTGACTGCCTGGTCTGGGAAGAAGCCTGAGAATTATAACTCAGCAAGCATCTCAAGGGACTAGCTTGGACCACTCCTGTATGGACCACACTCAAACCTAGAATTTGCATCCTGTAAATAATGCAATAAGACATTCGGGTACTGATAGCAAACTTTACTGGAAACAGTCTGAACTTCATAAATGCCCCTCATTAGGTGCCATCACTGCAGTCCTAAAATGTTCTCATGGGTGACCACCAGCTCCAACACTGAGGGAAAAGAGAAGGAGGATACCTGGGGCCAGAAGAGTCCTAAATAACTGCTAGATTTTCTGGGACGAGGGATCTGGGATTTCTGCTATGGTCTGAATGTATGTGTCCCACCAAATTCTTACACTGAAATCCTAATTACCTAGGTGATGGTATTAGGAGGTAAGACCTTTAGGAGGTGACTAGGTCCTGAGAGAGTCCTTAGGAACGGAATTGGTGCCCTTATTAAAAAAAAAAAAAAAAAAGTGACTGCCAAAAAATCCTCTGCCCCTGTACAATGTAAGGTAACAAGAGAAGACAGCCATATAGGAAGTGGGCCCTCACCTGCTAGTGGCTTGATCTTGGACTTCCCAGCCTTCAGAACTACAAGAAATAAATTTGTGCTGTTTATGAGCCACTCTCCTTATGATATGCAGCATGAATGTACTAACACGGTTCCAAATCTAATCCATGGATTATAAAAGACAAAGCCATAGATTTTCTTATTAGTGACAAGACCTGTATGTGTAGAGGAAAGCAATGTAGCAGGGCAGTCAATCCCACAGTTATCAGGTTCGCAGGCCTCAGGTCAGGAATCGGCTGAGCTCAGTAAGCTGCAATTTCCTTATTTATAAATGGTGGGGAATGAAGCCTCCTTGCAGAGGTGGGTGAGGGGACAGGAGACAATGTCTGTAGCATTCTTAGCCAAAGGCTGACTCACAGGACAATCACAGGTACATGACAGTTCTTCCAAGTATCAGTAGAGCTACAAAATCTGGGAGTTGGAAGTGATCTTAAGAATTAAACCTCAACCAGGACAGGAAACCCAAAGACCAGTAATGCCATTCATCTGGCTCTAAAGAAAAAAACAGAATCACCAGTTCACCCCAATCTTCCGAATCAGAATCTGCACTTTAAAATGACCCCCCAGGAGATTCCTGTGCACG
Source organism: Spermophilus citellus (assembly GCF_964194105.1). Taxonomy (NCBI): domain Eukaryota; kingdom Metazoa; phylum Chordata; class Mammalia; order Rodentia; family Sciuridae; genus Spermophilus; species Spermophilus citellus. The sequence goes on from NC_138193.1 coordinate 90,553,511, forward strand.
TTTGTTTGTGAACTGCTGTCCTAACACATCTCCACCAACTGTGGTAGACATCAGCAGTTCTCAACTTTGCTGGGAGCTGGGACCCTCTGAAGAGCTTTAGAACAACACTAATGCAAAATCCTACCCTCAAGGAGGCTGATTCAACTGGTTTTGGGTGCAGCTTAAGAACTGGAATTTTTTTTAAATCCTCCCAAGAGATCTAACATGCAGCAAGATTGAGAACCACTAGAGTAAATCAAGCACGCAGACTGTGGGACCAGAGAATGAGTGTAATCCTGGTTCTACACTTTCTGGCTATGTCACCTTGGGCAGGTTATTTAACCTCTCGGTGCCTCAGTTTCCTCATCTGTCAGATTGGTATAATAATAGTGCCTACCTCATAAAGATACTGAAAGGATAAAATGAGACAAAATCCCTAGAAGACATACTAGCACCAGGCTCGCTGTCAGTCCTCAGTGAAGGTTAACTACTGGGAGTTTGAATGGGTGAATGTTTTGATTTTACACAAAGATTTCCAATGGCGAGGGTTTCACTCTTCCTGTCTTAGCACTTTCCCCTGTAGAATGGTTGTTAGAAAGAACTTCTAACAAATAACAAGGGCATTACAATAATCAATTAGGTCCTACTGCTCTTTTCCACAGTCACGCTCTGTTGATGGGCTGTCCCTGAATAACCCCTGTACACACACACACACACACACACACACACACACACACACGAGTTTCCTCTACTTGTGCATGAGCCCAGAGGCCCTGGCCTTGAATGAGTGGGTCACTTCCACCCTGAGTGATGTTCCACCCAGTCCAACTGCTCTGTGCCTCAGTTTCCTCATTCATTACCCAGAAGGTCAGGCCTGGCAGACCACATGGTCCCTCTCAGTGCCTCCCTTCTCAGGTTCCCGTGATCATGGTGCCAGGAAGAAGCCCCACCAAGGACAGAGTCGTGTTTTCACCTCATGGTCTTCAACAGAACAAAAGGCCCACTCGGCTCGGCTGACGTGCGGGTGACATTTCCATGGCTGCCCGGTGGTTACCCAATAAATGAAAATTTAACAATAGGCTTTCCCTCCAGATCTTCTAAATATAGACACACTGCCTGGGAGCACAGAGGATTTCCTGAAGGGTTTTTCTGAGGAAACTAACAGGCCTAAATAATAGAGGGTGTTTTGATGGACCCTGTATATGTGAGTGTGAGTGTGTATACACACACACACAAAAGTGAAGGGTTTTGTTTTGTTTTCCTGAGAGTTCTGAGATACCGGGAGCCATTTGTCAGGGTGTCTCTACAGTTTTCCTCTGACAGTGTCTCTTGAATTCATTCCTTTCTCTGCTTCCAGATGGGCCTTGTTTGGGTGACGGCTCCTCCTCCACACTCCTCCCCGGCTTGCTCTGGCCTGCGTTCCTAGCTGGCTGCCTGGGTCTGGCAATCCTCCTCAGGGAACTAGTGAGGCCCAGACTCCCATGTTCAGCTGCTCCGGGCTCTCTACCTGCGTGGCCAGCACCACCACCCCAATGTCCCAACGCCAAACCTCCCATCTGGCCTAGCCTCCTTCCCCCACACAAACCTGAGAGGATCTCCTCTTCCTCCTCCAGACATTAAATCTGTTTCCAGTTCTGCCAACTCGACCTCCTCAGTCTTCTCTATTCCCTAGTGATGTCACTCACGTCCTCCTTTCCTCCCAGGAGGAGTGTCCTCTGCCACAGTCTTCCCCTACATATTACCCTGCACCCCACTGCAGAAGCTGCTCTGATGGCTCCCCTACTTCTCTGAGCCTATCAGATTCAGTAATAATGACTGCCAATCGTCAGCCTCGGGAGTGGGTCAAGCAGAGTGCTAGATTCTTCACTGACATGTCCTGTGATCCTTAGAATGGACTCAATTCTCCATTTTCAGGTTAGTAAGCTGAGGCTCTGTGTCAACCTTCCATTGAAGTCCCAGTCTGTGCTCTTTCAGCAGAGTCATGGTGCTGCTGCACAAACGGCCGAGGTGGAGAATCGAGCCTGCCCCAGTTCCCAGCTCAACCTGCCGCTTCATCCTCATCACCTTCCCTTCCTCTACACACCTCCCAGAAGCCGAGCAAACAGGACACCCCCATCCCCACCTTAAGGACACAATTCAATGGGCCCTGGGCTCTTGTCCACCCTGGTCTCTGCCTGGAATGATCTTTTCACAGTGCATTCCAGAGAGGAAAAAAAAAAATCCTGCCTACCTATGGCCTCCTGATCTGGAAATGTTTGTAACACAGCTGAGTTTGGTATCAGTCTCTCTCCTTTGAACCCAAATGGCACTTGGTCTCCCTCCTGCATCCCTGTGTGCTTTCTGACGCATTTCCCACTGAAGCCCACAGCAGCACTAAGGAAAGCACCTTGCATGTGACTTACTGTCCCTTCACAGAAGGCTGCTGCCTTGAGCAAACACAGGAAGTTCTATCAAAGAGAAGCACGCCAAGAAAATACAGGAGCCCAAAATTATATGCAGTTGTCCTACCTCATTGACCACTTAAAGAATTTGCTGAGTATGAGGACTCTGTCACCTCCAAATATACCAGTGAGTCTTAAGAGTGTAAGTTTTAAGAAAGCCCATTTAAGCTCAAGAAAACCCATTTTCTTTTTTCATAAAGTTGCCCCTAAAAAGAAAAGAGTGCAGGCTGCTCATGAGGAAGTGAGGTTTTTTGTCCCTGGAAGGATTCAAATCCAGGTTAAGTGACCGGGTAGCAGAGGTACTCAGAGGATTCGTAGGCTGGAGCAGAGACAAGGCTGCTAGAGTAGATTTTTTTTAAGTTATTTCCAAATCAGATCTAAAGGTCCCCATTTCCTGTTGTGAGGACACTCACTGAAGATGACTAGCATGTCCTGTCATGTTCTAACAACTAAGAGCAGTTTACTGAAACCTTACCCCACGTCACTTAACCAAGCATCCATGTATCACTTATCTCTGAGATTATGCAACAGTCAAAAGTCAAACAAGCAGATGACTTCATCCTCTGATCACAGACCCTTATTTTTATCACAAAAGTCATTGTGATTTTTAAAACATTTTCCAAAACTGCCAAAAGCTATCTTAATATTTAGATAGTGTGAGTGGCAATTATTTTGCAAAATTTAGCGAAAAGTTAAGTTATACAACTATAATTCAGGGAAAAAAATCAGAATCATGATGATCCTAAGTAATAACGATTTGGTACAATGAACCAAGAAGTATGATGACTCCCATTCAGGACACTGAAGTTCTATTATAAAGATGTATTGGTTCAAAACCTCTGCAGTTGCAGGTATTTATGTGGGCAAATATTAATAAAGATAAAGTAATATAAGATCATAATTCTGTTTCATGATCTTTTTGCAACAAGTTCTGGGATCTGAGATAAAAATGAAATGAGTAACAAATTCAAGCAAAAGAAAATAAGCTTGTTCTTTTTTTCTTTTTTCCCCAGGTTAAAATTTTGTCATTACATTCTCAAAAATCTGCTATGGCCATCTTTATTAACTGTGCATTCATCCTTTGGACTAGGGGTATTTAGCTATTATAATCTTTGAAAAGTAAACTGCTTATCTGTGACAATGAACCAATGCCACATGCTTCTCCAGTGAAGGAACAGCAGCAACAGCCTGAACAGGTAGAGCACTGAGTTCTTCATAGAAAACTTCTACACCCACCTTTATGTGTGACCCACACATCATTTAAATCACCTCCCACCCAGATGAAAACACTGCATACAGGTGGCTCCAAATACCATGCTGAGTCATAAAAATTACTAAAGAAACATGTAACTTCTCTCCACATAGCTGCCTTGCAATGCTGTGCTATGAATCAATCAAGGTCGTTTGAAGAGCATTTCAAGTTTTTAAAACAGTCATCAAAAAAGGGTCTTTGAGAAACAGAAAGAAAAACATTCAAATGTATCTGGTTAATCATCCAGATACAGGTATTCCCTGAAATCAGTTTTCATGTAAACCACCTAAGTAGGCAGAGTAAGAATAACAGGATTCTCACCCAACTACCTAAAGCCTTGGGAAATGCACCCAGAGCGAGTCTAAGCTAATTTTTAAATGGAACTCCATAGTGCTTTATAGAAAAGTTACAGAAATAGCACATTAAAAACTATTCTTGATTTAAAATTCATAATAGTCAACAAATACCTAGTGCTAGGCACATGCCAGGTCCTATCAATTGCCTTACAGATATTAACTTATTCAGTCTCCTATACCAAATAATGAATATTTAGTTACCTACCATCCTGTGAGATGGATGCCACTGGATACACTGTCATTAGTTCCTCAGAACCTATGCAACTGGCAACTCCCAGCAGAAAAGAAAAAGGGACAGACTTCCTTTCCCAGACACCTCTGGCCAGCACCTTTTGTCCTGGCTGTGGTACTATTCCACGTACAATTTGATCCAAAGATCAGAAAAAAGAGCTTATTGCCTGTTAGAAAAGCCTGTGAAAGACTTTGGAAGTACACCCCCACACCCTCCTTCAGGTTACCTCTGCCTCTCCTTGTCTTTAAGCAACAGCCCCATAAATTGTAGAAAACTGATACTGATGCAAATGTTTGTGACCATAAAAATGCATATGAAAGGTGTCTTTAAAATTCAATTGATAATGTTTTGAACAACCAATTAAAAAAAATAAAATAAAATTCAATTGAGTATTCCCTATGGGTAGCCTCATTTGCATCTATTTATAAATTCATTCCGGCATTCCTTTGAACCAACTGTAACATCTTACCCCACAATCAATTAGTACACTAAATAAAGTCTCTGGCACATGTTCATTTTCTATCTGTAAAAGTCATGAATTTACCCTCTTTTAAAAAAAAAAAAAAAAAAAAAAAAACCTTTAACATGGATTTCTGAGAAAGGGAATAACCTAGAATTCGACAAGAAACCAGAGCCATGTTCTGACACCTGACTGTCATCCCATTTCAAACACCGTCTTTCTCAAATCTACCATCAGAATCTCGGACCAAAATCGTGCTGTTCTTTTAGAATTTAAAGTTTGATTGTGGCACAAAAGTGTTAAATCAAAAAGAGAGAGAGAAAAAATGAGAAGGATGAAACAGAAGGAGGATGGGGGGGAAGAGGAGCAGGAAGAGGTGGTGGTGATGGTGATGATGGTGGTATTGGGGGTTGAGGAGGAGGAGGAAGGGAAGGGGAAATCAAAGTCATCCTCTAAGCATTTTGGAGAAATTATAAATGTTAACCCCAAACAAAGAAAAGACCTAATGACTCAAGTGTCATTTTGTTTACTCTTAGCCTGATAATCCTATTCTTGTTAGGAATGGCAGAATAAACAACACCATCACTGCAGCTACTAGTGAGTGTGTGGCAGGGCTGGGTGGGTGCTGCTGTATGTGGGAGGTGGGACAGAGGGTCTTGAAAGATGTTCATGCTTCTGAATACTGGGCAATCAGGAACTAATAAGCCCCATGCCCTTACTCATATTCCACCAATAATGTCTATTAAATGTGAACTGTAAGAATACATTACTGCTCTCCTAAAACTTAGGAGCATCTGTCCCTCACTCAATCTTGAGCCCCCACATTAAGTACATCATCTCAGGTAGTAATTGCACCATTGGTCCACTATCTCAGAGGCAAAGAGCTTCCTACATATAACCTGGATCCAGGGGTTCCCTCAGCTCCCAGGGGGGCCCAATATGATAGAAATGGCATGGGCCCCTGCCATCTTGAAATGGTCTTGCCTGACTCCTCAGTTTAAACAAGACAACTTGAGAGGTATTCTTGTGGCTGTTTTTAATGAATTACCACAATCTAGCTGGCTTACAAGAATAGAAATTATGCTTTCATATTTATCAAGGCTTACAGTTTGACAGCCTTATCACTTAGGTACAATCAAGGGGTCATCAGAGCTGCAATACCTACAAAGGCTCATAGGAAGAATTTGCCCCTTGCTTCTTCCAAGCATAGGTGGCTACCAGCATTCTTTGGCTTGTGGCTGCAATACTCCATCTTTGACTCGGTCTCCACGTTGTCTTGCCCTTCATACACGTCAAAGCCTCCTTTGTCTCTCTCATGTAAGAACACCTGTGATGGTATTTTAGGCCCACCTGAATAATCCAGGAAAATCTCCCCATCTCAAGATCCTTAACTTAAACGTATCTGCAAAGCCCTTATCATCTACAGGTTGCAGGGATTAGGACCTGATATATTTGAAGGGACCATTCTGTCCAGCACAAAAGGACTGTCAAGCTCTCCACTGTAAATATGAACAGAGCCATTCCAGAGGAGTATATAATGATGCATCTGACGTAGCAGCGACCTTCACATTCTGAAACAAACATGAGCAATAACAACAGTATTTCCTAAGCTCCTGCTTCATGTTTAAACCGGGCACCTTAATAGTTTGCTGCTGCTATGTGGGAATTATCAAGCTTCCCATTTGACAGATGACAAAACTGAAGGCTTAATTTTAGACAGTATCATTAATCCAAGATTACTAAGTAAGTGACAGGGAAATTATTCCAGAGCTCCTTCCACTTCCCAGAGGAAGAAAATTGAAGGGAAGCTGCTGGTTCCTCAAACCCAATAACTGTAGGAATTCCTAAAACCTGACCCAGGGCGACAACATGTTGGTCCCAACTGATGTGACGCCCTCATGGAAACAGCAGCCAAGAACAGCCACCCTGAGCTGCAGGACAGAGGTCCTGAAGGACTTTCCTTCCTTCCTCTTTGCCTCATTCTAGGATTTCACTCCCTTCTCTCTTCCCATTTTTCTATATCTTTCCACCCACCTTTCATGAAGAACCACATCTTCCCCAATTTACCCCCACTTGTCCTTATGTGTACCCACCCCCAGCACTCTAATCATAGATGGGTGATGATGTGGGGCTACTTTTCTGTCTCCCACTTCTCCAACTGTAGCTGGCCTAATTTTCTGTCCATCCACCCTCTCTTCTTTGAGGGACCTTCCTCTCCTACTCCCAAATGCTCCCATCTAATACCTAAGAGCTCAGTGGGGCTGGCCCTGCTTCCCCATCTCATGCCCATCACTACAACCTGAGCCAATCAGAGCCCTCGGAGCCTCTGGCCACGCAATTCATTCATGGATGGTGACATGAACCAAGCTTGTCCAATCACCCATCAGAATTCTCTCTGGGACTTATAACAGAGCACTGCAGATAGGGGCAGTATTTTGTCTTCCTCTGAGATCATTAGGTATAAAGACAATGCAGGTTATGTGTTGTTGGTATTGTTTTGATGTTACATGGAAAAAACCTGTCTGAAAACAAAAACAATTACAGGTTGACAGGGCTAAGACTTGTTGAGGGAGTCAGGATTCTGATCAGGGTCAGCTTCGTGGGCCCACGATCTGGGCAGTCATGCACGGTGCTGGGTTTAGAGGGGCCTTGTGCTTGATCAAATGCTCTGCTATCATCATCTTGAAATTTAAAATATTGGACTAGGGATATAGCCCAGTTGGTAGAGTGCTTGCCTTACATGCATAAGGCCCTGGGTTCAATCCCCAGCACCACAAAAAAAAAAAGAGAAAGAGAGAAAGAAATTTAAAATATTTTTACAAGGCTTCCTTAATTTTCACTGGTCCCTGCATATAAAGTAGCTGGTTCTAATCGTATATCACCATTTGAAATTCTATACCCATGGGGGCCTAAGCCAGCATAAACCCTAGGACTCCTGGTTATCGGTCAACAGAGAGCTTCTTTTGCTAAAGCCAGGCTACTTGTATCATCCACTCACAATCAACAGGTGCACCTATCACCACCTCCAAGACCATCCACCGTCCAACCACACCCTGCAGAAACCCACTCCACTCAGCCTTGGCTGCCTCTCCAGTAGTGTTCAGCCAGTCTGTTTCCTCACCATCTTCTTAAAAGCTCTGGCTTCCTCTGCCCTAGAAGCTGAGCATCTGGATTTCCTAGAGAACGCAGATAACTCTTAATTCAACCACCTATATGTTTACAAGACTCACCTAATTGACTCAACAAGGTCAGGAGACATGAGAGATTCATTTATTCACTCAAAAAATATTAACTGAGTACCTACCACATACCAGGCACGGAAAAGATAAAAGAAACCTTTTCACTTCAAAGTATCCATGTTTTTCCTTCAGAATCACACAGGCAGAGAAGCTTAGAAGTGGGAAAAGAAGCCAATCCTAAGTCAGAGATGGAAAGGGCAGAAAAAAGAATACTGAAGCCTTCCCTGAAGTTTCCAGAAGAAAAGAACAGAGCACATGCAAAATCAGGAAATGTCCTGGAGTGGTACACAGGGCCCCTCCCATCCCTGAGAGTCCCAATTCCCACGCTTCAACAATTTCAGACACACCTTACCAGCAGCCTCTAATATTGAGAGAAAGAGGGGTCCCCAGGAGCATTTACACATCCAGCTTCTAGAGCAAGATCTGGATCTTTGTGAGGACAACTGTAATGCCTGATTAACCAAATGAGTATTGCTCAATCCCAAGAGGATGGGAGGGCATATGCCACCCAAGTGGAATCCAAGTAAGGACTTAAAACTCACTTTCCCATAGTAACATCGAGGCATGGCAGCTGGACCCTAAGCTAGGGCAAACACCACCTGTGACCTTTGAATCACTCCCCCACAAGGCAATTGGAACACAAAGATGAAGATGGACCAGTTCTGGGTAAGCATCCTGCTATGAGAATTCATCCCTTGCACACCTTAGTGTGCTCATCTATAAAATGGAAGTTAATGCCAGGTGCAGTGGCACACCCCTATAATCCCAGCAGCTCAGGAAGCTGAGGCAGGAGGATGGAGAGTTCGAAGCCAGCCTCAGCAAAAGCAAGGTGCTAAGCAATTCAGTGAGAATCTGTCTCTAAATAAAATTCAAAAAAGGACTGGGGATGTGGCTCAGTGGTCGAGTGCCCCTGAGTCCAATCCTCAGTACTCCCCCCAAAAAAAGGTAGCTGGTCATGGGCTTATTGTGGGCATGTCTGAAGTAATCTACATCCAACAGTTACCATAGAGCCTGACACAAAGAAGACTCACTATTTGCCAAGGTTTCTTGTAAAAGGAACCACAAACCACCAACCACCAGCTGATGAAGACCCTATAAGGACCCACTTTTTCTCAAGCAAGGGTCTTCTTGCCTCCCAGATGATAACTGCTTTGTCTTTCTATATTTGTAGTAGTAATAGTTATGTCACTGCTCTTTTAACAAAATGAAAAGATCCAAAATATAAGGCTAATTGCAATCAACATTTACATAGCACTTTCCTTTCAAGTCAATTCAAGAAATTTAAAAATGTGTCTATGTGTTATTATCAAATCCCAGGGAAATGACAAGCAGAATTTTTTAAACTCTCTAGAAAGAGCCAACCAGAATCCATAAAACCTGGAAAGTCATTTTTCTTCTTTGAATACTTACTCTCCTCCTCTATAGAATGGGAGCCTGAGACAACATAAAAACGTGACTCCTAAAGACTCTCAGGTCTCTCATCCTGACCCACAGGCCCACAGGTCAAGCCCACTGCTCCAGGTACAGCTGAGCTGAGAGACTGCTCTCCTGTTCTGGAAAAAATGGGAGATTTCACAAGATCAGAGGGCCTTTCAAAGGCATGCTTTTTACCATGGACTGAGTCATGAGAAATGTCAGAAAGATGAAAGGTGAATCTGAAATTTATTCAGATCTGAAAAAAGAGACGTAGCCAAAACCACTTATAGTGACAGCAGTAGAATAAAATGAACCCAGCAGAAATAGCCTTGGGCTCATCCAGGTACATCTGGCAAAGTGTCACCCTGGTGGCTCTGAGCTGGGTGTGGAGCCGCTCAGTCACTGTCTCCATTTTATTATATGGTAGGTGGTTCTGTGTACGGTGTTCTTGAAGAAAATCCTTGGGGGCCCTCCTTCGACGGCTCTGAAAAGCTAAAAGCACTCACAAATATAAAAATATGTCTTCATAATCCTAAATGCCCCTCCATAGAAAAAAAAATATACCATAAAACACATAACTTAGAAGAAAAATATGTAGGATTATTTTGACAATCTGGCTTTGTGATCCAATGGTCAAACTTAGGACTTGAATAAAAGGGAAGGATTGTCAGGAGATGCTTTAGAAATCTTACAACTTGTAATTTATCTGTAAAATAAATTCAACTTCCAATCTCAGTCCAGAAAGCAAGGAGCCTAGAAGTCATCTAGCAAGCTGAACAAAACCTGGAAAATCAACAATCTTCCTAAGTCTGTCAGAGAAGTAAGGTCACAGAGCATCATGCTGTCCCCTAAGATGGAGAGACTGGTGGGGAAATGTCAAGAAAAATAATTTACCAGAGCAGAAACCACTACTGGAACCAATATCAACTATATAATGATTAGGCTATCAGGAAAAACCACAAGGCATACTAAAAGAGAAAAAAATACAGCTTTTAGAGACCAAGAATGCATCAGGACCAAACTCAGGACAGGGATATTGGAATTATCAGACCAGGAACTTAAGTACGACCAATATGCTAAGTGGTATAAAGGATAAAGTAGATGGCAAGCAAGAACAGGTGAGCAATGTAAGCAGGGACAGAAATCCTAGCAATGTAAAAGAAATGCCACATACCCCAAACGTGATAACAAAATGCAGAATATGACAGATGGGCTCATTAACAGACTGAACATGATTAGGATAAGAATCTCTGAGCTTGAAGACATGTCAACAGATACTTTCAGAATAGAAAAATAAGGAGAAAAAAGACTTAAAACTACAAAAGGATTAACCAGTGAGTAACAGAAATTCTAGAAAAAGATGAGAGAAAGGAGCAGAAGAAATATTGAAGGAAAATGAGCAAAATTCACCCTAATTAACATCTGCCACCCAACCACACAGCCAGGAAGCTCAGAAACAACCAAGGATAAATGCCAAAAAAGCTATACCAAGGCATATCATATTACACTGCAGAGAATCAGAGATAAAGGGAAAGCTCTTGAAGGAGGCCAGAAGAAGCCCCCCTTCCTACTGAGAAACAAGGATAAGAATTACATCTAATTTCTTCTCAGAAACCATGCAGCAAGAAGGCAGTGGCAGGACAGAGTTACACAGTTGGTTGGTAAAGAAAAAGCACCACCTAATAATTCTGTGCCCTACAAAATTATCTTTCAGAAGTGGGGGTGAGACGGTGGAAGGAGACGGACATCATTACCCTAAGGACATGTATGAAAACACAAATGGTGTGACTCTACTTCGCGTACAACCAGAGACGTGAAAAATTGTGCTCTATTTGTATAATATGAATTGAATTGCATTCTGCTGTTATATATAACAAATTAGAATAAATAAAATATAAATAAACAAATTAATTAATAAATAGAAATGGTGGTCAGAAAATACTTTGTCAGAGAAACAAAAATAGGGGGAATTTCTTGGGGGTAAATCTTTCTTACAAGAGTTTAAAAAAAAAGACAGAGGTCTTGAAACTCAGATCTAAATAAAGAAGAGCTTTGTTTTTCTCATTCTTAATTTAACAGAAAAGAGTTTGTCCAAAATAATAATAGAAACAATGTATTTGATTATCTATACATGTGTGTATATGTACCTACCTATATGTGCATAGGTATAAATGAAATGTATGACAGTAGCAATACACGGGACAGGCATTAGGATTATTTTGTTGTCAGTTACACCACCAATGAACAGGTATACTGTTATTTGACAGTGGGCTTGGATTAGCTGTAAATATATACTGCAACTACTAAAAAAGGTAATTATATATAATTAAATATATATAAAAGAAAGCATAGCTACTGAGAGAGAAGAGCATTTATGTAAAATGTTCAATCAAAGCGACAAAAACAGGAGGAAAAAATGGAAGTCAAAAATTGGAACAAAGAACAAGACAATGAATAGAATATAAAAACAAATGTGGTAGATATTAACCCAAGTATATTCATGATCACCTTAAACATCCATGGTCTAAATGCACCAATTAAAAGACAGAGACGGGCTGAGAATATGGCTCAAGTGGTAGCACACTCGCCTGGTATGCATGAGGCACGGGGTTCGATTCTCAGCACCACATGAAAAAGATATTATGTCCATCTAAAACTGAAAAATAAATATTAAAAAAAAGACAGAGGTTGTCAGAGTGAGGCAAAAACAATATCCAACTGTACATTGTCTACAAAAAAAAATTTCAATATAAAGACAGGAGTGGAGAAAGAGATATAATGCTAATGCTAAATTTAAAAAGCAGTAATAGCTACATTAATTTCACACAGAGTTGACTTCAGAACAAAGTTATCAATGATAGTTATTACATGATGGTAAAGGGGAAGATTCTCTAAAAAGACATCCCAGTCCTTAGTTTATACACACCTATTTTCAGAACATCAAAATATGTGAGACAAAAAATGGCAGTCCTGCAAGGAGAAACATGAATCCATCATTACATCTGGAGTCTTCAACACCCTCTATCAGGAAAAGACACATTCAGCAGGCAGAAAATTAGTAAGGACACAGTTGGGATTCAACATCACCATCAATTATACCAGCTATAACTGACATCTGTCTACTAATTTATCTAACAACAGCAGAACACATGCTTCTCAAGTTTACAAAGAACCTTCACCAAGATCCCTGGGATTACAGTCATGCACGACCATGCCCGGCTTTTAAACCCATATTTTTAAGTAATACCTCATATCTGAGTCTTTTCAAAATTTTTCTAGGACTGTGGCCTTCATATGATATTTAAACATTTGGATACCTATGAGAAGAAACATACAGGGCCTGGGGTTGTGGCTCAGTGGCAGAGCACTGGTCTACCTAGCATGTGTGAGGCACTGGGTTCAATTCCTAAGGTCCATTGACAATTAAAACATTAAAAAAATATATACAGATGTTTGGAAATAGCTACATGCTACATTAAAATACTTTTAATGAGATATAGCCTTTACTACAGTAACTAATTATTTAAATAATCCTTCTCCAAAAAAAGTACCTTTCTACCTAAAGAGGTAAAAGACCTAATTTTTTTTCAGTACTCAGGCACAACATCTGTGCATTCATTTATTTTAAAGAAAGGGGGAAAAAGATACATAAGGAGGAAAATCTTCCCCATTTCACAGGAGAAGCAACCCAGCTCCTTCATCAACTGTTTCTTCAAAGAGTCCTAGTCTTATAATAGGCAATTATTTTCCTAAAAATACATCTAGTAAAAGTATGTCACTGCTGAAATTCTTAACAGGACCATTTTCAAACATCCAATGCCTTCCTACGGCAACTTCCAGGATTGAACCAGCATAATCCCAAGGAACAGCCAAGCAGCGCCCACTCTTCACCTCTCCTCTACTGGAATTTCCTGAAATTGAAACAAGGAAGCACTGTTCCTGCTAATGGTGAGGGAATGCTATTGCCTTGCTCTTCATTTCACTTTTAAACTATTTTTAAAAAGAGGAACTTCCTCTAAAATAAAATGTCCCAATCACTCTTTTGTTGCTTTTATTAACTGCCTAATATTTTTCTCATCATTCCTTGTCTTTAACATCTTTTATCCCAGCATGTGCACTTTAAACCCAGGGTCCCCAAGCTTCAGGGTGGATCAGTCACCCTGAAGTGATTATGAAAATAAGGGTCATAGGATCCACCTGTGGAGGTTCTGTTTAGATAGATTTGTGGTAGGACCCCCAAAACTGCATTTGGTACACATCCCATGGTGGATTTTGATGCATGGAGCTTAGGAACCAGACCTTGATAAAAACAGTTCTTAAGAATTTAAAGAAGTGTGCTTTAAGCATCTTCTATGTTAAGGAACAGAATTAGAAAGACCTAACCACATGAAGCTCCCATTTATAGGTGTTTTTGCAGGTCTCTAAATAAAATACAAAATAGGGCTGGGGATGTGGCTCAGTGGTTGAGTGTCCCTGAGTTCAACCCCTGATAACAGCCCCCCAAAAAATATAAACATATATAAATAATAATATATTATTTTTATATTATTAAATAATTGCCTATTATAAGACTGGAAGATGAGAAAAAAAAGTAACGTTTTTATACTGTTGGCAGGATTGTAAATTAATACACCCACTATGGAAATCAGAATGGAGGTTCTTCAAAAGACTAGGCATGGAACCACCATATGACCCAGCTATAACATTCCTCAATATTTATCCTAAAGAATTAAAGTCAGCATACTACAGTGAGACATACCCATGTTTATTGCCGCACAATTCACACAGCCAAACTATGGAACCAGCCTAGATGTCCATTAATGGATAAATGGGTAAAGAAAATGTGGTATATATACACAGTGGAGTTTTCTTCAGCCATAAAGAAAGATGGAAGTATGTCATTTGCAAGAAAATGAACAGAACTAAAGATCATCATGTTACGTGAAATAAGTCAAACTCAGAAGTTCAAAGGTCATATGTTTTCTCTCTAATATGCAGAAGCTAGAGAAGAAAAAGGAAAAGAAATGTGGGGACAGATCTCATGAGAATCAAAGGGAGATCAGTAGAGGAGAGAGACCAAGGTAGAGATGGAAGGGGAAAGCGCTGGGGAGGGATATTGATTAAATTATATTGTTATATTGTGTGCATACAGAAATATGTAACAACAAATCTCATCACTATGTACAACCAGAATGCACCAATTTAAAAAGTGGAAAAGAGTAAAGGAAGGCATGAAGAAATTTTGCCATCAAAAGAACCTCTAACACTTAAAACAGGACATTTCAAACTATTGCGTGGGGAAATTTGCTGTAATATACATTCCCTTATAACAAAAAGAACTGTTTAATGACATAATCTCAGTATCCGTTGATTTAAATGAATTTCAGCTGGCTTTCCACTCAAAAACAAATGTGACTTGTAGGGTTTATTAATCAAGAAATCTTACTGAGGGGCCTATTGTATACACAGAACTCTGGGTAGGCCAACTTCCTAATGGATAAAAGAGTCAAACAAAAGCACAATCCCTGCCTTTAATTCACTTATCGTCTGTATTATTTTACCTCCAATTACTAAGAAATTCTGGACTAACTTAATCTTTTCACTACCAAAAACAAAGAAAGGAACAGGGCTTTCTCGAAAAGATTCTTGTCTTTACCTGCCCTCTACTTTTAGAGAATAAAGCAAGTTCGAAGGGGTGGAGGACTAGAGTGGACATCTAGGAGTTTTGGCTTATTTTCATACCAGTTTCCAGAAGATGACCCCCACAGTCACCCACTGGTAACCTTAATGATCAGTATAAAGACACGACGAGTGAGCCACAATCTCTTTTTTTTTTATTAATTTATTTATTTAATTTTATTTTTTTTTCTTTGCAGTATTGGGGATTGAACCCAGGGCCTTGTGCATTTTTTTTTTAATATTTATTTTTTAGTTCTCGGCGGACACAACATCTTTGTTGGTATGTGGTGCTGAGGATCGAACCCGGGCCGCACGCATGCCAGACGAGCGCGCTACCGCTTGAGCCACATCCCCAGCTCCAGCCACAATCTCTTTAATCGTCAAAAACCCACTGGAATTGGGTGGTTTTATGCATTCTATTTTTCAAGACAAAAAAAAAAAAATACAGAAGACAATGTAGAAAAAAATGCTCACAGAACAGCCACAAAAACCTTATTAATAATCTCACCTTATGTTTACATGGCTCTTTGGAGAAACATTTCCATGAATCTCATTATGTGGTCTTTACCACAAGATGGGAGGTGGAACAACAGCCAACCCTATTTGTAAATTATATCCTGAGGGGGGTGAACAAACTTCAGAACAACATTCAAATATATTCCAAAATTGTTTAATTGCCACTTCTACACATCCTCTATGCTGTCTGAGAATTTTCTATGATCATAAAAATAAGATTTTTTTTACCATTAGTTTTTGAAAGATTTGACTTTTAGCTAGTACCATGTGAGGAGCCCCACTGATCACCTTTTCAAGATGAAATAAATAGGTTTTTTTTTTGTTTGTTTGCTTGCTTGCTTTTAAGTTGTAGTTGGACACAATACCTTTATTATATTTATTTATTTTTATGTGGCGCTGAGAATCGAACCCAGTGCCTTGCAAGTGCTAGGCGAGCGCTTTACTGCTGAGCCACAACCCCAGCCCCAAGATGAAATAGTTTTTATTTATCTTGTCACCTGTTGCTGACAACCCTCCTGTACTTACAACCTGCAATAGGCCAGGTTTAGCCCCGCCCCAGGACATCCATGCTAGCTATTCTATTGGCCTAAAATGCTCCTCTCCAGGTCCCTATCATGTCACTCAGGTCTCACAGTCACTTGCTTACAGAGACCTTCCCTGATCTCCCCTACCCCCAACTCCAGCCCCATCACTCTAACCTATTACCCTGTTTTACTTTCTTCATAGGGATTAACAAGCTTCTGTGTATCAGGATCTAATATATAGAAGCTCAGAGAAGTGCCAGAAATGAATCCATTCATTCATTCATTTATACCATAAAGGTCTGTGTGTTTACAGGTACTAAGCATAAAAAGATAGCTATGGCAAGATCCCTAGCATCACAGAACTTCCTTTTAAGCTGAGAAGCCAAACTCACCAATGACTGTGATACAATGTAAAAAGTGTTAAGAAAAAAAAGATCTGTATGCCTGATGTTCACAACAGTGACGCCAACAGGGTGGGAAATGCATGGTATTCTCCCCTATAAGAAGGATGGGGAAAATATCAGAGGAGTAAATTGATCTGCTCTAAGTTTCACAGCCATCAAGAGGCAGAAGTCTTTCCACTGTTGAATCAATGCAACAAATGATTTATCAAGGTGAGATGATATATCTTGGACAATTTCAACAACTTTTGAAACAGTTTTGAAGATGCCAGCTCATAACTACCCATTTGACACAAAGTTAAAATGATGTACATCTGTCTTATGGATGAAAGCCACAGAGATTTACCTTTTAATTGAAAACAATAATAAAACAGGTTCACGCAGGGTTGAAATCATATTGAAGTTATTGGGTAATCCTATGAGAAATAAAACCTGTCCAAGTCTACAAAGACAAATGATTCTTATCATACCATTTTCCTTACCTTTATTTTTTTAATCATTATTTTCCTCTGGTAACTTTTACTGGTTACCTCTTATCTCCTCTGTGAGGATTCTCTTTTAATTCATTACCAAAATCCCTCTAAAGGGTTCCCTCCACTCCCATGTTCTCACCTCTAAATAACAGATCCCACCAGTGCAGGAGGGCCGACCTCATCAACTCTCCCCGCCTTCACCCCGTCTTCCCATCCCCTGTCCAGGCGCATCGCTTCTCTGGCCCAGGAGAACCAAGAGCGTATGAGAAAACCAGCCCATCCATCTTCTAATTTACAAAACATGACGTTTCGCAAACTGTTTACTTATGTCCCTGCCAACAATATTACTCAAATGCGGTGGAGTGAAAAAGCCACAGGGAATAGTGTAGTTGGCCAAGAGCAGTATTTGGGGATCTAAAATTACAGGGGAAAATCATACAACATTCATTTTACTTAGTCCCAAATCTCTATCAGATGATGTTGAGCAGAAAGATTCTAAAATTGGCAGGGAGAAAGGAAAAGTCATCTTAAAAACTTGGGCCATGCCAGGGCAGCTTCGCCAAAAGAAGGCAGAAGAAAACAGAGTAAGGTGTGCGCCTCGGAAAGCTGTTGTAAGCAGCAGTGTCTCGTGGGCCAGGAAAAGCACACAGAAACTGTGGCCGCGAGAAACGAATGGAGATTGCTGCCAACAGATGACAGACAACAAAGAAAGAAGGCAGTATTCTTTATCTAGTATTCAGAAGACAGCATTTACCATACAGCAGAATAGGAGAAGCTAGATCTGCTCAATTCTATTCCAACTCAATTAGCAGGAGGGGCCAAGTACTTAAAACAATTGCAAAGAAAATCCTGCATCTCAGAGCTCAACACTCAGGAGGAGACAGAGGCCTCTTCCACCTGGCCCATGCTGCATCCACACCAAGAAAGGGTGAAATGAGCCTGCTTTGAGAGCAGCAAAAAGAACCCATTTTTCACCAGGACTCTGAGGAGGGTGTGTAAGGCAGTAGAGCCCAGGAGGGAGGAGTGCTGACCAAACAGGAGCCCTCAAGAGCCATTTTTATCAAGTTTGGTTCTGCAGGGGCCCTGCTCTCTAAGTATATTTCTTGTATTACCTCATGCAGGCCCCCAACAGGACTCCGCATGACCGTCCAGATGGCCATGATAACTATTTAGTGAACAGCGTTAACTCAGCCTTACTCAGGGTCTCACAACTGTCTGCCCAAGTCATGGCATGAGGAAATATTAAGGTCAAGAGAAAAGCCCTGAATTCTAACTCCAAAGACATAACTGAGCCACACTGCCTCTAGTTCAGGGAAAGTCAAACTGAGACCCAGTAAGGGGAGGAAGAGGAGAAAGGTCACAATCGCAGGTCAGATACCAGGAGGAAGCAGAAATAACTAGGAGCATTGCCTTCTCATAATCAAGTGGTTTGGGGTCTACACTACAATACAGTCTCCAAACCCAACCCACTGTGTGTACATGAAATGTTCAATCCATAAGAACCAGGGCAAATTAATAGGTACACAGAAGCAGATACATATAACTCTGATGTAGTTTTCCATATGTACCAAAACAACCAATTTGTGTCACACCAACAAATTATGCATAATTTTCTCTACACTGAAAAGGTGGAACCATCATTAGTAAAATATATATTTAGAGCAAGATAAGACATCGTTTGTCCCTTATGTATAAATCATTGTTTAATTATCACATCCGGGAGCTTTTAAAAACATAACCCTGAAGGGTAGCTGCTAGATACTTTATTTGCTATATATTATATATTTAAAATTTTCATAATTAAAAATAGAATATTTAGTGGAAAAAAACATCCAAATGTTCCAAAGTGTTTAAACCTTTTTAAAAATTATTTAATCATCTATGTATCATTACAAATTTTGCAAATTTCAAAGTCTTACAAAATGATACCTATGTAGTAAATGCTCAATCATCTGAAGAAAAATTGAATGGAAATACTCCACATGTAGCTACCTTTAACCCTATGTACTAGTCACAAATGAGCAAATCCAAAATTTAGGTTTGCTCCTGCCTTAGAAGTTTCTCTAAAATGGGTCTTGAATTTTCCATAAAAAGTGTCATAAGTATTGCCTAGGCCTGGGTTTCTCCTGGATCCAGGTGTCAAAATGTGGGTCATCTACATCTACATGGGTATAAGAGTTAGGGGAGGGGCCATCTAGTTTAAGCCCCAGAAATTCTGAATTCTGATTCAGTTAAGTGCTTAAAGTGCTTTAACTGTAATTCTGCTAGATGTTCATGTTTAAGAATCACCGATCTAGAACCTCTTTTAAAACAGGACAAAAAAAATTAGCCAGAGGCAAAACTATAATCATCAGTGGTCAATTCCTTATATCTCCCAACACTCCCTGGAGCAGCCAGAGTTCTTGCAGTAGGGAAGAAGCCACGCCAGATCCAGCCACAGACTGTGGCAGGAGACCAATCAAGCTCCCAGGAATCTGGGGAATCCCAAGGGCCCTGGGAGGAGAAGCTCTGAGTAGCCCACTTCTCCAGCACATGGGCCTGATACCCCTGGGCTTGTATAATGGGCTTAATTGTGCCATATCCCATATAAAGATATGTAGGAATTCTGATTCCCAAGTACCTCAGAATGTGACCTGATTCGGAGAGAGGGTCTTTACAGAGGTCATCAAGTTCAAAGGAGGCCACGCAAGTGAGCCTTAAGCCAATGACCGGTGCCCTGATACAAAAGGGAAATTAGGACTCGGAGGCAGATGCACACAGAATGAAAGCAACTTGAAGGGACACAGGGAGGAGAGGGCCACCTCTGGGGCAAGGAGAGAGGCCTGGACAGAGCCTTCTCTCACAGCCCTCAGAAGAACCAACCCTCTTGACACTGTGATTTTGGGCTTCTGGCCTCCAGAACTGTGAGACAAGAAACTTCCATTTTCTGAGCCACCAAGTTGTGGTACACCTCTTGTTGTTGTTATGGCAGCTAATACAGCTTGGAAAATTTTGAAGCCAAAAATTAGTGAAAGCAACCCAGGTGAGCTGGGGCTTTCAGGAGAGAAAAAACCTAAACCTTGAGAGAAAATGTTGCAGCCTGGACATCAGATAGCTCAGGGCCAGAGGAAAAGTCACCGATCTGCACCGGTGTCTGAGCAATGACCCCCCCACTGATGAAAAGGGTCACAAATCATGCCTGCCTCCATTACCCTTGCAGGATACGGAGACCAAGAGCTGCTCTCTGTAAGCTCTGAAGCCCCATGAACATTGCGCTCTCCCCACCAGCAGCTCCTCCTGTATGATCTGATGTGGGTCAGATGAAGAGGGTGACACAGCCCTCACCCTGGGTCACTCCCACCCTTGCTAGGAAGCACTTAGAAGTAAAATCTTCATTTTAGGAAAATTTAATTTGAACTCCCAGACACATCTGAGGACGTCTGGAACATCCACCACAGCAAACAAAAGGCTGTTGCAGAAGCTTTTATGGACAAGTCAGGCTTCCTAAGGGCCCAGGGTTCATTGGACCGCACAAACTTGACAAAGCAGACCAGGCCAGGACAAGCCGAGTGTTCAGTCTGGCCCCCAGGCCAGGGGAGGGCTCCACTGGGAAGGGTTAAGTATTATCGCAACACAGAATTTATGATTCCTAAATGTTTGTTTTAACTAGTGTTGAGAACACATATTCGACCCAGTGTGAACTTGACCTCTGGGTCCCTCTCCCTTCCCCAAGCTGTCTGTGCTGTATGACAAGATTTTCCAGCAGTTCCTCCCACCCCTGCTCCCAGCAGTGGGGCCACGGATGGGGTCAAGGCAGCCCTCCCACCAGCTGCCATGGTAAGCCGACTGCAGAACATTGGCAAATCTGCCGTCAATGTCAATAGCAGGCGTACAAAAAAAAAAATGTGTACTCTTCCTGGGCCTCACCCAAGCTTGGCCCACACAATACCCAGCCAAAAGGGGTGGAAGATAGCCCAAGAGGGTCCTCTCAGTCAACTGAGCTCCAGTCGTGTTACACCCTCCTGGATGATGCCACCTACTATCACCAAGGATACAAAAGTTCAGGTCTCCTTTGCGTATAACTCTAGGAACATTTCTAGGGTTGGCTTTTGTTTTTTTTCCAAAGCAGTGTGGGCTGAATGCCAGTGGAAAAGCAATGGAATATCGATTTTCTGTTCCTTGCTAAGGAGAGAACAAGTCATTTGATGTGCCATGAGTTACATGAGTAAAAACAGACCCTGTACTCCCTACAGCTGGCTGAGTTTCTCCTCTATTCATAGAACCTGGCACATGGTAAAAGCTAAACAGATATCCGTTAAATAAATGAAAGAACCATGCGTGCATTTATGAAGGCCTGGGACGTGCCAGGCACCCACTTTGGATTCACATCTGCCATCTTCCCTCCACCTCACTCTGCCAGCCTGGCCTCCTTCTCTTCTCTCCTTTATTCTTTTGTGTTTTCTGTTCCCATGTCCAATCTCCTCTTTAAAGTCGAGCCCACTGGCAATGACTCCAATCTGTACTTACCAGAAAGGAGGACAAAAAGACTGGAAGAGCCAAAGGCAGGAATGGGGGATCCATTATGAACAGAGAAAAAAATGGGGGGGGGGGGTGGCAAAAATGTTATACACACCAGGGGTTTAATGCCCCACTCAAAAGACAAAGTCCCTAAACCACAAATCCTCCAACAAATGTTAAGTCTTTGAAAAGAGAACAAATGTGGTAACATCTCTTTTGCCCTAAACAGGTATCACCATCCACAGCCAGCCAATATTAATAACTAGAAAAAATATAACCCATGCTATGATTTCAACTCCTAGAGATCCACACACAAAGGGTGTCTGGAAAAGCAATATTAAAATGCAATTGGGCATCTCTACATAGGGACTGGGCGGCTGGAGCCCTGAGACCACCTTGGTAGATGCTCGTAGACATTCTTTGCCCCTGTGTGGGTCTGCTGCCTGCTCGTTTCACATCTCTGATTTGCAACTTAAGGTTCACTAAATCTTCAGTCTTCAGAAGCATTTGCCCATGGCAGATGTAAATTAAGTTTCAATCAACTCAAAACCATCCAAGCTGGCTCAAAGAGACATGTTATTTTCTTCACTGGAGTTAATCAAGTACTGAACACCATGAACATATCCAATCTCTTATGCGGAAATATCTTTGCATCAATTGGACAAGCTATATTAACTGAACTTCTTCAGCCAAACTCTTTAAAATATCCTTAAAATATAATGACAAGTATTAAATATTCCAGGTTGTACATTGAAATGTGCATGCACATTTTATGAAGAAGGAACTTCATGTTGACATATCACTAATTTTTGTATTCTCACATGTAATAAGTCATACCCAAGGATGACTATTCAATCTTGACACGTTAAGGACAAGGGAGAGGAAGGAGATAACATATCAATTTATTTTGCCATCTAAATAGCACTGCTATTTACTGAAATAATTACAATGACACAAACTGGTGATGAGATTTTTTTCCATTCAGTTTATGGATACTCCAGGGAATACTTTTCCCCTAAGTGGCAAGCTTTAAAACAAAGAGAACTAGAGGCATATATTTAGTCTCTTAAAATTATTTTAAAATAAGTCATTCAAGGGTACAAACAACCCAAACAACTTCAAAGCTATACAGATTGTACATTCCTAATCCAAAAAATCCAAAATGCTGCAAAATCCAAAAGTGTTTGAGTTTCAACAAGCCATCCATGAGAGAAATCCCACACCTGATCTCATGTGATAGGTCATAGTGAAAGCATAGGCATGCTAAAAATATTACATAAAATTACTTTTGAGCTATGTGTATAAGGTATATGTGAAATATAAATGAATGTCATAGTTGGACTTGGGTTTCATCCTTAAGGTTGGTATCTCAAAATTCAAAAATAAAATATCAAAATCCAAAACACTTCTGGTCTCAAGCATTTAGAAAAAGGGATATTCAACTGTAAACTAAAAAGTTATCCACATCTACATTTTTAAGAGAAAAGCAAAAGACCAATAGGAATACAAACATAGGGAAAGAAGAAAATCAAGTAATATATAAATGATAGGGTTTACTTGGCTTGAACCAATACAAACTCTTAAGAATGTTTCTGGTTTTATCAAGTTTTCATATCCACTGTTTTTTACCTTGGTACAACAATCCTACAAAGGAGGCAAGGTTTTGGCACAGTCATTTCAGGATGGAATGGGGTCAAAGAGGTCAAGTGAATTCTCCAAAGCCATGCAGTTAGTGAGAACCTCAGCATTTGAAATCTGGTCTTCTGAACCTAAGGTCCGCAGTCCTTCCTGGCCTCACATTGCCCAGCCATGGACACAAGCTTCATAGTATCAGTGGTCCAGTCTAAAGGAGGAAGTCCCCCACATCTTTTTGGATTTACCAGATACACATGAAATCAGCCTCCCATTAAAAATACCCACTTTATAGATATATTACTTTGGATTGAGCACTGACCTATCCTAGCAGCTCTTTTTAAAATACAATAATTCCTGAAGGGAGTTGTGACTTAGGTTTCCAGCATTTGGGTCTGAATTCATTTGTCAGAAAGGCCAGTTTTTTGAGTGCTGAAAATCACAGAAAAGTGATGTTGCTTTGATCTTTGCTTAGATCCCAGTGCTGTGCACGAACTACCTCCTAGGAGCTGGAAGGAAATTTCCAACCAAAAGCTACAGT
This sequence comes from Spermophilus citellus, assembly GCF_964194105.1. Lineage (NCBI taxonomy): Eukaryota > Metazoa > Chordata > Mammalia > Rodentia > Sciuridae > Spermophilus > Spermophilus citellus. The sequence goes on from NC_138193.1 coordinate 90,577,149, forward strand.
CATTTGCAGGTATTGAGATTAATTCAATATAGCAACCTTCTCTGGCACTTGAGTAACCATGCAACCTTAACTCTCTGACCCAAGGTCTTCTGTGGCCTTTCTCTTTCTGGATCACCAGGGGGCAAACCCAGCTAAACACAGGCATACAGGTATCTTTGTCTCCCTTGCCTGGAGAAGCAGGAAGCCAAGAGGTAATGCCCACCATCTGGATGTTCACATCTAGAGCCTCTTTGAGTCTTCTAAACAGCTTGAAGTCCCAAATCCTCAGAAAACCAGAGACTAAGAGACAATCTTCTTTTCAGAGAGTGCGCTCAGTTATATCTTTTGCCAAGCAAACTTGTTAAATCTTGGAACACTCTCTCCAATAGGCATCAAGGAACATTGCTGGTCTTTGAACCCTGACCTGTGTGTTTAACCTTTACACGGCAATAGCCCACTGGAATGGTGCTGTCACAGATAGACTACCCCCATGTTACAGGCAGACCACATCACATCAGGTTTGAGCAGATGGAGTTACTGGGGAGAAGGGAGGGAGTGCCATTTGACTGGAGCCATTCTCAGGAAAATGCTGGCACATTTCTGTCAAGGGTAATCTAAGAAGCTAAGAATTGAAAAATAATGATTTAATCTAAAATGCTACAACCCTGAGTATTTCTGATCTCATGGTTTGTATCAGCGATTACTCCTTGATCATAGCCAAATCATAAAACATGTGGACATTCCTTTTTACAAAATTAAAGTCACGATGCCAAAGCCCCTGTTTCCTCAAAGGATTGAAGGTGTTTTCCAAAAAATAAGGTCACTCAAATGACAGTATCTGAAATTCTTTTTATTTACCCACCAGTATTTAAAAATCCAAACTACATATAACATTTTACTTATTATGCTGCATACTGGGAAACAGCTGAAATTTTGGACGATTCCAGTTCATATGGTAATAGTTCTAGCTCTGTGTGGAGAACATCTACCGGGGTTTAAATTTTGAGGAAGGGAATAAAACTATTTCCAGTTAAGATCAGACTTAGCATCCGCCTGTCAAGAAGATCAGGTAAGTTTAATTTAATGCTTAACTTCACAATGCATAGGGGAAATACTTTCCAATGTTCTCAAACCTATATACATCATTAATAGATGTTCTAAAACACTGCTAAGCCTGCATATTAACTGGAGAAGCAGGACAGAAAGCCCCACTGATAGTATACTAGAAAACAATCAGGCCTCAAGGATGAAGACTTCTGATTGCTATTTTCAGAAAGATTTAAAAACTATTAATGTAGGGCTGGGATGTGGCTCAGTGACAGAATGCTTGCTTGGCATGCCTGAGATCCTGGGTTCAATCCCCAGAACCACAAAAAAAAAAAAATTAAATAAATACACACACACACACACACACACACTCACTCCAGAACAAAACTCCTACTTCCCATTCCTCTCTTACTATCACATTAAAAAATGTTTTTCATTTGTTGATAATATGTGTAAATTGATTACATAGGTTCTGCCATATGGGACAGCTCAAATTGAAATTTTTTCCCTAGTTCCTGATTCACAGGTGTGACCAAGTAATTAATACCTCAGCTGAGTACAGGGAAATCTTGGATGCACAGTATGGTTCTGTACAACACTGGAGTGGGCACTGACACTGTTGTTACTCTGAGTCAGCCCTTCCCAAATGCCAATAAAGGCTGCAGGTAAGAGGTGAACTGCATTTCAGATTTCAACTTCCCCAGGGTAGCATCAGTCCTTTCAAGTGGCCTCTGTAGGATCCACCCCCTATGTGGACAGCCCAACTTTGACCCATTTTGTGCAGGGCTGCTGTGGACATTGCAACTTACGTTTGGTGCACCTCTGGGAACCAGGGGCCTTACTCCAGCCATGGCAGCACTGCCCTCCACAGACATTGACCCTGAAACAAAGCAAGATCCCTGAGTCCAGCAGCAGTAATACTCCCTTCCCAAGTACCCAAGTTTTCAACAGGTTCCTAAAAGGCCAGCCTCCTGCTACCACACTCCTCAGATTGAAGAGGGTCCTAGTAGGTTTCTAGGATGAACAGCTCAAAGTTGCCCAAGTAGAAAGTTAAGGACCATATATCAGAGAAGGGTAGAAGAATCAAAAGGCCTGCTTAACTTTGAGCTATACAGAGAGGAGACAAGGTCCAAAAAAATGGTTGTGTTAACCCCAAAATTAAAGTAGAGCCAAACATTCTGCATATTATCTGGGGCCAATTTGAAACAGTTTCAAAAAGAAGTGTCAAAAAAAAGAGTGAGGTCACACCACCTGGAATCATCCTTGAAGGAAAAAAGTCAAATAAGCAAAACGTTTTCCCCATCCCAACTTTGTGATTAATGAGGAGGATCGGCAGTACAGGGCGGATACTTCCAGCAACCAGTAACAGAAATTTTCCAAATCAAAATTCTGTCGATGTTAAGACTCCACCCTCACCTCAGCAGAGGAGGCCCCACAGGTGCAGGGAAGCGAAAGCTCACAATTTCTGAGATGCACGAAAGTTCTAGGCCACAGAACAGGAGCTGGATCTTTACAGCCAGTCCTCCCTCAAAACATTTATTTTCATTAACTAGACCAAAATTGAAACTGAGTTGCAGAGACGTTTAATTGATGCTGTGGGATTAAGCTGTAGTGACTTCATGCTTACGCCCATCTTCTAGGAGTAGCTCGGGTTGCGCACGGGAGGTTACGCCCCGGGCAGCCATGCCTTTTGTGTTTGCCCGCAGCTCAGTAACAATGCACTCCGAGTTTAACTTCAGTAAAAGTGCTAGGGCTTCCCCGCACCCCGCGCTTCTCCGGGCTCTCCAGGCGGGAAAGAGAAAGTCTACCCACCGCTCACGACGCCCTCAGCCACCGGAGGGCTCCGAGTGGCCCTGACCCCGCGGTCCCGGCGCGCGCTAGGCGGGGGTGTGGGCTTACCCCTGCAGCTGCTGCTTCTGGTGAACCTGCAGCCTCGAGCCCGCGCCGCTCTGGGTCTCCTGCGGCACTTTGGAGCGCACGACTTGCCTGCCTTGTTTGGTGAACGGGGCGGCCGCCGGATGACCGCCGGACTTGGGGTAGAGCTGCGCGCTGGGGCCCCCGGGACGCGCGGGCTCCGGCGGTGGTGGAGGCGGCCGGAGCCCCAGCAGGGCCGCGCCACCGGGCTGGCTCGTGCGCCGGGTCCGCTCCGAGGGAGCCCCGATCGAGGCGCGGCTGGGGGCGCCGGCGCCCGCGGAGCTGCGGCTGTACCTGGCGTTGAGCGCGACGTTGAAGGTCCGCGGGCGCGGGGGCCCGCCCAGGGGCAAGGAGCCCGCCGCCAGGCCGGGGCCCGGGCGCACCACGTACGTGATCCTCCGTACCCGGCCGTGCGCGGACGACGCGAGTAGCCCTGCCCAGAGCAGGAGCCCCCACCTGAGCCAGGTCCCCGCCATCGCGGGCGCCAGCCCGCGCGACCCACCGACCGCGTCCGGGCCCCCGCCCCCGGCCGTGCGGCTCGCCTGGTGCGGCAGCCCTCGCCCTTCCCGGCGCGCTCCGGCTCCCCCGAGAGCTGCCGAGAGCCCGGGAAAGGTGGGGAGAAAGCCAACTCGGTTGCGAGAGAGGAAGTGCTGCGAACCGCGGAGCAGCCCCGGACCCCAGCCGAAAGTGGCTGGGAGGAGGGGGCGGGCGTGGGGGTGGGGAGCGCGGAGCCGGGAGGGGAGGGGCGAGGGGAGCTGTGCAAGGTGAGGGTCCGCCCGCCCAGCGGAGGGTGCGGTGGGCGCCGCGCCTGGGACCCGGCAAGAGCCGGCGAGCGTGAGCGCGCGGGACGGTCAGAGGCAACCCCGCCGCAAAGTCTTTAAAAAGTTTCTCTCCTCCAGAGCCGAGTGTCAGATCCGAGCAGCCAATCTCCGGCAGACGTGACGTCAGGCAGTAAATCCTAATTGGGGAGCGCGTGAGATGAGCCCGAGCACACGCCGCCACCCTGCACATCCACCGAGATTGTGACTGTGGGTCGGAAAGGCAGAGGCCCCCCGCCCCGGTCTGTGCCCCGGGACAGCACAAAGGTCTCAACCAAGTTACTGAACGGTCCTTTCCTTCTAGAAGCCCTTTAGGATTCGTCTGATATTGTTTGGAAGTCCTGGAACTTTCTTATCCGTGTTTCCTCAACCACTTGTTGCGGAAGTTGGATTAAAAATGCCAACTCAAGCCCCAGAAAAAGCTTGTCCGGGGTGCGCCGAGTTTTCCATCGCAAAGCATTTTGATGGTCCTCTCTGGGACTGTAAACTCCCGGTAACTGAGTTTTTGGTCAGCAGCCTCTGTCTGGTACCCTGCTACTCGCTCGGCAGGTACAATAGTGCAGGGTGGTCAGCAGGGGGCGCCCGCGCAGATGGGGAAAACCGCAGAGGCAGCCCTGCCCTTGGTCCTGCAGGATGGGAATGTAGAGTTTAGGATCCCTGAGAACCCCCTTAAGCCATTTTTGGTGTTTTAATTTTTCAAAGTCAGATCAATTTCCAGGACTTCAGTCCAAAAGAATCACTCAGCCTGGAGGTGATCCAAGATCACATTAAGGGAGAAGGCAGAATGTTCCAGGGGACAGAGTTGCTCTTTGGGGAAAACCAGGAAATAATAGCATCTTTACTTCTCACACTTGAATTAAAAACGATGTCACCAGAAGAATGCATGATTTTACTATATGAATGCAAAAGAAAAGCCTGATCTTAACAATTTTTGCTTTGTTTTGGGTTTGGGTTTTTTTAGGAGGGGGTGTTATTTTGTTGGTGGTGCTTTTGTTCTAAGAATGGTGCATTTCCAAGTCTTTGATTTTTGTTCATGTTTATGTGTCACTTTCCCTTTGCTTTCTTGTCTGCCTACAATGGCCAGTAGACAATTGGTAGCAGGTGAGAATTGTTTAAGAAATATCAATGGAAAAGACATTTAAAATTGATAAAAATCCATTCATCTGTATTTAATTTCCTTTTTAAAATTTTTTTAGACACTAGTATGTCTGTATGTATAAACGTGGCTGTAAAACCAATGTGATACTGCAATCTGTACACGTGGAAAAATAAGAATTCATACCCAATTTGAATCAAATGTATGATATGTCAAGATCATTGTAATGTTTTGAGCAACTGTATTTAATTTCTTTTTCTGTATGTTGGAGAAAGAACTCCAGTATTTGATTTGGCAGAAGGGGACCTCAGTAAAAATGTTTGAACATCATTTTCCTGTGAGAACACTGTCCTGAGAGCCTCTGTCATGGAATAAATAACAGGTAGAAGAGGGAAGAGACCTCACTCAGTTCCAGTCTTAGGCTGCTGCTGATTAGCTGAATGACCAGGGCACTTCACCTTTCCTCACTGCACCTCAGCTTCCTCCTGGTGTCTTTAACTAGAGAAGAAAAAGGGAAAAGAAAGATGGAGGGATCTTATGAAAATCAAAGGGAGATCAGTAAAAGAAAGGGACCAGACAGTGGGAAGAGGAAAAGGTGAGGGGAAATACTGGAGAATAATATTGAACAAATTATATTATGTGCATATATGAGTAGGTAACAATAAATTCCACCATTATGTACAAATATAATGCATCAATAAAATATGGAAAAAAAATAAAAATGAAATTGTCTTCCAGCCCTAACAGTCTACAGCTCTCAAAACATCCAGGGTCCCTCTGGACAGGATCATTCTAGGTCAGTCTCTGAGCTAGGCCAAAGTGAACCAGCTGAGACAAATTAAGGAAGGAGGAGGGTCAAGAAGACACCTGGTTCTGAATGAAAAATACAAGACAAACTAATAAATATCCACCAAGCACCTGCTCTGAAGAAGACACAGAAGCAGAGCCTCTGGAGATATAAAGTATCATAAGGCATAATGCCTTTGTCTTTGAGAAACTTCCTATCTGGTTTAAAAACAGAAACAAAAACCCAATGAAGTAATACTTTGAGAAAATAGAATTCTTAACAAGGCAGGACAGGATTTCTGTGGTCCTGGATCGTAGCACAGCTTGTGGAGAATTCACAGCACTCAGAGAAAATATTTCCCACCTGTTAGTTACTAAAATAAATCCACAAAGATTTTACTTCTCAGTTAGGGATTATACCACAGCAATTTAAGTAGGTGGGAGTGGGGAGAGGGTGTCTAGCAGAGTTAACAAATTAATGAAGAGACAGGAGAGAAGAAGGGAGGTGTCAGATAAGTGAAAGTTCTGGCAATAGTAAAGGAGACTATGACTGTGATATATGTACACAATGGAATATTACTCAGCCTTAAAGAAGAATAAGATTATAGCATTTTCAGGTACATGAATGAAGTTGGATAATACATACTAAGTGAAGTAAGCCAATACCCTCTCCCCCACAAAAAAAAAAAAAAATGTTTTCTCTGATAAGTGGTTGCTGATCCATAATGGGGGGAGGGGCAAGGGAAGAATGAAGAGACTTTGTATTGGGCAGAGGAGAGGATGAGGAGGGGAGACGGAGTGGGGGAAGAGGTGAAATGAGATGAACATTATTACCCTATGTACGGGTATGACTGCATGAATGGTGTGACTCTACATCATGTAGAAATTGTGCTCCCTTTAGAAATTGTGCTCCCTTTATGTAAATAAAAATAATTAAAATTTTAAATAAATAAATATATATGTATATATATGTGTGTGTGTGTGTGTGTGTGTGTGTATGTGTGTATATATATACACACACACACGTACATACACACAGCACAAGCCTGGTACAATAATGCACACCTATAATCCCAGTGACTCGGGAGGCTGAGGCAGGAGGATCGCAAATTCAAAGCAGCCTCAGCAACTTAGTGAGGTCCTAAACAACTTAGCAAGACCCTGTCTCAAAATCTAAAATAAAACCAAACAAAATAAAAAGAGCTGGGGGTGTGGCTTGGTGGTTAAGCACCCTAGTTCAATCCCTGAAACAACAACAACAAAAATCCAGTGCAATCTTCCTTTCTCGTGACCCACAGCAGTGCAGAGTTGGATCTTTCTAGCCCGTTACCACTCTCTTTATGACAGACTGTTGTCCATCACAGTTGATCATCTGCAAAACATAACAACAGGAAAAACCTATAGTGTGAGTGTTAACCCCGTCTCTAAAACATCATCCCCTGTGAGCCATTAACGTGGAAACATGCATGTGAGCTAGCAACCCGCTCCAGCTAGGAGACTGCAGCAAAGTCAGTTTTCCAAATAAGCCTCTTGCCATTTACAAAACTAGCAAGATAATCCTTGAAAAATGTTCTCTGCTCCCCACATACTATCGTATGAGATGGTCACTCATCGACGACACTGAATCTGCTGTAATTTTGAAAGCGAAAGCCCAGTTTCGGTCAGGCATGGGGACCAGACTTTGCCAAGTCTAGACCCACTTTCATGCCATGGATCCTGGACCCAAACCCCCCTAGGGTTCAGGGTCCATTTATCTTGGCAGTCCACAACTTCCTGGTTCAAAAACCAAGTCTTTAAAGATCTCATAAAACTTCTTGGACTTCAGATGGTTTTCACAAAACAATACTCAGATGAGCTAAGTGTAAATGAATCAGAAAAGAGGATTATGTTTCCCATTAAAAAAAAAAAAAAAAAAAAACTCCTGGGTTGGAGGATTAGGGGAAGAAAGACAGGCTGGCAAATGCCAAACGTTTTAAAGCACTTTGAGACCATTAGTCCGACTCAGAATGCAGCCAGGTTCCCTCATCTTTACACTTTATGAGTTTTGTAATTGAAAATCTTTTCCTACGTTTAAGATCAGCTACAAATCAAATTTAGTGGCTGCCTATGATCAGAGCTGCTTCTACCCATGTTTTCCTCTAGCCAAATATTTCACGGAGACCCTTTTAGTTCTTTCTAGTTTCATCAAGAAATTCTTAGAAAGAGAAAGGGAGGGGACAAGGACCAAATGAAGCAGCAGGAACCTAAGAGGCTGCACGCAAAGGAAGAGAAGAAGGAGCCTGAAAGAGAGAGGTTGAGGGGAGGGGAGGAGAGCACGGGCTGCTGTGGTCCCTAAGGTCTATGGTTGAAGTTCTGCTCCCCAGGGTGGCACCACTGGAGAAGGTGGTACCTTTAGAAGAAGGGCCTTTGAAGGAGGTCCTTAGGTCACTGGGAGCATGCCCTCAAAGGGGACGGTGGGACGCTGGTCTCCTCCTGTTTCTCTTTTTTTTTTTTTTTCTTTCTGGCTCCTGAGAGGAGTGGCTTGCTCTACCACACACTCCCTCTATGATGTGCTGCTTTACCAGAGATCCAAAGAAATTGGACTGCTCTGTGATGGACTGGAATCTCCAAAATCATGAACTAAATAAACTTCTTCTCTTATAAGTTGACTGCCTCAGGTATTTCATTATAGTGACAGAAAGCTGACTGATCCGAGGTAGAAAGCAGGAGAGATGGCTTGAAGGAAACAGGTATGCAGTAGAAGGAGGGACAAAAAGGTAGGTAGACATAAGGAAGAGGAACGAATTGGAATAAGGGGAAAGGAAGGAGAAATCAATGACACAGGGAGCAAACAGGGAGGGGAATAAGGAAACATAGGGAGAGAAGAATTCCAATATGCAGCTATATTTTCTCAGGCTACTCATTAGGATTCTGGGAGTTTTTTTGTTTTGGGTTTTTTGGCTTTGTTTTGTTTTGTTTTGTTTTTTGAACATCAGCTAGCTAGTTCTGGCCTGGACATCTGCTTGTCCAGGTTTGGACCAGAATGAAACCTGTGCCTTCACAGTGTGGCTGGCTGTCCAATTCTCAGACCAAGTGGCAGAGAAAGGAAGTCCCCCGCTCTCTGAGATGGAATCTTCAGCTTGAGGCGGCTCCCAGATGGATACCCCATTCACTTTCAGAGTGCTCTCTATCTCTTGAACTTCCAATGATTTCATGAAAAAGTAGGGATGAGAGAGATGGGAAGCACGGGACCTCCTCCTGACTGACTCAGCTTCCATAGAAATAAAATGAAGCTTTAGAGATAAAGAATTCAAACAGGGACTCGTCCAATGGAGAGCCAGGACCTGTCTGCCAAGCTGTAGGTCTGCCTTGTGAAAAGACATGAGGTGCACCCCAGGAGAGGGGAACGAGGAGAAGAACTGAGGGTCAACCCAGCATTTCCCTTCCTTTACAGCGTCTTTGATTGTTGAATAACAAAAGGGACTTCAGTTAGACAGTGTAAAACCTTGCAGCAAGTTCAAAGCAGACTTCCATTTCCAGTGCAGAAGTTAAATATGTTGTTGGAGTGAGCATCCCTGAGCCAGTGAGCACCCCGATTGCCTGACTATGGCAACACAGACTCTGTGCACACAAAGCACAGCAGAGAAATCCTGCGTTGCAAGTATTGAGAAAGGACTGTGGGTGGGAAATGAGACCCATGAGAAGAAAAAGGGTTATCTGCCTTCCTACAAGGTTAGAGGAGCCAAAAAAGGGCCTCACAAAGAATAAAGTTTGGGGTACACCAGTTTCCCTCTCTGGTTATTCTGTTGCCCATGTCACTTGCCTTCTGCACAATCAAGGTTAAGTAGCACACAATGAAGTTCTGAAGTCAACAAAACACCTCTGCAGCCAGCCTATATCTATTTTATGATTTATCTTTTGCTGAGATTTTTTTCATGTCCATGTATTCAGAACTTCTGAACATTTGATGTGAAACTACCTAATAATTAAATAGCTGTTCGAGCAACTTGATTTACACTTGACATTCACAAAGTCTCACTGAGTCAAGGAGGTATACAGAAAATTTGTCCCTGCTGTCAAAGAGTTTGTATGTTGGAAAACCCTTGGAGGTACACAGAACCAAGATGCACTTCAACAAAGAAATCTATAAAACATTGGTCTTTTGATCACAGAAGTCCCCCAGATGACTTGTGTTTCACTTTGGTATCTTAGTTTTAAACACTTCTTTGACTTTTCATTCAGTCGATGGAACTTTTCCTAGTTTCCCTGCTTACGTTCAAAGATGTCCAGACACCTGCAAGATTGTTTGAGAACCAGATGGGCAATAATGTTCTCTCCACTCAGATACAGCTACTTATAAATCGTGATCCAATTTTTAAAGGAAACTCCTGCTTTGCTTCAGCTTCAATGCTATCCAGGTTGTGGAAATTACTACCTTGAGTTTCAGGACATTACTAGTGAGAATTGCTGACACTATTGCTTGTATCTACATTGAAATCTTCACCTGATGGCACTAAGAACATAATGTTGCCTGTGTTAATAACTGATATTATTTTTTCCCCAAAATATATGCTGCCTCCCATCAAATTGATGAAGACACTATCTGGAGAATTAAAAAAAAAAAAAAACTAGAAGAAAATAAGGAATGAGGGCACTACTTCATCTCCATATATCAACTCCTAGCCTTGTCTGCTTTTTAAAGACCCAAAGCCCTTCACAGGGTGACTCCTCCTTTTTTTAATCTTGGGCTACTCCCCAAGCAAACCTTCTATCCCAACTCCATTCATCCACTAATTTTGTTTGTTTGTTTCTTTTGTTTCTTTAAAAGAAGAAAATATACAAGAAAACTACTTTTGTTTCCAAACCTCTGCTCCTTCATTCTCAGATACCCTCATCTCCTGAACCAAGTCCTCCTCCTTCAAAATAGATTTCAAGATCCTTTACTTCCACGAAGCTCTTTGGACTACCTTAAACCCCTATCACCTTCTCTTCTGAACTCTTGCAGCCCATATTATCCATCCCAGGGACTGGAGTTTTGCATTTTATAGTAAACTCTCAGTGTGTGTTAAAGGAACAATTCTGTCACTCTGGGCACCTAATTGCTTTGTGATCACACACTTCTTGTGAATGAAAAAATGTTTTTTCCATTCATGGTCCTCGTAAGATAAGTCAGAATGAAGGCAAGATATGGTTAATAACTGCTGAGGTTTGGTCAAGACATTCTGACTGTCTTTAGCATTTTTGCATTCAGGCTCTGCTGAGAAGGTTTGCCCCTACCTAAATTAAGATGCTTCAACTAAATCAAGCAGTGGCTCTCTGCAGGGTGGGGAAAGTTTTCTATCCCTGAATTAATGGTTTGCAAAATCTGCAGAAATAATTTATTTGTATTAAAACACTGTTAGATTGACAGAATTATCTCATTAAAATAGTCCCTGCTTTTATAACATTTTTTGTTGTCTTCTCAATTTACAGGATTATTGGAGACCTGGGCAGAATGAGAATGCACCCAGTAAAACTCAACATAATATGGATGAAACTGAGCACTACACAGAGGAAACTCACACCCCCAAAGAAATAACAGCTCAAGAAAAAAAGGCCTGATTTGCTCAACAGAGAGGCAGACCAGTAAAACCAGCCCAGCGTCTGAGATTCCACCAGGTTTCCCGGTTTTAAAGCCCAGGTTTAAAAAGCTACTGCTGTGAGGGATCAGGTTACATCTGCCAGCTGCCAGGAACTTTACACTTAACCCTTTCCAATCCCCCACCTCAATGTGGCACTTCATTTCTATTTCCCAAAAGGGCTCCGTCCATCTTTAGAGTTCCCCCTGTGTTTTCTTCTGTAAGTACAAGGAACCTGCTAAAGTTCCAGGTGGAGCTGCCTCTGCCCACACTGATTTCCATGCCTTAACCCCACTTCCGGAGGTCTGTGCTTCCTATCCCCAGAGCAACACACTGTGCAATTCAGAGTAAACTCTCCGTGTGTGTTAAAGGAACAATTCTGTCGCTCTGGGCACCTAATTGTAATGGGAGTCAAGAAATAAAAAACTACCAACTACCTTTTCTTCATCATGAACACAAACCTTGCCTTCAGAGCCTTAAGAGTCTGGAGATGGAGTCCTCCCTTCATTCATTCATTTGACTATTGACTTGTTCATTCATCCATGCACCATTTGCTAGCCATTTTTTAGAGCCAATTGATTTTCTTTTTTCTTTTCAGTCAGACAGGGATGGAGACAAGTGGTCTTCAAGAATTTTTTTTAATTGGTCCTTTTTAGTTATACGTGACAGTAGAATCCATTTTGACATATTTAGACAAGCATGGAATATATCTTGTTGTAATTCAGTCCCTATTATCTCTCCTTCCCCTTTTCTCTCCCCAACATAAGGAAAGAATTTTAGACATTTTTGCTTAGAGGTCTAATATTTCTGACTAGATTCAAGGATTCTCTCTGAGAGCATGGAAAAGGGTCTTTCAAAGGCACTGGAGATGGGCAGGGTTTGTGGCTCAGCGGCACCTGCTTCACACATAAGAGGCACTGGGTTAGATCCTCAGCACCACATAGAAATTTAAAAATAAGATAAAGATATGTGTCCATCTTCAACTTAAAAAAAAATGTATTTTTTTAAAAAGGCACAGGAGAAAGAGATGGAAAAGCAGAATTTCTTTCTACAGTCTTCTTGTAACTAATGGCCAAAAAAATCATTGCCAGAAAATCTACATCAGCACAGATACCAGCAACTGTAAACATTCAACCCTGAATATCCATGTACCAGGAGGGAGTAGAGGCTTGGTGAAGAACAAACTCAAACAACTTGGCCTCAGCTCCCGGTAGGGTCCTTAAGCATGGAAGTGAACTTGAGAGCATCCCTTTTGTGGATGAATCTAGTAAGCAGCTGGATGGGCGTTTAGAAATGAAACTCTTGAGTCACGCTCAAACAATCACTTTTATGAGGGAATGTTTTTAAGTTACTCAGAGCTCTTCTGGGAACCACTTCTCAGCTCAGAGTAGTTAGAAATAGAAGATCTCAGCCTTCGAGTCTAAGGGATCTGTCAAGGCTACCATTTCATTTTATCACTTTATGGCTCAGCACCCAGAATCGTTTCTCAGTGATCCTGAAGGGTTTCCTAGTAGCCAGCTCAGCTTCTACAAATTTACTGCTCTAGCTCTTCCAGTAAGAGAAAAAGCCATTTCTGGGAAAATGGAGCATCCTCTGGGAGTTTTACACTCAACGATATCAAAATTGGAAAGTCTCTTGTGTTCTTCACTTGGTGGAGAGGTCACAGTGTCACAACTGCAAAACACTCTTAGCTGTAAAGGACAGAACCAGACTGTGAGAGGATTAAGAACAGAGATGGAAGACGAGGCCCCAATTTTATTAAGGGGGATCATGGGAAGTAGAAAGGGAAGAAAATCATTCATATTTATTCACAAATACTTTCAAAGGCCTATAAATGGCCAGGTGTGGGGCAGGGGGGTTCTGCACCTGCCATCGCAGAAGGAGCCGCTCTGTAGATGTTTTGCCTTCATAACCAAAAAATGGCATTCTGAGATTTAATAAACCACATACCTCTGTAATCCTCTATTTTCTTATCTATAAAATGTAAGCAATATCTAACAGGAGTCAGCAATTTTTTTTCTAAAAATGGCTAGATAGTAAATATTTTTGCTGTGTAGATCACACGATCTCTTTACCATTGTAGCATGAAAGTAGCCATAGCCAATACATAAAGGAATGGGTGTGGGCGGATTTGGTCTAACCTGCTATTTTAACACATAGGGTTTTGTGAGGATTAAGTGAGTTAATCCGAGCAACACATTTTAATATGGTATAGAGCAAGTAAGTACTCAATTAATTAGCTATTATCATTGTTCTGACTTTAGACTCCCCTCTCTGTATCTTCAACCTTTGTTCCCTTCAGTGAGACAATCCTCAATGCCCCTCAGGAGACATTTCCAGCTCTCCCTTTCTTGGGCATGTGGTGAGTGTCACAGGTAGGGTGATCTGAAAAGAACCCTGAAATGGAGTGTAGTGTACAGAATGTTTATAAAGAGTGTCCCTGAGAACCACCTCTGTGGAAAAAAGGAAGAAGAATGGGAAAGAAGAGAATTTAAGTTGCCCACCAGGCTGAGCCAAATCCACAGGGATATCTGGATCTCAAATGGCCACCAGAATTGTCCCACATTGGGTTGAAATGGCTGGGCTTTTATGCTTCCACCTGGAGCAGCCCTGAATGAGCATGGTCTCGGGTGAGAGAGCTCTGTAGCTCCTGCACTGTTGGAGGGGATGATCAACAAAGGCTTCTACTGATAGCACATATAGCAACTGGGGCAAAAACTGGTGGGAGAGGAACATGTGACCAATCCCAACCATGAATTGTGCACACACAAAAATAATAATAATAATACACATCACTTGCAGACCAAGCATTTAATTGTAGTGCCCAGCAATTCCAAGATGGCGGCTGTTCCATAAGCCTGGGTTCTAGAGGAACCGCAGTGAGTAGAGCCTCCCATCAACCTGTGATGGATACAATATGAACAAGACTTAAATCTGTGTTTTTCAAACCACTGAGATTGGGGGTTGTTTGTTCCTATCAATGAACATTAACTTTCTATTGAGACATCAGTTGCAGCAGACACTATATTGGACATATCCAAATGTTCTGAGGACACCCTTATAATTTTAGGAAGTCAGGAACTGTTTGAAACTACCATCATCAGCAGCCTCAAAACTAACACTAGCATTGACATAAATTCACTAATTTAATGCTCACAACAATCTATACATGAAACAGTATTATCATTGTTCTCATTTTAGAGATAAGAAAAATGATGCTGAAGAGGTTCATTAACTTGCACAAGACCTGGGATATACAAACTAAAACCCAGCTCACTGCCTGTTTTTATAAATAAAGTTTTATTGGAACACAGAGACAGCCATCCATTCATTACATATTATGTAATCATGGCTGTCTGCTTGATACAGTGGCAGAGCTGAGTAGCTGCATGTAGCCTGAAAACACTCACTGTTTGGCCCCTTATAGGAAAGGGTTGCCTAGTGAGCTATACAGGTGCATGCCTGTAATCCCAGCAACTCTGAGGGGCTGAGGCAGGAGGATCACAAGTTAAAGGCCAGCCTGGATAAGTTAGTAAGACCCTGTCTCATAACAAAATAAAAAATTTTTAAAAAGAAAACATTTGTCTACTGTCATCCCTGGCAACAATAAGTGGCAAAGTCTGGTTCCAAACCCAGGTTTTCTATCTCCAGAGATAACACTCATAACTCAGAAGAGTGTTATGCAATTTTCTATTTCCATTTCTCTAATTGTTCCTGTACTTCTTTTTTTTTCTTCCTTTTTTCCTTTGGGGGTTGGGAATTGAACCCAATGCCCTATGCATGCTAGGGTTATTGTTAAGCTGTATCCCCAAACTTAACTGTATATTTTTTTTAATTTAAAATTTTCCTGATGTTTATTCCCAGCAATATGACAGACTCCATCTCCTGAAAATCCACCTCTAAAAAGCACCTTTAAAATGCTGGGTAAAATGAGTAGTTGATTTAGTAAGAAATTAAGGTATCTTAACTCCTTAAGCCAAAAAAAAAGGTAGAAGCCAGGATCCAAAATGAGTATGGTAAATGCTCAAGCAGACAGGGGACCCTAAGGGCATTTTCTGGTGTTTTGTAAATTGGAGCTTTCAGTTTTAATAAGGCCTGGGGGTGTAGGGGACAAGGCAGTGCAGTGTCAGCATGGAAATGTTGGAATGAGCCCCCAAAGGCCTACATTCCCAGTAAAAGAGTGAACTAGAAAATATTTGCCATGCAACAGGAACTAGAAAAAAATTGTGTCTCAACCTTGATTTTAGTTGGAAGAAAAAATGAAAGTGTCTACCAACTACCAGAGGTAATAAATAACCACAAATCAGGCCTCCAGCTAGATTCCAGTTCATCTTATGCCCATTCTGAAACCACTCTAACACCCTCCCCCACCCCCAAATTAATTTCAAATGGCCAGGCACTTGGCAAATATAAACACAAACAGAAAAATATTGTCTTAATGCAAGCTTCATAAAGTTCTCACACATAATACACCAACAAAAGAAACGAGCTCATAATAAAAACTCACAAGACCACTCATGGAGTAAGATATCATCAGACAAGTTAGCAGAAACATCAAGCAGGGAATCAGTCACACAGGCTTTGGATCTGGGAATTATCACTTAGAGCAGGCCTTGGCAAACTTTTCTCTCAAGGGCCAGACGTGCATATTTGGGGCTTTGCAAGCTATAGTCTCTGTCAAAAAGATCCAGCTTCACTGTGCTAGTGTGAAAGCAGCCATAGGCAGTATGAAAATGAACGGGCTTGCCTGGGTTCCCAGCAAACTGTATTTTAAAAAGAGGAAGTGTGACAAATTTGACCAGCAGGCTATAATATATAAACTAAGTATGTTTTCAATATTTAAATAATTTAAAACAAAATCAAAGAACAAAATACTGTCATAAATATTAAGGAAGATCCTTAAGTTTTGGAAATGAAATATATAGTGACTTTTTTTTTTTTTTTGGTACTGGGGATAGAACCCCCAGGAGGACTTTACCACTGAGCCACTGAGCTAAGTCCCCAGGCCCTATATATATATATGTTATATGTTTTTAAATTTTTTAATTTTGACATATATTGTTTTAATTTTTTATTTTCAGATAGGGTCTCACTAAGTTGCACAGATTGGCATCAAACTTATGACCCTCCTGCCTCAGCTTCCCAAGTTGCTAGGATTACAGGTTTGCGCCACCATGACCAGCTTATAGTGGAAATTTAAAAATTCAACAATATGAGTTAATGAACAGATTAGAACAGAAAAATATTATTAATAAATTTAAAGCTATGTATAAAAAACTACTTAGAATATCCTATACATAGAGAGAGAGGAGGAAATCATGAAAGAGAGGTTCAGAGATGTTTGAGAGCTTCTAAGATTCATCAGATCATAGTTCTAGAAGAGTGACTAGAGAGAATTAGATTGAAACAATATTCAATAATATCTACGAATCTAAAAAAAAAATCCAGAAAAATATTCACATCTATTCTCCAGGCAAAACTGAACAACGTAAAGTACAAAAGGAATGGCTTAAATTAAAGGAAAGAGACAGCTTCCTGCTTGACATCTAACTTCTTATCAAAAATCTATCAAAAAGATTACATGATAATGTCTTCAAAATAATGAGACACTAATAATTGGTAATTTATAATTGCATAGTTAGCAAAAGTTACCTTTTAATAGTGAAGATGAAACAGAATATTTTCATATGAATAAAAGCCAAGATAATCTATTATCAACAGATCCTCAGTGAAGGAACACCTTCACTGAGGGATATATACCTCAGAATTAAGGAAAAGGACTTCAGAAGATGTCAGATGCAAGAAAGATGATAACCATGTGGTCAAAGAGAATAGTAACCTTGTGGATAAATTAAATAAAGAGTAACACTAATAATAGTATATAACTTGTGAAGTTCTTTAAATTAGAGGTGGAGTAGCTGAGCTTCTAAGGTAGAGTTCACATTCTAGTAGACATTTCCATACTGTATACTCTTCTGAATATGACATATTTTCACAGGACACTTTTAATAGAAATAAAATACTGGACAATAATATCCCATAAAAGGCAAAAGAGTTAAAATGCTAAGTTTTCGGAGGAAGGGAATAACTTTAACCATTAAAAAGCTGGCAGCCAAACTCCGAGAAATTAGAATGTTGTACTCACAGAGTAGAAAGGTGGTTAATAGGAGCCAGGGGGTGGGGACAATGGGAAGATGTTGTTCAAAGGGGACAAACTTCCTATTTTAATATCAATTTCTGGAGACCTAACATATAATATGGTAACTGTAAGAATCTTGCAAGGTAACTTACGAATATTACACTGTACACTTGAAATTTGCTAATAGATCTTACATGCTCTTACCATATGTGTGATGCATATGTTAATTAGCTTGATTAACTCATTTCACAATGCATTTTTACATCAAAGCATTGCTTTGTACACCTTAAACATATACAATTTTTATTTGTTAATATAAACTCAATAAAGCTGAGAAAATAAAAATTTTTTAAAAAGGCTGGCAGCTATAAGTTCTAAAATATTAGAGGGAAAAATGGAATAAGAACTCTATAGGACAAATAGCATGAAACAAGTATCAAAAAAATAAGTAAATACAGTACATAAATGATCATAATAAATAAAAATGAGTTAAACTTACCAGTTAAAATATGATTTTTTAAAATTTGAACCATATTTTTCTTACAAGAAACATGCTTTAAACAGAAGTACACCAAATGTTGGAAAATCAAACAATGGAAAAAACTACAGAAGGCAAATGAATTTTTCCAACAAGCAAAATAAATAAATAACTTCCTGATTGCTTTCTGGTATAACCACTGAATCCTCATAAAAAATGATATACCATAATAAAACTAAGTCAAAGAATTCAGTGTGAAGAGAGAAACAAGAAAAGAAATAGTTGGAAATTCATAATTTCAGACAAATCTAAAACTCAGAAAAAAGAGTTCCATCAGTATTATACATGTGGAATTTAAGGAAACACTAAGCCTGAGTACAAAAATAAATGCAATTTGTCACTACTTAAGTTTGATTCAAATTTCTTAATAATGGAGTTTATAAGATAATCAGATAATAATTCAAAATAACTTGCTTTTAGAGATAAAAGACGAGATGCTTTTAATCATACCTTTGAAATGTATGAGACATTGTTAAATTAAACACAAAAATTCTAGGAAAAGTGAATACAAAGATAGTTTTGAAGTGTGAATGGATCTATTTTTAAGATTCAGGGACAAAAAAAATATGCATCAAAGTGAACAATTGCATTAAAATAGAAGAATGTCAAAACATGAAGCATACGTGTCATGAAGTGGTTTTATAACTATTTGAATGACATAGGTAAAGAAATGCCCATGATCTAATTAGCAAACAAAATAAATACAAAATTCTAAACACACAGTAGTAAATATATTTAATGTAGCAAGATGTGCCTAGCAAGGAGAGAAAATATCAGAATACTAACAGTGATGGGAAGGCAGTGATTTGTATTTTCTACTTTCTCAGTTGTTGTTTTTTTTTTTTTTACAATGAGTACTTTTATAATCAGATAACAGAATAATTTCATGTCTTTAGTACTGTGTGCATTTATATGAATTTTGGTCAAGAATCCCAATAAATGAAAAATGTGTGAAAAATGAATTCTGGAAAAAGAAAACCTCAAGCCTTTGAGAGGACGTTCTAAGAGACAGGAAAATCACCAGCCTAAGTTAGTAGGTTATTTGATGTAAAGTAACTTTCTCACTTAAAGTTTCAAAACTGTGCAACACTCAGAGGTTGCTATGGAGATGGAGGTACACCTGACTGGGTGGGCATTCACTCCCCCTTCTGGGGTGAGGGGACAGAACTCAGGGCTGAGTCAGACACATGAGCCATTTTGTGCCTTTGTCCTCTCTCCCCTGCCATTTGTCTCCCCCTTTCCCACTTCTAAGCCTCCCCTGCAGTCAACACCATCAGATCCTGTTCTGCTGACTCCCCTCTTTTCCTGGTCTCTCTCCAGGGCTGCACTATAGGTTCTGGAGGGCAGGGCACCCTTAGTGCCAGGACCTGTCCATACAAGGTGCCCAATAAACATTTGTTGAATGAATAAATGAACAAATGAACAGTTCCTCGGTCTCATTTGTGGGATCCTCTTCTTCTCTTCACCCTTAAATGAGGACATTCTCAGTTAACTTGGTGTATCATTCTGGACTTCTTTCCTGGATGGACCTTTTTTCCTTTGCTTTAGCTAACACTCATTTGAAAACGAGCCCAACTTTTCAACACTACCTCATCTTTTATTTCTCATCTGCACCTCCAACTGCTTTTCAGCTGGACCTGCAGGCACTTCATAGTCAACTTGTCCAAAAGCAAACTCATCATATTCTTCCCAGTCAGTGTTCCTATGAGCTCCAACTCAATTAACACCAGTGCCACGCCCTCGATGTTCCAGACACAAGCTCAGAGGACACTTGACTCCCCGCAGCTCAGCTTCCTACCTGGTGTTGCCATCTCTCAGGAACCACATCCCTCTTTTCTATTCCATTCCCACGGCTCACCTGATCCACTTCTTGCCATGACCATTGCCAAACCCTGGGGGTTTGGCAATTTCCTTGTGTGAATCTGCACTTCCCCTGATGGCTGGATTTATTTTCTAAGCCTTGGAACTCAATATTTTCCCTCCTGACAAAAAACACTTTTAATGTTCCCATTGCCTTTAGAATTAAGCCCAAGCGCACCAGGCTCCTTGCAGACGTGGCTCCTCCAAGTCTGATCTTTCCGCTTCGCCTCCCTTCCCTAGAGCCCCATTCTGCTACCCTCGGTGCCTGTTTCCTAGGGCCCCACCGGCTTCTGGCTGGTGGGTCAACACTCCCGTCACCCTGCCCAGTGACTGCCTCCCTCCTCCCCCGCAGAGCCTATATCAGGCATCGCCTCTTATGAGAACCCTTTTCCCAAACCTTCAATCAGGATGAATGTCCCTCTCCTCTGGGTCTGATAGCATCTTGACCAGCCTCCATTAGAGCGCATCCCCCGGCTAGCAGGTGCAGGTGGGTGGACAAGGGAGACAACAAGGTGGCCCTCGGGAATCTGAGCCAAGGGAGGCACCGTTTCCCTCCTAGAGAGAACCCATAAAAACAGCATGTAATGGAAAAGAACAAGCACCTGCGAGGCTCACGGAACAACACCTTTACCAGCCCCAGCTGTGGCCCTTAGCAAAGGCTGTGGATGTGGCTTCAGAAAAGCTGCTTTTGCAAAAGCTTGGGGTTGGACTCCAAAGAAGGAGGTTCTAGCACTTCCCTCTTTTCCAAGAGAGGACCGTGCTGCTGGGGGTCATGAGCAGTCCTGGGCAGCATGAAGGGGAGGGCTGACCAGCCAGATGCCTGGTGGGGCCCTTAGGGTCAGAGATGGAAGGTCAGAGGATAGCAGAGTGGGGGCTATGCAGAAGGATTATAGGAAGTGACAAGGAAAGTAGATCAGAATGTAAAAGGTGGCTTGGGCTTTATTCTGAAGGTAGTAAGGTTCTAGGCACTGGAGTGGTATCATCCAGCCAGGCATGGGGCCATTTTGTCCTCGGCTCTCACCTTGATCTGATCTATCTTGGAGGCTTCTTGTCTGTTGTGCTTATCCCAGAATCTCAAGGGTACATGCCACAGATGTCCAATGGGAAACCCCGTAGAAATCAAGCCGGTCCCTGAAAGGGCAAACCCACAGCTCAGGCCTTTCTAGCTTGTACATCATTGTGATTTGGGTGTCAGATAGTTCATGATGGTCTCTCTCAGGTAAATTTACAGTCCAGTTTCTGGACCTACAAGGTCGAGGGCTGGCCTTCCCGTCATTATCAATGCCTCTGGGTGGCCACCAGCCATCACCCCACTCACCACCACCAACACCATGGAGCCTCTTCAAAATGTTTCAGACAACAATTAAAGTTAACTAGGCATGACTGTTCTCTCCACAGACCAGGGGTTGACAAAGTTTTTCAATAGAGTCAATATTTTAAATTTTGTGGGCCACACAGTCTCAGCTATTTAAGATTACCCTTAGAGTGGATGCTAAGCAGCCATAAGCAACATATAAACAAATGGGTCTGTCTGGATTCCCATAAAGCATTATTTACAAAAATAGGTGGTAAGCCAAATTGGATCCACAAGCCGTACTTTGCTAACCCCTGCAGCTAGCTATGAGCTCCTGACAGCAGCAACTCTTTCCTCTTTGGATCTGCCCACGCATGCCTGGGGCCTCGCACTTGTTCACTATGCCTGTGAAATTGGGTTGAAGGCCTCCTCTGAGATGTCCCACAGGTCTCTGCATGCTAGTGATCACAGGGAACACAGAACCATCTTTCCCATCTGAAAGGCTGATAGAGGTGCATTCCTATTCAGGACAGAGGCCCTTCAGGACAGAGGCCCATCCTTGACTCAAGGCATCCAGTTAACAAACTTCTCTGGGGGCTCCAATTTAATATAAGAATCCCTGAACCAACTGATGGTCACTGGGGACAGTTAGCATGTCCAGTCTGTGTGTGATGAGCTTGAAGAATGACACATCACCCTGCCAAGAGCTGCTCAATAAATACTTGCTGGACAGCTCATTGTATTAATGAACCAACTTTGGCAGAAGCTGGTGATTTTCTGTAGAAAGGTTAGGGAACCACAATGAGGGTCTGAAGCTGAAAAGATGAATTATCTTAGCTAAAAGTGTGTGGGTGGCCCTTTAGTGACTGTAAACTCTGCTCTGCCACCTGCATCCTGCTGATGGGGTGTAGCTGCAGCCTTGCTGGTGTAGCTGCAGCGGGCAATGGTGCTCCTCCTACCTTGACTGCTTGGACCCAGGGATCTCCCCACAACCTGGATCTGGCCAGGCTGAGGTCTGTCTCTCACTCACATCCACAGGCCTTAGAATGTGGGAGTCTGGAAACAGAGACCCTCTTTGGATTGTGAGCTCCTGAAAAGCAAAGACTGAGACTTATTTGTCTTCAAAACCTAAACGGGCATAGCAAGTGCACAGTAAAATCTCTCAGGTTTCCTTGGGAGGCATTTCTATGTCCCACAGACCTGCTACTTCCAACCTATATCTGGCTTGGCAGAGCCACCAGGAATACCCTACCATCAGGTTTCACTGGGTTCCAGGAGGCCCTATCCTTTATACCAATCCCTCACTTTTCTACAGCACTTTAATATGTGCAAAGTACTTTCCCGTGGACTTGCCCTATTTTAAGCCACATGCAAACCCTATAAGGTACAGGTATTTTAAGTGACCCCAGGCCTCACCGACTCACGAGGTCCCATTACGATCAGGCTCCACCTATAGGCCTAAAAGTGTAGGTGGCCCTCAAGAGCCTTGATTCTCCACCCCCCATTACCTAAAGTCCCTCCAGGGCCTTCTCTGTGTCCTGGGAGGTGTCTCTGATTAGACATGAACAAGTCCACACATGGTGTTCTGTCTCCTGTATTCGTCACTATCCATTGGTGGCCCACAAGCCACTAGACAGCAGCACTTTATTGCTAGTGTTGGCCGTGAGCCCTTGGGTGTCACAGGATTGTGGTGGATCAGGGAATAGTGGTTCTGCCCCATCTTCGGGAGAGACTTTGTCACCTGGGCCCCAAGGCTGTGCTCTACTCCAAACCCCACTTTATCAGACTTGGGAGGAGGGACACAGAAACCTCTACTCAGGATGGGGACAAGGACATGGACACAGATGCCCTCCTGCCCTTCCACTGTCTTCCTGTCATCTCTCCTGGCCCCCTAATTCCAGGAGAGCCAGAAAGGCCTCTTATTCTTTCAGCCAGAAAAGGTAAATTCTCATATATGTTCCCACACTCATACCAATAGCTCAAGAGGAGGGTCACTTGCACTACAGTGTCTGCCAAGCCTCGGCCACTCCTACTATCTAGGCATTATCTTCTCATTTTATGGTCAAGAACACTGAGATTTACACCTCGTAAAAATAAGTGAATAGGAGAAATGGGGCTTGACCCCACACCCTGGGCTTTGAAAACGCTCCCCTTCACTTCACCACGTTGCATAATTTAATGCTCTACCTCATCTCCTCATTGAACAAGATACAGTCTGTTTTCTGTTTAAAATGCCAGAGTTAAACTCTGCCCCTCTCTTGAATCCTCCCCGCTCCCCCATGCAGTTATCAGCAGACTCAAGAAGTAGGAGGTGAATTCAATGGCTCCTAAGAGAAGTCACTGTCATAAGCAGCTAATGCCATAGATTTCCCCCCCCCCCCAAAAAAAGTGATTTTGGCAGAATCTGGTTATTCTCTGTAGAATTTTAAATGACCAAAATAAGGATCATGATTATATTTCCAAACAAGTAAAATTTGCCTCTGTTTAGCTTATGCTAACCAGTTCTCTCCAGAAAGTGGAATTTTTTTTTTTTTTTTTTTTTACAAAAGTAATGTTCTGCATCTTTCCATCCTCTTCAATGCAACCCCTGCCCTCTGGAGCCTCCACCTAGAATCGGAAAGCAGGCGACTCAAGAGGAAAAATAAATGTAAACCACAGGAAATAAAAAGTTCATCACACAAGCGTTACAGTCAAGCCATTGTTGTGCATGTTTTGGATAACCCAAGTTTTTAGTTTAGGAAAGAAAATCTGAAGCAGAACAATTACATCACAAATGGAACATTTATATAGTTACTGGGACAGAAAAACATTGAGTGAAGGCAAAGGCTGCACAATCTCAATGCGATCCAGGTGGAACAGCCCTGGAGCAAATGTCTGCAGCCCAGAACCGTGATGCAGAGGCCTAAGACAAGAATCAGCCAGATGCTCACCCCACCCCGACTAAGCTACTTCCTCTCCCACCTGGACATTTCTGCCCTTCCCTCTCTCGCCTCCTGGATTCTTCTGGCTCACTGTCCTCCTCTCTGCCCCACCAGGCAACTAAAGTCTTTCCTGACCCAGAGCTGGAGAGAGAGGCAGGAAGAATAAAATGACCCACACCACTAGTAACAGTAACAACAACTCTGAAGCCCTCACCAAAGGAAGGATGGGACACTTGGCACAGGTCAGCTGGTTCACACTGACAATCCTATAGTGTGGGTTTATAATTGGCCCTATTGTAGCATTGGGGAAAACGAGGCTTAGAAAGGTAAAGTATCTTGCCCCACATCACACAACTCCTTAGTGACAGAACCACTCTCAAACTTAATATGACTCCAAAGTTAATCGTCATAACCAACAACCCTCAAAACCCCACACAGCTCCCCCACAACAGCAGTTAAATATGAATGCAATTTATCATCTTTGTTTTTCCCATTGATCTTCCCTCTAAATAAATTCAAAAAGTAGGTGCCATTTTATCCTTTTTGTAAATGAGGAAACATTGATACATCTGTTGAGCATACATTGAGTGTCAGGAATCGCAAGCGCGCACGTGCGTGTGTGTGTGTGTGTGTGTGTGTGTGTGTGTGTGTGCCGTCTGTATGCACACTGAAGTTTATTATCCATATTTTGTACACAGGGACCCTGAGACTCTGAATGATTAAATGAGTGTTGGAAAAGTGGAAATTTTTGGATCAGTACCCAGGTTGGCCTCTAGTTGTGACTGCCCACATCACACTGTCTTCAAACGGGCCTTTAATGAGCCTCAAAAATCATCTGCCACCCCCCAGTTCTGCATCCTCAGGTGTAAGTTATGAGGCAAGGTGGGACAAACATGGCTGCCAGAGAGATTCAGGAGGAGCAAAGGAGACTGGGTGGGAGTGGCCAGGAAGTGGACACAGGCCTGGGCAACTTGCAGAGGAAGCAGTTTTGTCCCTGGGAAGCCACCAAGGTGGGAAGAGCAGGATATGGGATGCATATGGGTGGGACATAACCCTTGCAGGCAGAGGGGAGGCGTGTCAGAGCATCTGCAGAGGACTTCCCTCCTGACCCCGAGGGAGCCAGAGGGACAATGAGGTTCATCTGATGGACAGGATGGTGGAGGGGGAATCTGCAGGCCTCCGCCCTCTCCACACCCCACCATCTCTAGTCCAATCCCTCTTCCTCCCTAGGACCTGCTTCTCACCTACTCGCAGCCACTTTCTCTACTCCAAGGACAAAGCAGAAGCTTCTTTTTATACTGCGAAGGGGGCCACGTTACAATCTGCATGTGGCTATTATTATAGTTGGTTTCCTGTGTCTGTACGTGTTGTGTAGTTTTTTATCAAAATCACACTGTCTGCCAAACTGATATCTATAAATCTTTTTCCTGCCATCTTGAGCTGGAGGCATTATATTTGTTCCTGAGGTGATCACCAGTTATTTTGGTTGTTAGCTGGCAGAGGAGCAGATGAAGCCCAAGAGGAAGGTTTTTCCATATACAAGATTATTAGCAAAATAAATAAAGACATTTTAGAGGATGGAACACTAATAAATCAGTCTTCTCAAAGATAAGAGAACATGATAGTCAAACATGAGAAGAATGAGAACCTGGGGGATTACCTCATTCACGGTTCTTAGTTGAAACTGAAAGAAACTCATCAGGGAAAACCCCTTACACACTAAAAAACCTGACACTAGCTGGGCACAGTGGCACACACCTGTACTCCCAGCAGGTTGGGAGGCTTAGGCAGGAGGATCACAAGTTCAAAGCCATCCTCAGCAACTTAGTGAGGCCTGAGCATTTAGCAAGAATACTGTCTCAAAATTTTAAAAGCCTGGGGATGTGGCTCAGTGGGTAAGCACCTCTGGGTTCAATCCCTGGTCCCCCACCCCCACCTCCAAAAAACAAAACCCAACACTGATTCACAAAGCATGAGATGCAAGGGAAAAAATTGGGATATTAACATAAGAAGTGTGGCACTTTCGGGGAGCTGAGAGGGGACTCCTGCAGAAAAAGAAAAAGGAAGAAGCATTCTTGTATGTGAAAAGTGGATGTCAAAGGTATCAGGCTCCTGTATAGAGAGTATCTCAATGGAGGTGGAAGCGGGCTAGAATTGCAGGTGCGACATAAACTAGAGTTTTTCTAGGGTGAGGGTTTGCCAAAGATGTCCAGGGGTGGACTAGGTTCCTGAAGGAGACTATATAACTCCAAGCAGGCAGTGACAGGGAAAAGGACTTAGCTATCTGTTGGAGGTTAGAGTTTGCTAACCTCCAACGAATAGTTTAGCTTATAAAAATGGATAGAGTCGCTTATAAAAAGAATTTTGACATTCCTAGCTAACAATATCAGCTCTTGGATAAAAGGAGAAACTGGTATTCTGGATATAATTTTAACCAATGAGAAAGAACTGGTTTCAATATAGAAATTATAGGGACCTTGGGAGAATGTGACCAGGTCTTCTGGGAGTCCATAAGAGCAAGGAAAGGCAGCATTACATGAATTCCAAGGCAATGTAATAATGAACAATCCCAGCGAAAAGGAGAAGGATCAGTAAACTCATAAGCCAGTGTGGCCACGCAGAGAACTTTCTCATGAACTCCTGATTTTCAAAGGACATGTTCACAATCTATGATGAAGGACACATATCCCAAAACCAAATTTAAAAAATGAAGGTTTTTCTGGAAAGCTAAAGCCACACTAATGGAAAATCCAAGAAACAAGGAAGATTAACAAGGTGCTTCACGGTAAGTTCAGTTAAAAGAGAATAGGGTATGAGAGGTCAGAAGGGAGTGAAGGAGGGAGGGAGAGGGGAGAGAACAAAAGAAGAAAAATGAGAGAAGGAAAGCAGAAGGAAGAGAAGAACAGGCTCAAGAAGAGGGTGTAATGTCAGGAGGTGAGAAATGCCCCAAGTACCAAACACTCAAATTCCATCCTCTGCAGCAAGGACAGTATAATCTGAATCCTAAATGTGCAGCAAAGGAGACCATAAAAAGAGGAAAAGGGAGCCCACAATAAGATAGGGGATAAGGAAAAAACTAAGCAAAAGTTATTTTTCAAACCCCCAGCTGCAGACGAATTACAGGGCAGAGTACAAAAGAAATTCACAGATGTAATCTCAGAGCCACTAGCAGTTAAGTTTGAGAAATCATGGACAATGGGAACGCTGCTCAGAACCCCAGGAAATGTTCTACTTTGCAGTATGTTGGGGGGGGGGGGACAATAGACCCTGCAAACTACAGATCCAGAGGGTAAGTCCTCTTGGGCTTTGCAGTGGTCAGAACATATCTGATTTTTTATGAGGGCTGTTGCCAAACTGGAGTCTTTCAAAAGAATGATTTCCAGGATGAGAACATTGGAAGCCTCCATTCAAGCAGAGGTTGTGAGGTGAACACAGCACAGAAATAAGGTGTCCTTAGAGTAGTTTGGATTTGCATTTCTCTAATTACCACAGATGTTGAACATTTTTTCATATAATTGTTGATCGAATGTACTTCTTCTTCTGAGAAGTGTCTGTTCAGCTCCTTAGCCTCTTTATTGATTGGGTTGTTTGCTTTTTTGGAGCTAAGTTTTTTGAGTTCTTTATATATCCTGGAGATTATTGCTCTATCTGATGTGCGTGCCGAAAAAATTTGCTCCC
The DNA here is from genome assembly GCF_964194105.1 of Spermophilus citellus. Taxonomy (NCBI): domain Eukaryota; kingdom Metazoa; phylum Chordata; class Mammalia; order Rodentia; family Sciuridae; genus Spermophilus; species Spermophilus citellus. Next base: position 90,604,816 of record NC_138193.1, read on the forward strand.
AAAATGTAGGCTGTCTCTTCACCTCATGCCAGTCAGAATGGCAAGTATCAAGAATACAGACAACCATAAGTGTTGGTGAGGATGTGGGGGAAAAGGCACACTCATACATTGCTGGAGGGACTGCAAATTGGTGCAGGCAATCTGGAAAGCAGTATGGAGATTCCTTAGAAAACTGGGAATGGAACCACTATTTGACCCAGCTATCCCACTCCTCAGTCTATACCCCAAAGAATTAAAATCAGCATACTACAGTGACACAGCCACAGCAATGTTCATTGCAGCTCAATTCACAACAGCTAAACTGTGGAACCAACCTAGATGCCCATCAATAGACAAATGATACGGAAATTGTGATATATATTATTCAGCATTAAAAGAGAATAAAATTATGGCATTTGATAGTAAATGGGTGGAGTTGGAGAATATCATGCTAAGTGAAGTAAGCCAATCCCAAAAAACCAAAGGCCGAATGTTCTCTCTGATAAGTGATCTGATCCATAATGGGGCGGGAGATACGTGGGAAAAAATGGAGGAACTTTGTTGGGTCAAAGGGGAGGGAAGGTAGTGAGGAGGTATGAGGTCAGGAAAGATGGTGGAATGAGATGGACATCCTTACCCTAGGTACACGTATGACTGCACATATGGTGCAACTCTACATCATGTACAACCAGAGAAATGAAAAGTTGCACCACAGTTGTGTACAATGAATCAAAACACATTCTGCTGTCATATATATCTAATAAAATAAAATAATTAAAAATTAATAAAAAAAGAAATAAGGTGCCCTAAGGATATCAAAGAGTTGAAATATGACCACATACACAAAGTTGTAGAACCATCTTACATTGCTTTGGAAAACAGCCAGAACAAAGAGCAGGAATTGTAAGGAGGCCAATTTCAAGGTTCTAAAGAATCTTCTGTTCATGCATTCACTCAGCAAACATGTGTTGAGCATTTGCTTTGGGACAAACACTGTGCTAAGCATTGAGGATACTGTCATGAGATCTATGAAGTTATGGGGAAAACAATAAACAAGCAAACAAGTAACATAATCACACATTTAGCAAGAGCTATAAAGGAAAGAATAGGGCAAAGACAGGATGACAGGAAGTGTCAATTTTTCAAATGGTGAGGGAAAACTGGGAGGAGGCGACATCTGAGTTGAGACTTATATGACAACAACGGTTGACTTATGTGAGCACTTTGGGGCACAGAAAACAGCAGACGCAAAGGCCCTGCAACTAGAAATAGCTTGATTTGTTCTAGGCACTGAAAGGAGCCAGGATGATAGATTTGATGAGGAAGAAAGAGGAATGCAGAAGAGAGAGACAGGAATCAGGGAATAAGATGCCACCATTCTAAGGAACTTTGAATGTTTTCTGAGAGATGTGGGAAACCATGGAAAGTTTTGCACCAGGAAGTCACATGACCGGATGCATATGCTCTGATGATCACTCCAACTGCTCTGCAATCACTGGATCAGTGAGGGGCCAGAGAGGGAGTAAAGTATTTGGGAGGCTATTTTTAAAATTTTTTTAGTTTGTTCTTTTTAGGTATACATGACAGTAGAGCATATTTTGACATATTATACATACAGGGAGCATAATTTATTCTAATTAGGATCCAATTCTCATGGTTATTATACATGCTGTGGAGATTCACTGTGGTGTGTTCATATATGAACTCAGGAAAGTTATGTCAGATTCATTCTACTGTCTTTCCTATTCCCATCCCCCCTCCCTTCCTCTCATTCCCCTTTGTCTAATCCAATGAATTTATATTCTTCACCCCTACTCATTGTGTGTTAGCATCCACATATCAGAGAGAATATCCAGCCTTTGGTTTTCTCGGATTGGCTTATTTCACTTAGAATGATAGTCTCCAGTTCCATCTGGCAAAAGTCATAAATTCATTTTTTTAAATTTTTTTTTATAATAGATGGACACAATACCTTTATTTCATTTTTATGTGGTGCTGAGGATCAAACCCAGTGCCTCACATGTGTTAGGCAAGTGCTCTACCAACTGACTATAGTCCCAACACAAAGTCATTCTTTATTATGGCTGAATAATATTCCATTGTGTGTATGTATGTGTATATATATGTATATATGTGTGTGTATATATATATATACACATATACACACACACCACATTTTCTTTACCCATTCATTTGCTGAAGGGCACCTAGGTTGGTTCCATAGCTTGGCTTCTGGAATTGAGGTACTATAAACACTGTTGTGGTTGTGTCAATGTAGTATTGCTGATTTAAGTCGTTTGGGTACATATTAAGGAGCGGGATAACTGGGTCAAATTGTGGTTCCACAGGAGGCTACTATGGTCTCTAGAGTAGAGGTGGGCCTGGTGCCATCTGAGGGCACAGAGTTGGGTTGGAGAGAAATTCACTCAAAATGCTTTTGAAGTAACAGAGACATAATTTACTGATGGACTGAATATGAAGTCTGAGGAATAGAAAGAAAAATGATGAGAATGATCCAAGAATGGACTTGGCTGAAAGGCACTGAATGACTGCCTGAGGCTGCAAAATAGAACCTGGGACAGAGCTGACCGGCTGGACTGGAAAGACTACAGCTGCATTTGATTCCGTGATGACGATAGAGCTCCTAAAAACATGTGTCAAGCACCAATTCCCTGCTGCAGGTCGACCACCAACTCCAGAAAATAGGCTTTGGATGTGGCACAATTCTTAAACTGTAAGCAGGTGTACACCCTGTCACAGCCACTAATAAATCCTTGCTATAGAAACTTACGATGCTCCCAGTGAAAACAACAGAGAAATTAATGTCACATATATCCTTTGTTATATTTATATAGATTACATATACATTTAGCCTACAAAATTGTAGACGTTTTCTCATAGCTTAAAATATAGGAAGCACCCATGCTTCCAAAGCACATAACACATGTTAATACCCGGCAGACACAAATACCACAAATTTTACTAAAGTCACCATAAGAACATTCCCATCTTGCTACATCATCAGGAAAAACTATCCCTTGGGGGGAAGATGGTTTTGAAATTTAATAATCTTAAGACTTTTTCATGTCAGAATGAATTCCAAAAATAAGCCCCCTCCATCCCTATTCCACTCCCAATAATCTCATCTTCCACGTATGGAAAAATTCCTACCTTCAAGTATCATAAATACTGGGTACGAACAGCAGAATGCATGAGAATTTAACTGCAGCAAGAATTTTTTTGTTAGACTCTGTTGATCTTTGAAAGATCACAAGGCCCAAACCACAGATAACTGTTTCGATTACATCTGCTCTGCAGCCGGTCTTTGTCTGCTGCCTCAGTCTGGTGACAATGAAACACCAGGGTTTCAAGGCCAAATCACAAAGCCCTTAAACTCAGGCATACCACAACAGCTATCTATAACCAGGCCATGCAGAATATCAATGTCCAAATTAAGTTGATGTGGGAACCTCATCCTAGGTCCTTTTCTCAACATATATTCATTTTACATTTAATTTTCTTTGTGGGAAAGTTGAAAAAAAGAAGAAGGAAACACAAGTAGCAAAGTTGGCTGGCAGGTGTGATTTTGCATATTTCTTATTCAGGGCCATAGACTGTGGTTTCAACTCCAAAGAGGTGTTTTGTCTGGCTGTCTGGTCCATAATATGTGTTGTCCCACAATTTGTCACACCATAAGAATTGCATATGGGGGGGACAGAGATAGCACATACCATATGGTAAAATGTTCTAGTCATGTCAATTACAATCCTTGGCCACAGGTAATTTCTTAGGCCAAATGTCATGAACTCATCAGAATTTTGTGCCCGTTGAGTGATGGGTGATGGCTTAGACCAGTCTGCCTGAAGACACGCTTGTTAAAAACCACGAAATACAAATGGCTAAAGAGCCTTCACACAGTAGCAACTTCTGGATAGTTCTTTGGAGACATCAATTTTTGAAAAAGAAAGATTTTACTACCAGATGCTGATTTTGGCAGTGATAACCCTAGTGATGTTAGGATAGATCTTAGGAATATCTACTTTAGAATTTTTTTCCCCATTCAACATTTGTTCTATCCAGCTGTGCTGGTGAGACATCTTCATAGAAAAGGGCACAATTTTTAAAGGCTGAGGGAGTCAGGGCTGAAGGACAGATTGCACACAATGCCCTGTCAATCAAGTGAGCTCGCCCTCCTTAGGCTCCACCCCGTCAGGAGTGGGCACTTGGGAAGTTTCTCTTTAAAAAAAAAAAAAAAAACATGCTGTGGGTATTCTGGTCATTTTTAACCCACTAGAAAACAATAATAATAATTATGAGCTTTTGAGTCAATGTGAGAAAACCAGGCCAGCCAAAGTGCAGAGCCACAGAGGACAGAGAAGAGACCAGGGGGAGATCAGAGAAGGGACCACAAAGGGAAAGTGAGAAATGTGGCCGGGCAAGTTGCAAAATTTTTTAAAAATAATCAAAAAGAGATTCAGAGAATGGTAACGGGGGAGGATACAAGAAAGAAACAGCCTGAGCCCCTCGGGGACTGCTCTTCCTGAGTCATCAAACCCTCTGGTTTTCCCTGGTCTGGAATCACTGTCCACAGTGCTAGAAACAGTGTGTTCTTGTTTGCAGTTAAAAACAGAAAAGAGGAAAAAAAGAAGAAAAAAAAGACACAGCCATGAAAACAATCTTAGGTTAGTTATGGTATAAAGGAGAGAAAATTCTCCTTGCAGCAAATTAATTAAGATACTAGGCAAATAGATGCTAAAGGGAGGGGAGGCCGTACCCCATAGACTTCTGCCTGTTATGTGTCCTGGCTGCCTGGACACCAGCTTTTGTCTTCCACAGGACTGGTGAAGAGTAAGTGTGCTTTCGAGTTCATTCGATTGAACAAATATGTATTGAATATTTACTACAGCCTTCCTGCAGATTCAGAGAACTATGTGGCATAGGCAGATTTTCTAAGGCAGTGCCAGCACTTTGATCTTCTGGGGGCTCTGACATCTGTTCTTGTCATCTGTGCATTCGCTCACTCATAGCAAGACTCCTCGCGAGGCCAGCAACAGCAAGCGGAGGCCCCCATGAGTTGTGTGCTGCATTCAAAGCTATCCCAGTAGATTTATGCTCACTGAGACAATAGCATCTCACTAATGGATGCCAAGAGATGAACATCCCATTTGGATTATAAAATAGCCTATGTGCTGCTAAACAGAGATTATTACTTTAGAAATTAATTCTAAATTCCCCAGGCCCTTGTACACAGTACTATGGCCCAAATTATATGGCTCTTAGCCCCTACATGGGATGGTAACCACCACCTCCTCAAAGCTTCTCCCCAGCTAACAAAGGGGTTAGCAGCATCTCATGGTACTCAGTAACAAGCCTACCCCTTCATATAACTTCAGTCCCAAGCCACTATGGAAAGCCTTGCCCCGCAGAGCCTGGCATTCCTCCAAGGGGTCTCTGCCCTGCAATGCCTGGCTTTCCTCTAAGGGGTCTCTCAGCCCTTGGACTGCTAGGTCAGGGAAGCTAGCATGGCCTGCAGAAGCCACTTGCTCAAGTCCAGGCCTTGAGGGTCTTTCATGTACACAGTTCCTGCCACTTCTGTCCTAAGCTCTCTCATAGGGGCATGTGCTTTCCAGCTTACTTGCCTGCCCAATTTATTCTCTTTCATTACTCACTGGCCCTCGTAAACTATCCCTTTGGGGGCCCTCCATTAAACAGGAGCTTGGCTGCTTTTGGAATCAAAGCAATGCAGTATGTTATAGAGAAGAAGGATGGTCTGGGGAGGTAGAGGAGGCCAGCTACCCACTTAGGTCCCATTCTGGGAAGTCATTTTCCCCCCTCTCCAACTTTTGCAGTACTGACAGCTCACTCTGGAAAGACTCATGGAGCTAAAGAACTCATGGAGCTAAAGAATTCGTCTAGGTGGGAGGTGGGTATGGGAGAACACAACTCTATGTCTCAGTCACCCAAGGCTGGCTGACTTGGAATGGTCTCCTTGCCTCCCTGGGTCTTGTCAATAGAATCAGGGTCTTGCCCTGCATGGATCTTAGGTCGCTTCAAGCTCTAAATATTCTAAAAATGTGATGTTGTAATAGAAAATGGAGTCCATTATCTGCCTTCTGATGAGAAAGTTTTACACATGTCAATAAAGGAATTATTGTTCTCTAAATCAGGAAACCTTTTACAGTCTTTAAACTATACACATACCACCATCACCACCACAAAAAAAAAAAAACAAGAAAAATGAAAACATATGACCACAGAAATTTGTACATGAATGTGTATAAAGCATTCTTCATAAGAGCCAAAAAAGTAGAAATAACCCAAACATCCATCAATTGATGTACTGGTAAACAAAATGTGGTCTATCTCTACAATGTCTTTGGCAATAGAAAGGACTCGAATACTGACACATGCTTTTCAACATGGACAAAACTTGAGACCAGTGAGCTAAGTGAAAGAAGCCAGACTCACACACACAGAAGACAGACACAAAAGACCACACACTGTATGATTCCATTTATATGAATATCCAGTATATGCAACTCTGTAAAGTAGATTAGGGTTATGAGGGGCTGTAGGCAGGAGGAATGGGGACCCACCACTAATGCATAAGGAGTTTTCTTTTTTCTAATTGTCTGTCACAGATATACCACATTATGTGTATTCATCAGTTCATGGACATTTGGAAATTTTCCACTTTGGGATTATTATTAATTATGCTGCTATCAATACTTGTATACATGATTTTATATGAATGTCTTCAGTTCTCTTGGGTATATCCCTAGGAGTGGAATTGCTGGGTTGTAGAGTAACTTTATGTTTAGCTTTTTGAGAAACTGCCAAACTCTTTTCCAAAATGGCTGCACCATCTTTTAGTTCCATCAGTAATGAGGGCTCCATTTTCTTCATCTGTGCCAACACTTGTTATTTTCTGTTTTAATAATTGTGATTATAGCATTAGTGGACATGAAATGGTGTTCTTGTTTGTTTTTTAAGATAGGGGTCTCACTATGTTGGGCTGGAATTCATGATCTTTCTGCTTCAACCTTCAGATTAGCTGGGATTACAGGCATTTATTGTGTTTTTTGATTTGCATTTTCTTGGTAACTTGTAATACAGAACATCTTTTCATGTGCTTACTGGCCATTTGTACATTGAAAAGTACCAATTCACGATCTTTGTCCATTTTTAAATCAGATCATCTATTTATTTTTTAATTATAAGTATCTTTTACATATTTGGGATACTAGACCTTTATCAGGTACAGATAGGATTTATAAATACTTTTTCCTGTTCTGTAAGGGGAAACACACTCTATAGAGTTTTTTGATGATCAAAAATTTTAATTTTGATGAAGTCCAATTTAACTTTTTTCTTTGGTTTTAACACTTTTGATGTCACATCTGAGAAAATATTGCCAAATCCAAAGTTCCAAAGATTTACACCTATAGTTTCATCTAAGAGTTTTATCTTTTAAGCTTTTTTTAAAGTTGTAGTTGTCAATACCTTTATTATTATTATTTTTTAATGTGGTGCTGAGAATCGAACCCAGGGCCTTGCACATGCTAGGTGAGCACTCTACCACTGAGCCACAACCCCAGCCCCTCTTTTAGGCTTTTATATTTAAGTTTTTTTTTTTTTTTAGACAGAGAGAGATTTTTTTTTAATATTTATTTTTCAGTTTTCGGCGGACACAACATCTTTGTATGTGGTGCTGAGGATCGAACCCAGGCCGCACGCATGCCAGGCGAGCGCGCTACCGCTTGAGCCACATCCCCAGCCCCAACTTAAGTATTTTATCTATCTTAATTTCTGCATGTGATGTGAGGTGGTATTCCAGATTCTTGGTTTGCATTAGTAGTTGTACCAGCACCATTTGTTTTAAAAAAAAAAAAATCTTACCCCACTGAAGAGTCTTAGCATAATTGTCCACAGAGGTGCAGGTTACTTCTGGATCCTCAATTCCAGTTCAGTGGTCTGTGTGCCTATCCCTTACTAGTACTATACTGTCTTGCTTACCGTTGCTTTCAAGTAGGTTTTGAGATTGGGAAGTATGAGTCTCTAACTTTATTCTCCTTTTTCAAGGTAATTTTGGCTATTCTGAATTAAAAACATTTAATACTTTCCAATCATTTTGTGAGATTGTGTTTTCTCCCCAAGATGCCCCATAAAGAAGTAAAGAATATAATATCATAAGACTCTTTTGGTTGCTGGGAATGAAATCCAGGGCTTTGCCCATCCTAAGCAAGTGCTGTGCCACTGAGCGATGTCCCCAGCCTGTCGTATACCTTTGTTTTGGTACCCGCACTCCTCTGACTTGGCTGTACTACAAGCTTGCAGTACAACAAGCTCTCTCTCTCTCTCTCTCTCACACTCTTTCTCTTTCCATTTCACTTCCCCATCCCCACAGACCTATGCAATATTGCTCTACTTGTAAAAACCCAGAATCCATGTCCATATAAATATACTAAAGGCACCTATGTTCCCTTTCTGCCAATGTCATGCTTCCTGAGCAAATCCTGCGATGACTCTAAAAAGGCCAGAATACCTTAGAGCCTTGTGTTCCTCATAAGTAACAAGGTTAGGCCTTTGGCCAAATCATTTGCATTTGGGGTTAATGTCTACAAGAAGTTAAACTCTTTCTAAAGAATAAGACAAAAGAGGGCTGGGGCTGGGGCTCAATGGTAGACCACTGGCCTGGCAAGTATAAGGCACTGGGTTCGATCCTCAGCACCCATAAAAATCAATAAATAAAACAAAGGTTTTAAAAAAAGAATAAGACAAAAGAACACATGGCTATGACAAAGTAAAGGCAAGAGTAAAATCAGGTGCAGAAAGCTTTGAGTCAGAGGTGATTCTCATTTCTGAAAATAAATCGGTTGTTTCTTTTTAAAAAAAAAAAAGTTGAAATCAAACAGAAATAAAGTAAACGATGTATCCTTCATAGATGAAATGCGTGGTCATGGACCTTGACAACAATCATATATAATTATGTGCTTTGCAGAATCTGAAAAAAAAATAGAAATGTGTGCTTCAGCTTTTTTTTTTTATTCCTCATAAATACATTTCCCTGAAATAAATATAACAAGAGTTTTCAAGAATGTGACAGAAACACAAAGGCAGCATGAAGGAACTGGTACTACAGGAACAGGAAGCCCAGAGCTGCTCTCTGAAAGTTACAAGTTTAACAGGCACCTGGGGGTCATAGACTGGGTTCTAAGGGATTCTTAGGCTTCAGCTGGCTTTCTTAGAACGTGCCTGAAAGTCCTTAACACGAGCCACACAAGAGCCCAGCACAAGCCCAGGCAGGGCTGCCACTTCTACCACTGCCTAAATCCTGCCCTTGCTGACCGCAGAGCTGCCCTGCCTGGAAGGAAGAAACGAAGCCCCAGAGGTGGCACCTGGGTTGCAAGAGGCCCTGACTCTGGGCAGCTGTGGGTCTCCTGTCCCTTTTATCCTCCGGAACAGAAACAGCTCCCAAGAAATGCTGCCATGAAAAGAACCTCAGCTGGGGAACTTCAGTTCATATAGATTGAATGTGTTCAGTTTGAGACAGAAAACATTGTGAGATACCACAGATCTCTAAGACCACAGCCACTTTGCATGGGATAAAAAGCAGCATTGCTTTAATTCATAAATATGTTCTTCAAATACCAAGCCAAGTTCAAATAGAGACTAACATGCGATGGGGAATGTAATAGTATTATCTAATCCCTGGAAGTGAAACCAAATAGGCAACGATGTTATGATTGCAGCCACAGTTGTAAGGTTAAGACTGATTTAGAGAATAAAAAGGCATAATTTTAGATTCTGTTTCATAGGATATCCAATAATATGGCAAACATTGGGATCAGGTTTGATGACCAATAATGCTGGCCATGAGGAACAGGTGGTGTGATGCTAAACATGTTGTGGATGTGTCTCAATATTAAAATATTCTGGAATACCAAAGAGAGGTCAGTAGAGGTACTGACCATGTACTATTTCATTTAGCTGTGGAAGTCCTGGATTTGCTTCTCCGTGTCCATTTAAACTCTTCTGCCTGGATTTTTTTTTCCTTAAGGATCCCCTTTCTTCCTCCCAGCTTTAACCATCTCTTGATGCCTCCCTGAAGCACCAGGGTGGGTATCCCTCAGAGAATATAGCCCCTTCATCCTTCACTCTTCTACCCTGCTTGGCTTCAGCCTGAGCTTCACCCATGAAATCCTTTCTCAGGAGTTCAGCTTTTTTTCATCCTTTTGAAAAATCACACTCCTGGAGAAAAGGTCAGAGGAGCATTGACCCTGTTAGAAACAGTCTGCTTGGGAATGACCTTCAAATGTGGATGTCAATCACTAGAGGATCCAAAATAGCACATTATTCTTCATCCCCACAAAGGACCACCATCCTGAAATGAACTGACACCACAGGAACTTTTAAAGCTAAACAGAAATCAAGAGGGTCCTAACAACTACTACAGATTTGCTGCTACCCAGAGAAGGCTCTAAAACCTTCTTCCAACTATTGACATGTGGTGGTGGAGCCTATGAGGTTTAGATACAGGTCTATTAAAACCAAAGGATTTTAAGGTTAACAATGCAAACTATAATTGTGGTATTTTAAAGTTAAAAGTTTTTCAAAAATACATGGAAGGTCCTTAGCTACACAGTCCGATATCATGGTCACTAACCACATTTGGTTGTTGCCTGCTTGGAAATATGGCCAGTGTAAATGAGGAATTGAATTTAAAATTTTATTTAATATCAATTTACATTTAAATTAACAATGGGAGGGGCTGGGGACATAGCTCAGTTGGTAGAGTGCTTGACTCACATGCACAAGGCCCTGGTTCAAACCCCCCCCACACACACACACACAAAAACCAATGGGAGCAGTTTAAATTATTTTTCTGTTAGATACACTTCACTGTTATAGAAAGACTACATTTGACTTTTGTTTCATGTAAGATATTAGCATTATAGTGCACCTGTTGGCATACATAGTACTCCCAGCATTCACTAATTATTTTTAAAATATTGAGTACACATGGAAATGACAATATTTTGTATATACTGGTTTAAATAAAACATATTATTTAAACTAATTTCACTTTTTTTTAACTATCTTCATGAAACTACCAGAAAATTTTAATTCCAATGTGGCTTGTGTTGTAATTCTTTTGGATGGTGCCTGTCTGTGGGACAACGAAGGTCTTCAGTTGCAGGAATAGCAAAGCTGTGGCGACCAGCAGAGTGGGGCTGGACACAGAGTCACAGATGCCCTAATGTCTTTCATTTTTTTCAAAGGCTTAATTGCCCAGGATAATGGAAAATGTTGGAAGTTTGAATTTTTAAATTGGATAATGATAAAATTTAAAATAAGATGTTCACATATTGTCACCTGGCCTCTGCCCCTAAAATGAATTCTTAAACTAAGAAATAGAAAGTCTTGGGCTGCATTTGTGGCTCGGTGATACAGTGCTTGCCTAGCATGCATGAGGCACTGGGTTTGATCCCCAGCACCACATAAAAAACTAAGAAACAAAATAGAGGTACTGTGTCCATCTACAACTAAAAATATTTTAAGAAATAAAAAAAGAAAGAAATAGAAAGTCTTTTGCATGCAGTGGGCCAGGGCAGGATCGTCTGGCCTGCAGCCCCAGACTCTTGGGATAACTCCAAGTAATTTCACAAGGTCCACAAATCTAGTTGGCCAAGCACTGTCTGCAGGCTGATTAAATAAGCTCTAGCTTATACTTTTACTACAGCTTTTTCAAAAGTGTAGATATCACCATGATTAGTAAATAGAAGTTTAACCTGTTACTGAATTGAAGAAAGGGGTTATGGTACATTTTCTCAATCAAAAGTATCGAAAAGTTACACTTCACTTGGTGAAATGTTGGGTCTCAGCTCACCAGTACCTTTGCATAAATCAGATGATACAAGGGATTTCAGCCCTGAATCATTCCCCAGGGCATGACCTGCACCACTATATGCAGCAGCCTAGATGTAGTCTGATATTCAAAAAGTTCTTCATATTTGAACAGTCCCAACTGTATCCTACAGAATAACCAGTGAATCTCAATCAGAAATGGATGCTCCACTCCAGGAGCGCTGCTTACCATTGTCCTGGGGGGGAGTTCAAGTTTTTGACCAAAAGGCTGCTGAGGTAGATGCCTGTGGCCCTGGCCAGGTCTCAGAGCTAGGGAAGGCCCATCATCAGCAATTATGTCCATCCCCCTGGGGACTGGAAATAGCAGCCTATATCCTAATGCCTAAAAGATTCCAGAAGGAGTGAAGTAAAGTTGGAAGGAAGTTAGAATCAAGAGTTTCTGGCCTGCAACACAGGAATTCAGAGTGGCATGAAAAAAAAATGCTATTTCTTTGAAAGGTGTTAGAATTTAAATTTAAAATAGTTTCTCAATCTCAGCACGTCTAACATTTTGAGCTACATGATTCTTTGTTATAGAATTAATAATTAATTAATTCTGTGTGTTATACATAATCAGCAGAATCTCTGGCCTCTATCTACTTGATGTCAGTATTAACCCCCTCTGGTTGGGACAAAAATGTCTCCAGACATTGCCAAAAGCTCTCTAGAGATTAAAATTACTCCAGTTGAGAACCACTGACTTACCACATCTGACATCACTTGAGGCGTTAGCTTGTTTTCGTAGTTTACAAATACTAACATCAAGTGCATGAACTTCTCACCCTGAGGAAATTTCTGGAACTCCTTACACTTAATTTTAAGCCTAAAGGGATCTCCTCAATCCCTCTTGGCTACTTCCTGGTAGCAGTGCTGCAGAGTAAGCCAAATGCGTACTCCAGACTCTGGCATAAGGGTCAGGAACATTTACGCCTCAGGCATCCTCCTCTTGTCCCTGGAAGTTCTCCTCCGGTCTCCCCAGGCTGCACCGTTCTCAGGTCCTCTCTGAAGACACTTTAGGCTCATACAGTAGAGAAGCCAGTCTTCCTCCCATGCCCTAGTCAGGTTGAAATCCAGATGCCTGGAGTCCCTGTCTCCCCACTTGCAAAAGCACCTCACCATAGGCACCTTACCATAGGCCAACCAGATGGGAAGAAGTGCCATCGTGTGATGTCAAGGGCAACAGGGTAGAGAACAATTTCAAACATGAACTCTGCCAGTAAGGTGCAATCCCTTCAATTTTCTCATGAAACTATTACTACTGGTAATACTGAGGGATACTGGAGAGACAAAACGAGGCATTAGATTCAAAAGCACAATAAATGGTTAGGTGCTGAAAGTATTCAAGATACTTTTGTGACCAATTTATTGAATGACTCATGTTTCAAAGTTTCTGTTCACTCACTGGCCTGATTATTAAGTGCCCACTTAGGGCAGTTGTTGCCTAAGTGTTGGTGGAGAGCCAAAGGGGAAATGGGGTGCAGAGAAGCAGGGGAAATGAGGTGCAGAGAAGCAAGGGACATATTCCCTTACTCAGAGGGGCTCCTCTGTCACCAGAGAAGAAAAGCACAAATAGCAATGTCTCTGGTGGAAAGTGTTTACCACCCAAAGAACCAGATATGGGACTCCAGGAAGAAGGGCTACTTCTCTCCATGGAGATCACTGTTATTCACAACCAGCAAACACTGAACTCTGGTGCAGGTAGCAGAGGTAGTACTCGGGGGTAGTAAGCTCTATTTTCAACAGTTTTCATTCTGATGTAAAACAGAGCTGAAATTAGACTAGTGAAGCCAGTTGGGTTTGCAGTTATTTGAAGAACTCTATGGTTAAAAGGTCTGATTCAGAGAAAAAACAACCCATCTGTCAAGAAGAGATGAAAGCAAGCAGCAGCGAGCCCATCTCGGATGCTCAGACCCTACCCAAGCCTCTTTCAGCAGGACTTTTCCAGTCTGGGCTTAAACATACACCTGCGTAAATAGGAAAACAGAAGGAATGAGTTCAAGGGCTTGGAGTTGACAGGAGCAAAGAGAGGCCATCTGGACAAAGCACAGCAGCTGTGTTCACATGGCCCGAGCTCCAGGAGAGGGGAGCTTCCCTCCCACGGCTTGCCACTTGCAGGGCCTCCCCAGCACCCACAGGCTTCGGTAGCAATCCCAGGCTTCCCTGGAGAACAATGAAGTGAGAAGTGGGAAAGACTCCCATCCACCTGCCACCCACCCTTCCCATGACTCCAACAGGCACATCCCAGTGATCCAGATACAGGGCTTCTCACCACTTCCCAGCGTCCGACACTTTACTCCACGCTCTGACGTAGGGGTCAGGAACGTTTGTGCCCTAACTTTCTCTCTGAGTTTTCCTTTGCTCGATTTCAACTTTTGATTCTTATCTAGTCTCCAAAGCCCACCCTAAACTATGCTCCAGGTGTGCTTCTATGAACAGGGACCAATACGTCATAAATGCCAGTTGTGGGAATAATGCTTAAAGTGTTCCTTTTCGAATTTCTTCAGCATTATTTTGAAGAATACACTTTGGGTCTGGTGTGTTAGCTGGGACCCAACTTCCCATATGGTTTTCAAAGCAGGCCCTTTTGGCCTATGATATTCCCTTCCTCATCCTTACTTATACGGCCTATTTCATGATACCTGGCCTCTAGAACAGTGTTTAGAAAACTAACAGTGGTGTACACAGTATTGCATGCCTGGGCTCCTGCTGCCACATTGTGGATCCAGGAAAACCTACTGACTTAGTCTATTTCGTAATAACAGAATACCCAAGACTGGGTGATCTATAATGAATAAAACCCTATTGGGTCTCATGGTTCTAGAGTCTGGGAAGTCTAAGATCGAGAGTCTAGCATCTGGTGAGGGCCTTTTGGCTTCCTCATTCCATGGCAGCAGGTAGAAGGGCAAGAGAGACATAGAGACAAGAGGCAATCAGCCAAACTTGTCCTTTGATAGTGAACCCCCTCCCCTGATAATGGCATGAACCCATTCACGTCACCCACATGGCCTAACCACCTCTGGCTAGGCCTCACCTCCCTACACTGTGCTCTGGCATTCCATTTCCAATACCTGCCTGTTGGGGGCACATTCAAGCCACAGAATCCACTATCAAACAATGGAGAAAAACAGGGTAAAAAAAACCCCAAGCATAATCGGTGCAGAAAACCCTTCTGTGTTAATTACAGTGTAGCATAGTATCACTAAAAACAAAGTCAACAAACAAATGAAACCTTACATTTAAGCAGCCTCTGGGCCCGGGCTAGGGTGGAGCACTTTGAGGGTCCACATCAACCCATCATCCTATTCCCATACTCACCCCTTATAAAGACCTGCCCCTCAGCCATACTCAGGCCCAGGGGTTAGCTCAGCAACAGCATTTTATGCTCTTCTTCTTGTTGTTGTTTTTAAGCATAGATGAACACAATATCTTTATTTATTTTTATGTGGTACTGAGGATCGAACCCACTGCCTCATGTGTGCAAGGCAAGTGCTCTACCATGGAGCTACAATCCCAGCCCGCGTTGTCTGCTCTGACATAGGCAGACAGAAGAGAGAGGACTGGGCCAGGCCTTGGAAGCTGGTTTGGATTTGGTAAGGGAATTTAGGATTCTAGGGAGGCAGATCATGAACTAGAATAGTACTTCTCTGATGAAGAGTGATTTTGTTGTTGTTTTTCAAAAATGCCCGCTCCTCTGTGGATCTGTACATCTGTAAAACATAATTAAAATGTTGCCTGAGAAAGTACTGGACATTCGCTCTCACTTTCTGTACTTAGCTCATCATGAGTCTGTAGTGAGCAGACCACACTTTGTGAATCGTGGATTAGAAGATGAGCACGGGTGAGTGAGTATTCTGATGCAACTCAAATCACCACAAGTCTAGTGGCTTACAACAACACAGATTCTTTGTCATGGTTTCCATGGGTCGAGAATCCACACGTGGCTTATTTGGATCATCTGCTCACCAGACTGCAGGGTCTCACCAGACTGCAATCAAAGTGTCAGCCAGGACTGTAGTCTCTGAGGCTCAGAGTCCTCTTCCAAGTTCATTGATTGTTGGCAGAATTCATTACTTATTTCCTCAAGGCCAGAAGGAGCATCTTTCTTTCTTTCTTTCTTTTTTATTTTCATAAAAATACTTTTTCAGTTGTCAATGGACCTTTACTTTATTTACCTATATGTGGTGCTGAGAATCAAACGCAGTGCCTCACACATGCTAGGCAAGTGCTCTGCCATTGAGCCCCAGCCCCAGCCCGTAAGTGTCTTTCTTTTCAGGAAGGGCTGGGTCATCCTTTAAGGGATTTCACCTGGTTAAGTTAGATCCATCCAGGACAATCCTTTTTATTAGTTTATAGTCAATTGATCAGGAGCTATAAAAATTGAAAAATTCCTTTGCCTATGCCATATTATATAACATAACCTAGTCTCAGATGTGAATCCACTGCATTCATGAATCTCACCCATACTGAAGAAGCAAGAAGATGCAGAGGTTGGGGTGGGTGCCATCTTAGAATTTCTCCTACTGCAATGGGCTTAAGGTGGGCACATCACTTTGGCCCTGTGGACTGCTTTCCTCATGGAGAGAAAAAGACTAAAATATGGCCCTTTAAAGCTTAGGTCAAAGGATAGGGTCCCTCATGACCCAGTCTGGAAGAGGTACTACAGCCCTCACAATAGCTCAGGATTAGAACTGCGTCAACATCCCATTCAACTAGCCCAGACTCTAATGCTGAAAGCAGCTCCTTCCAAAAGCGTTGACTGCTTTCCTTACAATCCTTTTGCCTTTCCCTAACCACAGGAGTCACTTATGACCTGGCAGAATTTTCACCCATGAATTAAATCTATATTTCAAAATTCTGGAGTCAACAACAGTTGGTGGCTTGTAGATTAACAAATTATCAGTAAGCCCTACAAAGCTCTGATTCCCTCTCCATCAGGGCTGCAAGGCTGCGAGTTCCTCTGGGTGACCTTGTTTTCATCACTGAAATTCCTAGCGATTACTGCAGGATCTAGTGATGATCTGCATGATCATCATTCAAACCCAAGGCAAGGGAACACTGCTATATAATTCATGAGTTTCTAATGCAAAATAATTATTTATTAAACAATATAAAAGAAAGCTACACATTCAAGTGAGTTTTGCCATTCTATGTAGCACCCTTGGGAGACCATAGTCTTACACTAACGAGGCTGCCATTGCACAGATAATTTTTGGAATTCCTCCCTGGTCCATTTTACACTTAATTGCCACATTTCTTTAGGATCCTCTTGGCCATGACAGTTTCTCTGACTCTCCCTGTTTTTGATGCCCTTTACGTTTTTTTTTAATATTTATTTTATAGTTGGATACAATACCTTCATTTCACTCATTTTTTACGTGGTGCTGAGGATCGAACCCAAGGTCCTGCGCATGAGACGAACGCTCTACTGCTGAGCCACAACCCCAGCCCCCCCCGACCTTGATGGTTTTGAGGAACATTTATCAGATTTTTACAGAATGTTCTTCATTTTGAGTTTCTCCTGGTTCCACTGGGCCTATGGGTTTGGGGAGGAAGGTCATAGAGAAGTACCATCTCACAGCATCCCATGAGGGCTACACACTGTCCAGATGGCTTATCACTGTTGATGGGGATCTTGAGATCTGGCTGAGGAAGTGCTTGCCGGGCTTCTCCCTGTAATGTTGCTCCTTCCCCTTCTTCCCATCCTGGGTTTGGGAAGGAAGTCATTACACGTAGAACACGCTTATTGCATTCCACCTCCCTGAGGGAGGAATACCTCTGCAAAAATCATTTGGAATTCTTCTGCAGGGCAATATGTCTCGTTTCCCTCCTTTGTTTATTGACTCAATCATTTGTTTATATTTGTATATGCTTGTTTATTTTTTATCTTGTTATAATTTATTTGTTGCTCAAATTGTTGCAGCTTTGACCCCTGGGAGCCTTTTTGCTTGACTCCTTTGACACACTCCCATCTTCTAAGTGCTGTTTACTTTCTGGCACTACAGGCTCCTCTCGTATGTTATCTGCCCAGCCCTCGAACCAGCCATTTCTCCAGGGAGCTCTGGTCCCTTCACCAGGAGAATGGTAGTAGAAACCAAGATCTGATGTGCAGCTCTCTAATTATTAGAGATGTTGAACATTTTTTCATATATTTGTTGATCGATTGTATATCTTCTTCTGAAAAGTGTCTGTTCAGTTCCTTAGCCCATTTATTGATTGGGTTGTTAGGATTTTTTGGTGTTCTTTTTTTTGTGTTCGGTTTTTTTGTGTTCTTTATATGTCCTGGAAATTAGTGCTCTATATCATATGTGTGTGGCAAAAATTTGCTCCCATTCTGTATAGGCTGTCTCTTCCTCTCACTGATTTGTTTCATTTTCTGAGAAGAAGCTTTTTAGTTTGAGTCCATCCCATTTATTAGTTTTTTATTTTATTTCTTGCGCTATACGAATCGTGTTAAGGAAGTCAGGGCCTAATCTGACATGATGAAGATTTGGGTCTACTTTTTCTTCTATTAGATGCAAGGTCTCTGGTCTAATTCCTAGGTCCTCAATTCACTTTGAGTTGAGTTTTGTGCATGGTGAGAGATAGGGGTTTATATTCATTTTGCTGCACATGGATTTTCAGTTCTCCCAGCACCATTTGTTGAAGAGGCTATCTTTTCTCCAATGTATGTTTTAGTGCCCTTGTCTAGTAAGAGATAACTCATTTCATGCCAGTCAGAATGGCAGTTATCAAGAATATAGACAACAAGAAATGTTGGCGAGGAAAAGACACACTCATTCCTTGCTGGTGGGACTGCAAATATATGCAAGCAATCTGGAAAGCAGTATGGAAATTCCTTAGAAAACTGGGAATGGAACCACCATTTGATCCAGCTATCCCACTCCTCGGTCTATACCCAAAGGACTTAAAATCGTCGTACTACAGTGACACAGCCACTACAATGTTCATAGCAGCTCAATTCACAACAGCTAAACTATGGAACAAACCTAGATGCCCTTCAATAGATGAATGGATAAAGAAACTGTGGTACATATACACAATGGAATATTACTCAGTATTAAAAGAGAATAAAATTATGGCATTTGATGGTAAAAGGATGGAGTTGGAGAATATATCAAGCTAAGTGAAATAAGCCAATCCCAGAAAACCAAAGTGATCTGATCCATAACGGGGGGACCATGGGAAAAATGGAGGAACTTTGTTGGAGCAAAAGGGAGGGAGGGGAAGAGGGGGGATGGGGGTAGGAAAGATGATGGAATGAGATGGACATCATTACCCTAGGTACATATATGACTGCACATATGGTATGACTCTACATCATGGACAACCACTGAAATGTAAAGTTGTGCTGCAATCATGTACAATGGATCAAAATTCATTCTGCTGTCATATATACCTAATTAAAATTTTAAAAAGAAAAAGAAACCAAGATCTGGGTACTTGGTGTGCTCCTTGCTTCTGGGGTACTGTTGCTTCAAGTCCCTGTGAGTTGACAGAACAAAGAAATGTATGTGGTACACTACCCCGGGCATTTATACAAAGCCTCAAATACTTCTACATGTGGCCATCTGTAGGTGTGCTAAACTAGACATGAGTTTATGCCAAGTCTCCAGTCAAATCCAGTACCACACAGATCATTCTCTCCTTTCCCTTAAGAGCACTTCTTTGAAAGTGTTATGTCCTACCCTGGTCACTTCCTCCCTCTTTCCCCTAAACCATCTCACTTAGAAATGTTCCATCTCAGCCTCTATAAGAACTGCATTCCTGAATTAATATTGTACTTTGTTCAATGAAGCCCCCTCCCGCCATGAAGTCTTTGCCTAAATGCTTACAGGGTGGATGATCTGCATTGGGAATCATAGAAACTGCTGTGCTGACTTCTGGCTCTACCATTTGCCTATGGAGTGAGGCTGAGCAAGCACATTTAGTTGCTTTGTGCCTCATTTTCTTTGCTATCAAGGGGATACAATATTTGGCCTACTCTCTCACTAGGTTATTGTGGGGATCAAATATTCTATGGGAGTTAGAATAACTTTGTAAAATAAAACCCATTGAAAATAGATATAAAATTATAGTGACTTTAAATATATATATATATATATATATATATATATATATATATATATTTAGTTATAGATGGACACAGTACCTTTATTTTATTTATTTATTTTGTGTGGTGCTGAGGATCCAACCCAGTGTCTCATACATGTGAGGCAAGCACTCCACCACTAAGCCACAACCCCTACCCTATAGTGACCTTTGACAAGGCTCTTACCGCTTTTGCCTGACGTCACAAGAATGGAACAAACATTGTCCATTCAATCCTCAAAAAGGTATATAGAGCTTTCATGGTCCCCATTTCACAAAAGAGGAAAATGAGGCTGATAGAAGTTAGGAATGTAGTAAATGGTCAAAATAGTACTGAATAGCACTTCCTGGGGGCTTACCATGGACCTGAAACTATTCTAAGCACTTTCTAAATATTAGTTCACTTAATTCTCACAACACCTGAGGAAACAGTGTCTATTACAAAAAGGGTTCCATAGGCAGTCCACGGCAGAGCTGGTGTGGAACCTTCTCTCTCTCATCAGACAGAGCTGGCCCAAGCAGACTGTAAGACTCCATTGTGAATGGATGTGATGCTCAGTCCTGATGCAAGATGAAGCCAATACAGGGAAGAGAACAAACCCAGAAACCACAGACAAGGGAGCCCACCCTGGTGGGCCTTGAGCGGAGCAGGCTCCTCAAGGGTTTGTTACACCAGATAACAAATCACCTCAGGCTCAAGCCATCCTGAGTGGGGTCTGTGGTTACTTGCAGCTCAAAGCACCCTCCCTGATATAGCAGCCCCAAAGCCTCTTTGTTATTAAGAACATCTATGCCTGGGAATTGGCTATAAACCACCCCAATTCCCAGAGGCGCACTCGCCAAGAAATTCCTCCGAAAACCAATGAAATGCTCCGTCTTTGTGGTCAGATGCCCTCTGTCTGCCCTCTTCCTTTCCTTAGCTTTATCCCCTCAGACAACTACTCAAAGACATTTGGTACATTGAAATGGTTCTAGCATTTCCAAAAGTATTCTGTAAAGCTATATGATGCTGACTGGAGACACTTGAAGGGAACCAGTGCTTTGAACTAAAGCATGTTTCCTGGTGTTATTGAATAACACACAAATAGGACCCACTTAGCCACCTACCCCCACTGCGTTATTCATCGTCTCGCTGCATTGGTGAGTGCCAAAGTGCTTCTTCTGGGGCCTCCTGAGTACTTCTTTCCCTTCCATTCCTTTCCCTGATTACACTCAAAAGAACTAAAAACAAACAAGGCATGTTAATTACTAAGGGATATTCATTATTTTGTTCAAAGCCTCAAAGCTCTAAAGAATCAGAACAATTTATTTTCTGCATTCACTCACTATAGTTTCTGAACCAGACAGCATGGGGACAATCTTGAGTCCGTGCTTAAAATGTTCTTTCCCTGTGAGTTGGAGAGCCCCTGGAGCAACGTTATGAGATCCTGCTGTGGGCTGGAAGCAACAATTAATTTTTTTTCCAAAAGATGTGCAGATACAACTGCTTGGGATTAAGGAGCCCTGTTAACTCCACAAAAGAGAGAATAAAATCATATAGTATAGACATAATGATTTTACAAATGCTACCATTTTGCCAAACTAGCATCATATATAATTATAATGATATCTCTATTTGACTCATAAAATAAACTGCTAAGTTTGACCAATAGCCCAGGGGTCATTTACAACTAAAGCTTTCAAGTCTGTGCTTTTTGCAACTGTGCAAGAGTTGGGACCAAGAATAGACCATAAATACTCTAAATGGGACTTTGACAAGATTTTGCTGCTACCTGCAGCTGAGTTGTACTGGTGAGAAAGTCTATATAGGTTCATTTGGGACATTTAGAAGAGACAAATGTTCTGTAAACAGAAAAGTGACTAAATCTGAATGTCACACACTTCAGGAAGGTGAAGATTCTAAAGTTACTCAGGTCTGTGTTTTGTCAATTCTCTTTAATGCATGTATATTCCAAGATTTTGTTTTACAAGGATCTTCACTTTATAAAATATCATACGTAATTTGAACTGAAGAAGTTTAGAAACTAAACTCCTCTCCATTTCCCTATTTAATTAACCCACGTAGTCATACCTAATCATTGTGGGGCTTGAAAATTTTTCTTTGAAATATAAATATCATACAGTTTCTCATAGTTCCCATGTCAGCCACATAATCCCTGCTGAAATTTCTCTTTAGAGCATTTATAGAATTTTATAATTGTTCCTGAGTTTATAACCATCCTAGAATAAGAACAAAGTTTAGAAAAGGGTAGAATGCAATTTGTGGACAGATACAGACAAACCTAACAAAAGCTAGTGTCAGGAATAGTCTACATTCCTTTGCAGGAGGAAAGCAAACAATTGCTTGATCATAGCAAAATCATATATTTTCCCCTGTTACTTCTTAAGTATTGTAACTTGGAAAAATTTAAAAAATTAGAAACATCCGGAAATAGAAAAGGATGGTTACACAACATTGAAAATGTACTTGATGAAATGGAGTTGTACACGTAGAAGTGAATAAAATGGTAAATTTTATGTTATGTACATTTATTTATTTACTTACTTACTTATTTTAGTGGTTGATGGACCTTTTTATTTTATTTCTTTATATGTGGTGCTGAGAACCAAACCCAGTAACTCATACATGCTAGGTAAGCACTTTGCCACTGAGCCACAACCCCAGCCCCATGTTATATACATTTTACCACAATAAAAAATTTTAAATTAGAAATCAAAAATATTTGAAGATTAATTGAATAATAGGTCAAATGAAAAGTTTAAAAACCAACCTTTTATCATGGCTTTTGGGCAAACAGAAAGCACATTCAGAGTGGACAAGATCAAGTTTACAAGAACCACATTTAGTTCCATTTCTCAAACATTCTGTGGATTAAGGCCCACTCAAGTTCTTTTGCTTTCTCAACCAGAGAAAGAGCAGGATATCTGATGATTCAAACTATAAGTGATTCCAAATTTAAAATATGGTTCTACTCTGCTTCTGGACAGTGCCCTCTCTGCTGTCTTCTCCTATCTAGACATCTCCAGTCACAGTCATCCACCAGTCTACATGGCACTGTGGGAGAGTCAGGAAGGAGACTTTAGTCTGCATTAGGTCATACTTGTTGATTTTGACATTCTTTTCCTACTGGCACATTGTATAGCTAGGGTTCCTGTGGAAAAGCCCCAACAAGGCCATCCGTAAGTTTTGTTAAATATTTTGCATCTGTTTCCCAAAACCCACTAGTAAAGGACTCAAGAAAGCTAATAAGGTGATCCAGTTCATTTTATTATAGGGACCTGTCACCTGGGAAATGTGCCTCAGAAAAGTCTGCCTACAACCAAATAGAAATACAAGCCATTAGCATTCCTCCCTGACATGCCTTAGTTTACAACCAGCCAGTATATGATGAAAGTTTATGCTCCTTTTTCACTTAAGTTATTTTTCCAACTAAAAATTGTTCCCAGCTGTTCTGACCCAGATGTGTTGGCGGCCCTTGCTGGGAGGGCCATTTTACAGGTGATGAAGCCCTCAGACAATAAACTTTACACAATTTGTATACAGCTGGTCTCCAATACAACTTTGGACATCTAACATCCCTCCCTGCAAAGAAAGTGGTTTCCTGAAACTTCACTTGGGGCACAATTAAAAGGGCACCATAGTGCTATAGGCCCAGATTTATGTAGGCCCTGGACTTAGGAAGCAAGAGTAAGATAAATTATTCTTTCTCCCCCTCACCCCCAAGAACCCAGCCTGCTACAACTGAAAATGACTCCAGACCAGTAAGAAAATGATCCAAATTTATCCCTGAGTTTTGGCTTCCAGGAGATATAGGTTTGGATACTGAATGAGCCCGCTGGGTTGCCATTTACCTTTTTTTATTTTTATTTTTATTTTTGGTACTAGGGATTGAACTATGGGGTACTCGGCCACTGAGCCACATCCCAGCCCTATATTGTCTTTTATTTAGAGACAGGGTCTCACTGAGTTGCTGAGTTCCTCACTTTGGCTGAAGCTGGCTTTGAACTCACGATCCTCCTGTCTCAGCTTCTTGAGCTGCTGGGATTACAGGCATGCGCCACCATGTCCGGCACCATTTATCATTTTTTTCATCCACATTTTTTTTATTCATGCACTATGGTTGTACATAATGGTGGAATTTGTAGTTACATGCATACAATATAACAATATAATTTGGGCCAATCATCTTTTAGCTTTACATTGTCACTTCTAGATGGCACCAACTTCATTCTTTCCTTTATATTTAAATACCAGGTTATTTTTATCATGTCAAAGTTGTTCATAAAATTAGCACAACAGTAAGTTTCACCAGGAAGTCCTAGATAGCCAAAGCAATGGATGGTACCTGGGGTGATCGAACATCCACGTTTCCCAGGACAGTCCCAGGCAGTTAGCACAGATCAAATCTTTTATTTAAAAAAAATAATAAAGCAAAACATTATTAATAACTGGGCTGGGGCTCATTGATCTCTGCTCAACTTTCTGAGCCTTTACCAGGTCTTGAATAGTGATGAGGCGTATGTGCAATAAACTGAGTTCTCACTTCAACTCCTGATAGAAGCTAAAGGATGACCAGCCGCACCCTTCTCTGTTTCCTCAATTGCTCTCTGGGATGGCTCAGTGAGCACTTCTTTTAAAGGATGGCATGATAAAGTGCAGCGTGCCCGACCTTGAGTTCCTAGGAATCCAGTGGTGGAGGGAGATGGACTCACCCTGCTGCCAGCTACCTCTCACTGGTCCCTGGTGACCTGGGAGGCCCCTGAAGCTGCCTGGCCACACATCAGCAGGATCAGTGGAAAATGTGAGAAAGTAGAGGTTAGGTTAAGTGAAAGTGCAGGAAACAAAGGCTGGCCAGCCCGTCATAGAGCGCACACACTAAAGTTTGGATGTTCTTGCTTACAGTGGTTTTTGTCATTTACATTATCCAGGTAGTTTATCAACAAATATCATTTATTGCATTGTTTGGCAACATTTTTCTTTTGTAATAAACCCTTTTGGCAGTGATCAACTTGAAAATTTGAAGGACATATTCAGCAAAAATTTTAAATATCAAAATTATAAATAAGTGTGTAACCTGCATAAAATTTTTGTTGACATCTAGCACCCACTATGGAATTATCATTAAGATATCCCTAGCTGGCCAGGTCTGGTGGCACATGCCTATAATCCCAGCTACTCTGGAGGCTGAGGCAGGAGGATCACAAGTTCAAGGCCAGTGGGGACAACTTAACAAGAGCCTATCTAAAATTTAAAAAAAAAAAAAAGATTTAAAATTTTAAAAAAATTAAAGGGCTAGGATGTAATTCAGTGGTGGAGCACCCCTGGGTTTAATCCCTAGTACCACAGAAATAAATAAATAAAAGAAATCAAGGGGGAAGTGGGGGAGGGAAGTCAATGAAGCCTAATATTTAATTTTGAAATCCTATAATGTGTCCTGAATTATCTCAACCTGTGAGAAGAATATTTTGATAGTACTCCTATTTTTATTTGGATAAATTTAAATTATGACCTAGAATAGAATGTAATTGAGAAGGCCTACAATTATGAATCATCTAAATTTGGTGAACCATTCAAAAGAATTATAAATAGAGACAACTTATTGGCAAGTTGTATCATAGACATTTTTATCAAAGAAAGGCACTCTGAATAGAAGCCAAAATTACTTGAGAAAATATGCAGGTTGAATCATTTTCTATTTCAAATAGAAAAAAAAAAATAAGAATTGAAGATAGCCTTTATTTTGCAGAATTGTTCTCATCTTACAGTATCCCTGTACACCTGTAGAGTGTTCCCTAAATATATTATGGTCTACAGGGAGGAGTCAATGGAAGTTTCAACAATTCTAAATTTATTAATCCTCAATTGCAGCAATTTTAAAGAAAAAATGTAATCTTACTGAAACATATATTCTTAAGAAAAAATACCATGACAAATTAACCAAGAAACTGTTCAAAGTATACAAATACATATCAAGAATAATTATTCTAACTTTTTAAATATTACTATAATGAACATAAAAATTTCAAATTTGCTTGAATATACACAGATACATGATATTTATTCAAAAGAACTTTATCTTTAAAAATAGCTTCTTGTGGCTCATTGTGGGGGCACTGGGTTTGATTCTCAGCACCACATATAAATAAATAAAGTATTGTGTCCATCAGCAACTAGAAAAAAAATTTTTTTTAAATAGCTTCTGAATGGAACCACTTTGAAGGTCCACCAATATAAGAAATGAATTTACTGGCCAATAAGTAAAGTCTTCAGGAAAGTTACCATATGAATTATTTTTATGCTCTTCTCTACTGTCCCAAGTATCTTGATTTGGTGCCATATTATATGGTTACCCTCGTGATGACCACAGCCACCATTTATAGATGTCCCTACTTAGACCAGTTCAACTTTACAATGGTGCAAAAGCAATACGTGTTCAGCAGAAGCCATATTCTGAATTTTGAATTTTGGTCTCCCCTGGTCTTATGATATGTGGCCCAATCCTCTCTCAAGATGCTTCAGCAGCAGCTCCCCGTCAGCCTGGGAAGCAATCAGCCACCTACCAACACTGAGGGGTACTGGCTGCTAGGATGCTCAATGTGCTTTCAACTTACAGTATTTCCAACTTATGACAGATTTCTTAGGCATAACCCGTCCCTAAGTCGACAAGTGTCTGTACTGAGCTCTTGCTCTGAGCCCAGCACGGCCGGCATTAGTTCATCTGATCCATAAAACAAGCGTATGGAAGAGGAAATGTTAGTATCAACCAACTTAACTGATGAAGACACTGGGCCTTTAGGTGGTTTGGCCACATTCCTAAGGTCACCTGGCTGTGAACCCAATTTTCCTCTGCCTCCCAGACCAGTGTATCTTAACCCATCCAACAGATGAGTTCATCAAAGATTCTGATTTAAAAAGCAAAATTGCTCAGTAATGCTTCTAGGAATGAACCCAGATGGCTGATGTAACCGTCAAAAACCTGCTGCCTCTAAACATGACTAATTTGTAGTTTGTCACTGCTGATTAGCTCATATCTTCACTTTCTGACACTGTTAATAGGGAGTAACAGAAAAATCCATCCAGTCTCCAACCATTACTGGATTCCAACTGTCTGTCCAAGGCCCTGTGGGGATACAAAGAGAAATCAGATCTGCCTCTTAGCCCCAGACTTTCCTAGGAGCAAGAAGACACAAGGCGATATGGGCCACTTAAATTCCCTTGGGGTGATGGACTTTCTCCTCCCTTGGTCAGAGAATAAGACAGAGAAGGAGAGAAGTGACCAGCACCCTGCAGGTTAAATAAACCTCAGCTCTGAGGAGTGTGTTCCTGAAATACCCAGATGGGTGATTGTAGAAAGACAAAAAGTGTTTATCAAGCTTTCTCGCAGAAAAAAAAATCCTCTCAATTTATGAAAATTCTTGATTTTGTTATTTCACTATTATGTGCTGTGGGCTGCATCTTTATGAGTCAATGAAGACATACAGTTGCTTCGATTACTGGCCAAAGACATTTTCTCCAAAGAGACTTAACAGATCAGAAAAACTCATGCACCCTAATGTCTTTCCCTTGTAAAAGGACACGTGACATTGCAATACTTATAAACCAAACTGTATTAAATGAAGCTTACACAGAGTCTTTTTTTCTTTTCCCTTCATGGTGCTGGGAATTAAACCCAGGCCTTGCCCATGTTAGCCAAACACCATACCACTGAGCTACATCCCTGGGCTTTTTTATTTTATTTTGAGACAGGGTCTCTTTAAGTCACCCAGACTGGCCTTCAACTCACAATCCTCCTGCCTCAACCTCTCAAGGTAGTGGAATCACAGTTGTGCACCACCTTGCTCAGCAGCCATCAGAGACTAGGTCTGCAGGTATTTATGGGAGATCTACTAGGAACTTGCAGCCCTATTATGGTGCTTCCAAATCCCACTCTCTGGTTTTTACAGAGAGAAAAGATACAAATAAACCTTTCTAGTCAGAGACTTGGCATCCTTCTTTAGTATTGCCCATAGGCTTGGCTCAGCGCCTTCCAGGAGACTTCCAGCTCTTATTAAACAAGCATAGCACTTTATATTACTGATACCAACTCGTCCTTGGCAGCCGGAGAGGGAATTTCTTGAAAAGGCATTAAATGTCTGATTCCACAGCTCACTTCGAGGCAATCCTCCTATAGGGCAGGATTGTACAAGATGGGGTTCTTTTACAGAACTGGCAACAGGAATTTTAGGAAATTCCCTTCAGCAGCAATAAAGCAAATAGGATCTGTTTGCTTTTTTTCTCTTTCCCCCAAATTAGCTCTTCTCGAGCATGTAAACAGATCCTCTTCAAGGCCCTAAAACAGAAAAGGAAGTCATTCTTTGGGAATATCAAGCCATCCACATGTGCCTGGGCTGAGTGGCTAGCTTGGGGAAGATGAAAAGTTGATGATTAATTGTCTCCCGTTTTGATGTCCCCCTTCCTCAAGGCCATCACCATAATAGTGACTATGGTGGCTGCCTGGATGCACCCCCCCAGGTCCCCCTTCTGCTGGAGACCTGCAGCTGCCAGATCACTAACTGTTAAGACTCAGGGCAGAGTCTCAACTCCGGGCTTTCCCTGGGCCGATGGCAGCCAAGTGAGCCCCTGCCTGAGAGCAGCCCACACACAGTGGCTGCTCAGTGAGGGGGACAAAGGCCTGGCCAACTCTGAAGAACCATCCCAGTTCCCCCTAGGATGAGCTGAGGCCGCACATTGTACCTGCACCATAATTCAGCTTCTCCCTCTGTCGGATCCTGCGTCCCTCCCAACTCACAGGCGTGAATCCTGTGAGCACTTCCCAGATAACTACCTGCAAGCAGATCTCCATCTCTGAGTTTGTTTCCTAGGCTACCTAGAAAGGCTACACTGACCATGGACAGGGCCCCTGTGATATAACAAGCACTTCATATGCTTTGTATGTAACACCTGTAGCCTTTCTACATAGAGAGTATTATTAATTGCATTTGATAGAAGACAAAACCACAGTTCAGAGAGGTCACGTTCTTTGCCTAAGATCACCCAACAAGAGAGCTTCCAAGTTGACATCCACACAAAGGCCTTTATAGCTCCTTGATATTAAATCCCACACAATTCACTGTCTGCATGACACTATGCTCCAGTGACTCAAACCCTAGATATGTTTATGAAGCACAATTTACATTAAAACAAAAGCCGTATTTTAAAGATAAATGGAGTGCAACTATAAAGAGATACCACATGAGTGTTTCTTTTTTGGCAACAAAATAAAATAAGATCTGTAGTTTTGTTAATGATATTGTACTAACGTTCATTTCCTGGTTTTGATAATGTGCTCTGCTTATGTGAGGTGTTATGATCAAGTGACGCTGGGTGACAGATACAGAAGCATTTACCCACTGCCTTATTTTTGCACCTATTATTTTGCACTCTTTTGAGTCTAAAGTTGTATTTCAAAACAATACATTTAAAATTTTAAAGCAAAAAGTAAAGAGACATAAGAGATTCAGATGTCTTAAAATATAATCTTCAAAGGGGAATTGAAAATGTATTTTAAAATAATTGCTAAAGAATAATATTAGTCAAAGATCAGATTAAGAACTTAATATAAATGCTTTTCTATGATTTGCTGAGAGCTAAGCAAGCCGTTTTCCCCTTCAAACTAAAGATGTGAGATTATGGTGGGCCCTAAGTTATAATCATTGTCGCTGGAAATAATAACATTATACTGGGGCCAATAACCCTGTCCCTTTTGCCCCACCCCCCACCCCCACAATGTGGAAGCAAACATTCCTGTTGCCCTTCTCCTTTTCACAACTGCTTCCCAACATGGAATTCTAGGCAGATGTGCATACAGGAGCCTTGTGATGTAGACCTGCCCCCACCATTTTCTCCAGGGCCCCAGCCTTCCCTTCTTGAATTGGTTTCAGCCTCCCACTATTAGCATCCAAATCCCTCCTGGATCCCTAAGCAAAGAAATCAACAGCTAGCAGGTGTAATCTTCCAAGGCTGTGGCCCAGAGGCAGCTGTTCTGGAAGTCAGCCCAGCTCCTTCTCCCCGGGGTTGATTCATCTGTCAATCAGTAATGGCAGGTGAGTCTAGGGATAAAGTACAAGACAGTAACTGGAGCAGGGGAAGATGAGGGGTGGAAAGGCATTGGTATTAGGAACAGGACTGCCACAGTCTGGAGAGGGGAAGGGGTGTGTGGAGAGTGGGACATGACTGGGCAGTGATTTCTTGGATAGGACCCTAAAAGCACAGCCAACAAAGCAAAAACCAGACAAGGAGAATTACATCCGACGAAAAAGCATCTTCATAGCAAAGGAAACGAGAGAGTTTCACAGATTGGGAGAAAATATTTGCAAACCATACATCTCTTAGGGACTAATATCCAAAATATACCAGGAACTCAGACAACTCAATACCAAGAAAACAACCCAATTTTTAGAATGGGCAAAGGACTTTAATAGACATTTCTCAAAAGATGACATACAAATGGCAAGCAGATGGATGAAAAAAATATTCAACACCTCGAATCATCAGGGAAATGCAAATTAAAACCACCATATCGGGCTGGGGTTGTGGCTCAGTGGCAGAGCAGTTGCCTTGCATGTGTGAGGCACTGGGTTCGATTCTCAGCACCACATACAAATAAATGAATAAAATAAAAGGTCCGTCAACAATTTAAAAATATTTTTAAAAAACACGCCATACCATCTCATATCTGTTATAATGGCCATTATAAACCCCCTCCCCAAAAAAACATGCCGGTGAGAATGTGGAAAAAAGGGAATCCTTATCCACAATTGGTGGGAATGTAAATGAGTACAGTCATTTTGGAAAACAGTGTGGAGATTACTCAAAAAAACTAAAAAATGGAATTACTGCATGATCCAACCCAACTATCTCACTTCTAGGTGTACATCCAAAAGAACTGAAATTGGTACAAAGAAGAGATACCTACACTCTTGTTTTGATATTTATTTCAGGGCCATCCACAATATAGATACTGAACACAATGTACCTGTCCATCAATGGAAGAAAACATGGTATATACATACATCAAAACACTATTCTGCCTTTCAAAAAGAGGAAAGTCTGTCATTTGTGACAACATGAATAAAACCTGGAGTACACTGTGTTTGGTGAAAAAAGACAGGCACAGAAAAACAAATACTCTATGGTTTCATTTATATATGGAATTTTAAAAGGCTCTCCTAGAAATGGAGAGTAGATAGTGGTTATCAGAGCAAGGGGCTGAGATAGAGAAGGGGGAAGGGGAGGTGTTGGTCAAAGGGCCCCAAGTCTCAGACAGAAGGGATAAGTTTTCATGATTTATTACACAGCTCAGGTGATAATAAAATACCATATTGGATATTTCTAAACTACTCGGAAAATTCTCAGTTTTCTCACTACAAAAAAAAAAGTAGGTAATGGCATGGAGATATTAATTAATTTGATTTTTTTCTACAATGTATGCATATATCAAAATAATCCATTATACACATAAATATATATATATATTAAAATAATCCATTTTACACATAAATATATATATATATATATATATATATATATATATATATATATCATTAGTAGTCTAATTAATTAATTAAAGATTGAAACATAAGATTCTGGCTCAATCACATTCATTAACATCTTCACCTACCTCACCAGAAAACTCAATAGGGGTGAGATTCTGTTCAGCTCATGGTGGCATTTACATGTTTTCTAAAATTTTAACCTTCACTTGAAAGTTTAGATTCTAGGGGGGCAGCTCAGTGGTAGAGCATGTGTCTAGTATGTGTGAGACCCTTGGGTTTGATCCCTGGCATCACACCAAAAAAGTTCAAATTTTATCTTTGGCAATAAGTACTGACATTTATTTTCCTTAATGTGACAGGCTCTTTTCATTTTCAAGAAAATATTTGCCTACTAGCCAAGTCCACATAGCCATGGTCTGTCAGTTGTTCCATGAAGTATAAATGGGATTCCATGGAAAAAAGTAGCTAATTCACCTTATAATTTATTCACACAGGGTGTTCTCCTACTTCAGTGTGTTAATCAGCTTTCCATTACTGTAGCAAATACCTGAGATAAATCAACTTATGAAGAGAAAAAGTTTATTTTGGCTCATAGTGTTGGAGTTTCCATCCAGGATTAGGTAGAAACATTGCTTTTAAGCCTCTGAGGGGTAAGGGACACATCATGGTAAAACATATGTGTCACCTCATGGCTGGAACATGAAAAAAAAGAGAGAAGAGGAAAGGGCTAGTATTCCACTGTTCCTTTAAGGGCATTTTCCAATGACCAGAGACCTCCCACTAGACTCTTAAAGTTCTACCACTTCCAATAGCACCGTGGTTGGAGGTCCAGCCTTAATGCAGGGATTTTTAGGGGATGTTTCAGATGCAAACTCTATGATATTTTTTTCATTTATATATGGAATTTTAAAAAGCTCTCCTAGAAATGGAAAGTAGATAATGGCTATCAGAGCAAGACAGACATGTCTCATGCATAATCCCATCTCATCACATGATATTTGAAATTGCACAAACATGACTTCAAGGGTCAAAAATGAACAACTTTTACTGCTTCATCAAAAGCATTCTTAAATGAAACTGGTCCTTTCTTCCTCCCTCCTCCATCCTTTCTCCAGTGAGTATGCTGTGAGGAAGAATCCAGTAACTACTAGGACAGGGTAGGCTTCCCTCAGCTGAAAATCTGAAACTAAAAACATCGCAGCAATCTTAAACGCTTTAGGTCCCAAGCATTTGGATAACAGATATTTAACCTTACCATTGGATGTCATGTCTCTATTCGAGCTAAGCAGCTATCAGTTTCCTCACAGAGAAATGCCTTTGTAGCTTCAGCACAAACGTGAACCTGGTGAACAAGGTGAATGACATCTTAGGAGGCTCCCCTGGGGGTCTGCAGAACACACCTTGAAAGGGCTGTGGTACAGCTGGGGGGGATAGGGATGGTGTTTGCTTGGGTGACAGTGGAACGGCTACCCATAGAACATTAGTCCATCCCTTGGGGTTGAGACACAAAAGAGGGAGGGAAGGTTCTGTGGGAATAAAAGGGAAGCTGACAGACTAGGTACAAAGGCTGGAGGCAAGATGGACACCGAGTGCACAGAGGACCTCAGGTGTTCATACTGTGGGCAGCCCAGTGGCTACCAGATTCCAGCCTCATGCCTTCATAGTTGAGGAGTAGAAATCCTTTAACATTTGATCTGTGGCTGGTATGACTCTAAGCACTAGTTCAATCTTTGCAATATCCCTATGGAGTAGGTGCTGTTATTATTATCTCTTTTTACAGATGAAGACACTAAGATGGGACATAAAATTTAAGTAACGCATACTAGACCCAACACAGCAAGACTCCAGGATCTACCATGATACTCTGCTCTCATGAGGGAGAGAGATAGATGCCTATTGGCTTTCCTATTGGGAAAACTCAACTGGGTGACCTAGGTCACATGCTCATCCCTAGAACCAATCCCATCAGGGGACACATGCCCACCTCTCTGGTGATGTCTCCAATCATGAAGAACCACTCAGTGAATACTATACAACAAAGAGAAAGAAGGATCTATAACATCAGCCAATAATATGAATGAGTCTCCCTAAATAACCATATATCTCCCCTATGACATCCTACATCCTATATGATTTCACTTCCATAATGTTCAAAAACAAACAAAATGGTTTGGTACCGCGAGAAGCCAGGATTGTGCTCACCCTCTGGGGGTCATTAACAGCTAGGAGGGAGGATGGGGTGGGGGTCAGTGTTAATACTCTGGGTGTAATTGGTCAAATGCACTCTGTAACAATTCAATAAGCCATACACGTGTGCACTTTTCTACAAGTACATTTTTCACTTTTATTAACTTTAAAATTTTTATTAAGTCTGAAGCATAAATAAATAAATAAAAGTAGGAGAAAAGATTCACCAAGGAGTTTTATTTAGGCAGGGCTGCAAACAGACTCCTCAGAATGAATAAAGGATGTATGCTCCACATCTGAAGGGCTAACTGGAAGAATACTGGAAGCCCGAGGAGGAAGGGGCATCGTGTTTCACGTATTTTAATGAATATTTGTTCACGTTTCATTCATTAGCATTATAAAGCAAAAGGAAGGGTCCTGGAGCACAGAAGCGCCCTGTGCATGTGCCAGCTTTTTCCAATTAGGCAGACTTGGTGGGCTCCACCCACCCACTGCCACCTTGGGGATGGGTGGGCGCTTGGCAGGGTGAGCAGAAAGTGCTGGGCCTTCGCCTCCTGTGCTTGTCACATTCCTGAGTGTCTACCCTGATGTACACCCTGATCATCAGGCCATGTGGACATTAGGCAGAGCTGGGTCCAGAACCTCCACATGTTACATCAGCCTTCTAATTATAATTAGGTTATAGATGCTTTCTCAACCTTTTTAACCCACTCTCACTTCTCTACTAGATGTAAATATCTTACTTTAGTGTTATTTGAAATTTCAAAATTAATTCAATATTATGACAAAAAGCACAGCCAAGTCACAGGACAAAGTGGGGCTTTGTTTCCTGGCCGCCTGTGCGGCCCCCACTGAGGCCCCCAGAGTGTGTTCGCCTGCCCGCCCCTCTGCTGGCCCCCGGAGGAGCCTGGGTTTATAAATTACAAGCCTTTTCATTTCCTCCAGGTTTTTGATGAGAGATTTGGGGATGCGGCCACCAGGTGGACGCTGTGCTCAGCATTTATGAGCTCGTGGTTTGGCTTCCCAGAGGGACACGGGTACTAAGAAGCAGACTGACTTATTTTGTTTCCAATAAAACCCACAACTTCTTACTTATTACATAAGTATCATTGCATGGTGATAGCTAATATTTATTGGGTGCCTCCCGTGTGCCACACGCAGTGTGAGGTGTGTGCTGGCTTCTTTCCGCAGCCTGTGGGGGAATCTCATCAGCTCTGCTTTATGGCCAGGGAACCCAGGGATTGCATGACCTGCCTGAGGCCCCACAAGGAGATGATAAGGACATGGAATGTAGATGGCAGTATGCCTGGCCCCAGAATGTATGCCCTGATCAGCAAGCCGTGTGAACGTTAGGCAGAGCTGGGATTTGAACCGTTGTTTTCTAAGTCTAGAACTTCCATGTTACATCAGCCTTCTAATTATTAGAATATCTGATGACAGCTTAGGTCCAACTCCTGATCAATGCATGAAAATGATCCCAAGGAACTTCCCAACCAGGAGAGACTTATAAGAGAGAGGGAAGCCAGACAGGTGTCCCTGACCTCAGTCCTAATGCCAGTTCACTCCATTGTCTAGGGGGAACTGGGATGGAGACCGATGTAGTGGGGGCTCTGAGTCATGTGACGGGGCTCGGACATTAGTGACCCATGTGAGTGAAACCAACTGGCTGCAGAAGCGGTATGGCCTGGGCTTTGGGAGGGAACCACTCTGTTCATCCCCACCCCCAAGAAGCTGCTCTGTCCATTGGGGCCTCTCAGCCTCCCTCTGCAAAGCAATGAGTTTTAAGCAAAAATCCCATGAGACAGTGAGGCTGAATCTCCAGCTCCCGAAGGTGCTAGAAACCCACGTGATGCTTAGGCCAGACAACACCGACATGGGCTATGCACAGGACCTCAAACCCCACTGTGGTGGGGTGGTGTCCAGTCCTCTTCAGCCTCACCAGGTCCACCTGGACCTCTGACTTCAGAGGTGAGGCTAGGTAGGGCCAGGGTCAAATTAAGCAAATAAACAGCTTGACATGTTCCAAGAGAAGAAAGAAGGACAACTTAAAATGACCCATGTTTGTGAATGGCAGTTCAGATCCTACTAATTTGATCTTGGACAGAAATATGACCTTGTTTGTGGCTTAAGATGATGAAGAGGAACAACGGTTATTTTGTATTTAATAAATAGATGACCCAAAATGTCTTGATCAGCATGTGCACCCCCTTTCTAGAACCAGAGGAGGAGCTCAAGGTCAGCTCTCCTGACTCACACAGGCCAGGGTCTGCTGCCAGTAGCTGGCATGAAGCCACAGCTGGTCTCCCCACAAATGAACACCTCATGGAGTAACAGGGAATGGGCAGTACTCCCCTGAGCCATGAAGAGCAGCTCAAAGCCAGCGGGCCTGTTAGCCTGCAAGGCCCAGCCCAAATATGGCCTGCTTTCCTGCTGCCATTGCAGTGGTCAACATAGGCCTACGCCACCTCGAGGCAGCCCCCAGGCTGCAAACTGACTGCAGACACTGGCAGGATGGGCTTGAGGCTCTACCACCTCTGACGGGTATCCTTTCATCTTTGATGTCTGCAGAGTCCCAAAGCTGCTCCCCTCGCCCCCCAAATACAGAAAAGAGGCTCCTAGAACAACAGAAGGATCCACTTCCCCTTCCAAGTATCCCACTGCCTCCCACCACAATGAGGACAGTAGGTTGTCTTGATTGGTTGCTTACAAGGTCTACACCCAGAAAGCCTGTTGACACACCTCCTGAGGAGAGGGCTACAGTTTCCAGGGGTCAAATTAGAACCTAAAATACAAATACCAGTTTAACCACATGCCAGCTTCCTGCTGCAATTAGAATGAGATTTAAAGAAATGAAAACACTTAGGAACAATTGGGTCAGTGTCTCACAGATTCTTGAGCTGTTATAGATCTCTGCCTAAAACCAGCCAATCTGAGTAGTTCTAGCTCCTTGCCATTCAGAGCTGTTCCTAGATCAGTAGCGTGGCCTTCACCTGGGAGCTTGTTAGAAATGCAGAATCCCATTTCTGCAAAATGCCAAGTAGTTTGTGCACACATTAAAATCTAGAATCACTAACTCACCCAGAGTCCCTTTTCCTTGGCCAGAGGGTTTTTCCAAACCAGTGACATCAGGACTGAGGCTGTAGCTCAGTGGTAGAGTTCTTGCCTAGTGTGCATGAAGCCCTCAGTTCAATCCTCAGTACCACAAGAACAAAACACCAAACCAATAGCACATACTTTATCAGATGCCAAACACCCTTCCCCAATTAAGACAGTGCTCTGCCTCCTTCGCAGGGCCCTGACCATTTGCTGCACACCAGGGAAGGTCCCTGCATTCCTCTTGTCCTCAGCCTTCTACTCAGACCACCATCTCAGCCTCTCTGATGGTGTCCCACTATCTTTATGACCTTCAGCTCTACCCTTCCCCCACTGCTGACGACATGATGTCCAATCTCCCTGGTCTGGGGGTGTTGGCTAATTGTCAGTCCTTCTTCTGTCACACTGTATCCCCCCCTCTGCATGACCTGAACTCCATTACTATTCCTTGTGGGTTCTTGCATAGGGTTCGCCTGCCTCTAACACCCAACCACATGCCTCTGCTATTACAAAGCTTTTGTGTCCTTTAACAGTGGATAAAATGCTTCCTCTGGGTGGCCTTTTCAGCTCCAGGTAATCTTCTTTTGAACTGCCCAGTGTCTTCTTCCTTGTTTCTTTCCACCTTTTATCAGGCTTATTGGTGGGCTGGCAGCAGGGTGGCAGAGGTTCTGCAATGGTAGAGTGCTTGCCTAGCATGCATGAGACTGTGGGTTCAATCCTAGCCTCCCCCCCCCACCACAAAAAGTTATTGGTATAGACACCTCCTGCTACAATGAACAGGTGTGAGAATCTCAGCTTATTCATAACCACTCCCAAGAAAGACTTTAACACACAATCCAGGAGATCAAATAGCCAAATTGGAACACATAATTCAAGCCCTCCACCTTGTTTTCCTAATTTGTATGAGAACTTAAGTATTAAGACCATTTTAATATGTAGTTATAAGTTACCTTTATGGAAAATATCCAAATTTCTTTAAGTGAGGTTATCCCACAAAATCTAATCTATCTGGTCCCTGAATAGACACACAGTAAATGTTTGAATAACAAGAGAATGAGAACAAATTATTTTTCCACAGTATAGTGAAGTGATAATCCTTAGATCTCCACGGTCTGCAAGATAAACTCTGAATTTTGAAAGGAGACAAGCATGTAGGTAAAGACTAATGGCCTGATGAAAACAGGAATTAAGAGGAGTCCCTATCCCAGGCAGGCCACGTGATGCGACTGTGAAGCTGCGGTGGATTCCCCCCACCCCACCCTCACCCCTTGGGTGCAGGGATCCCTTCTGTTGCTGTGCAGTAATGCACCTCAGCAGGGAACCTGCTGACTCCATGTCCCAGACTGATTTAAGCTATGCCAACATCTGACCTGTCCCTGAAAGCAGACAATTAACAGGCCCTGCGTTCTTACCCAGGTGACCCGGAGGAGGAACTCCCACCAGATTCTGCTGCAAGGGGCGAAGACTGTGCTGGCGCAGGAAATGCGATCGCAGAGTTCTCTAATCTCTACGAAATTTGCCAAATGTGCAGCTTACAATTAACTCCATTTGGCCATGACCTCATAGAGGAAGCTTTTGTTTGGGGGCTGTGTGGCATAGAGTTAACTGTCCAAGAGGGAAAGAGGCTACCAGAACTGTCCACGGCAGGGATAGTGGGTCTCAGGTTTATTCCCATAGAACTGGGCTGAGCCCAGCTCCAGGCCTTGGGAAACGACTGGCTGGATCATAATTTGTGCCTTGTAAATATTTTAGAATATGGGACTATTTGATCAGCTTGAACAGTCCTATGGAAAACTTAGAAAAACCACAGTCTGCAAGAATAAGCAGGCAAAAATATCAGATTTTCAAAATCACCGAAGTCTTAATAAAATAATGAAGTGGAAAATATTTGCTTTATTGTTTTTAAAAAAAGAAGATTCTTCAGATGCTAACTTCTCTTTTGAAACAGCATTGTAAAGCTTTCATCTTATCTTAGCAGATCTCTGGGGAAGAGCCAACAAACAAAACGCCTTCAAAATTTTGTCATTGGAAATGCAGCTAGAAAAACAAAATTCAAGCAGTTCTAGTGTTCACTCACTGGCTAGACTCTGGTTTTGATTATAAACACTAGCAGTTTTGAATATCTGTTTCTAGATGCCAAATGCAGCCAGAGCTGGGGCTGGGTGCCCTTGTAAATAGCCAGTGAAGGAGGTACTCAGCATATCCTCCCTGAAATCAACTCCTGGCAAAAGGAGGTGCCTGGCTAATTAGTGTGGAATTGTTTCCATTAAAACCTTAATGGAATTTAAATCAGGTAAATTAACAGCTACAGACACCACCACAACGAAATTACACACCATCATTTCCAATTAACTTGGAAACCCAGGGTGCGGTAACCACCAACATCACAAATGAGGAATCTTTGCCAGAGATGAACTCCTGCAATTTCTCCTAAGCCATCTTCAGCCTTTGCTAATAGAATTAACTAACTGAATGTGTGCAGAAAACTGGAGTTAAGCAAGCCACTTTAAAACTTTAATTGATTCAGTACGACATTTCTTGCCAAAGGCTGTGCTAAGTACAGGTAAGACCAAACATGGAGTATAAACGAGAGACCTCCACATAAGAGGAAAGCCATGGTTTTTGTTTAGGGTTTTCATTCCCAGTTGCACTTAGGGAATCATTTGCTTTCTGAAATCAAACAGAACAACCATCAGCCTGGCCAACTTTGTTGAACCCTTTGGCTCCTCGGCCATAGCTTTGGGTTACTGAAGTCAACACCATTATGATGCCAATATTTATAGAGCACTTTCCAAAGATTCATTTTCTCCAATCTCTAAAAGAAGCACCATCTTTAGGGAATAGGATAGAATCTTTGTTCTAGTAAGTGTAGCCTGAGAGTCCATTAGGAGGCTGTCGCAGACCATGCTACAGAACTGATTATAGGCACTAGGAAGGCTCTGATGCCTACAAAACCATTCTCTTCCTGCTGGTACCTGTCCAAAATTGGGCTATTATAGCTTTATGGCTTTGGACTGGACACTAGATTCCTAATACAGACCCTCTCAAGGAGAGACACAGGGCTATTATCTACAACGGACTTAGCAAGCCTGGTGCTATGGAATCTTAAAATGTGGATGTTTCTCAATCTGATCTTGTCCAACTCAAGGCTTTGAAATATCTCATTCTTTTATAACATCACTAGGTATCACATTTTTTTAGAACCTTGGTTTTATAAGGACATAATGACTGATTGAAGTTTTAGTGTGTTATTTCTTCAAAGGACTTCATATTTAACCAAGATTCAAAGCCTGAACATTGAAAACCTCTGGCCAAGGGACTATCAGGAAGTAGCCAGGTTCATGCCAAAATTATGTTGACTGTCTGTCTTGCACAGGGAGGACTTTGGGAGCTGATCTCCAAAGATGATCCTCAGTGAATACCTGATATTCTTACTCTTGTACAGAGTTGGCTTGTGATTTGGAAGAGTTCATGAACAGGTATTAATTCTTCTGTAAATGTTCCATAGATTCACCCACCAGTGAAGGCATTTAGGTTTGAGAACACAATGATAATCACTAACTCAATATCTTTACTTTTATAGGTCTATTCAGATTTTCTGTTTCTACTTGAGTTAGTTTCATTGGATTGTGTCTTTCTAGGAATTTGTCCGCTCCATCTAAGAATTTGTCTCATCTCATCTATATAATTTATTGGCATTCAATGGCCAATAGATTTCCTTATAATCCTTTTTGTTTAAGTAAAGTTGATAGTAATATTTTGTTTCATTCCTGGTTTTACTAATCTTAGTTTTCTTTTTCTTGGTCAGTTTAGCTAAAGGTTTATTCATTGCATTGATCTTTTCAAAGAACCAACTTTGGGTTTTGCTGATTTTCTCCATGGCTTTTCTAGTCTATATTGGATTAATTCCCATTCTAACTTTTTAAAATTCTGCTGGCTTTAGGTTTAACTAGCTCTTTTGTTTGTTTGTTTTTACAGTGTCTTAAGGTAAAACATTAGATTTAAACATTTTTTAATATAGGCATTTACAGCTATATGTTTCCCTCTAGATACTGCTTTAGCTGCATTCCTTAAGTTTGGCCTTGCTGTATCTTCATTTTTAAATTTATCTCAAAGTATTTTCTAATTTCCTTGGTGATTTCTTTCAGACCCATTGGATATTTAGAAGAGTGTTGTTCAAGTTTCACATATTTGGGGATTTTCCAAATTTCTTTCTGTTATTGGTTTCTAAATTCATTCCATTGTGATTGGAGAACACACTTTGTATGATTTCAATTCTTTTAAGCTTATTGAGGTTTGTTTTATGGCCTAGCATATGATTCATCCTGAAGAATGTTCCATAGGTACATTGGAAAATGTATTCTGCTGTTTTTAAATAGAGTGTTTTACAGATGTATGTTAAATCCAATATGTTTGTAGTATAGTTCAGGTTTTCTATTTCCACACTGGTTTTCTGTCTTGTTATTCTGGCCCATGATTTGATTTAATCAATAGAAGATTTTTTTTTAAAGACCTGGAATAGAATAAAAAGGTTAAGTAAGGAGGGAACTCCTTCTGCCTGAGTGTTATAGCTGGGACATTAGGATTTTCCTGCCTTTGGACTTGAATTTAAATATCAGTTCTTCTTGGGTCTCAAGCCTGATAGATTTGGGACTGGAACTTACACAATTGTCTTTGGGGCTTAGACAGAAACTACAGCTTTGTCTTTTCTTGGTCTCCAGCTCATTAATTGCAGATCTTGGATTTCTCAGCCTCCTAGTACCTTTTTGGTCCTGTTTAAAGAACCATACTTACAGAAGATGTTAGAAGTGACATTCTGAGACTTAGAAGCCAAACATTAAGATGGCGTGTCAGACCATAGGAAGCTGCATGTCAATACATGCAGTGACTATTGCACTTTTTGGAGCCCTGAGCTACCTCAGAAGAAGTCTAGCTATAGCATTAGACTACAAGGAGAAGTGGCCCTGACATGGAGAGGAATAAAGACTCAGGTATGTTATTGTCCCTGATGTACCTCCAGATGACTCTGGCTATAGCTGATAGCCCCTGGATCCAGATATATATAAAAGTCTATCCCTGAACTTTATAGATTCATGAACCTTCCCTAGCAACCATATGCATATGTAAATATGCTTTTCTGTACCTTGCAGCTAAGAGTCTTGCTCCTAATAGAATAAATAAAGGACTTGAATAATTTTGAAATCATTCTGGTTAAATATACTGCATTTTATTTCATTGTGGCTTAACTCTGAAATTGGACTACATGGATCATGGCTTTAAAAGCATAATAATAATTTACTGAGCACCTTCTCGATACATGTGTTGGCTTTAATCCCAATGAGAAAACTTCGTACAGGGTAGGTATCTATCTAAAATGCTGAGATCAAAATTTACATGTAGGGGGGTTTGCTGGGAGTGCTCTCTGAAACACCTTTAGAGAGCAAGGAAATGGGATGGGGCAGAGGGATTGTGCACTGGTACAATCACAACATAGACCATGGCAGATCCACAGGAGCTCTGAGCTGGGTGCCTTCAGAATTTCCCTAAACTGAGGGATCATTGTTGGGCTTCTGAACCCCTGAATCAGCCCAGTCCATTCAGGGTAAAAGAGCAATCTTAGGTGAGGTGGTTCCTCACCCTTGGCAATGCCCCAGAAGGGACTCAGCTATGGGCCATTGGCAGTCAATGTCCTTGACAGCTGGGGGCGTGAATGCCATAGTAGAGAAGGAGGGGTTGGTGGTACATCATAGCCTCTGTTACACTCCATTCTCATTTTACACCTTAGGTTCAAATCTTAGTCTTTCTAGCTCCAAAGTCCTGATCATCTCTACTGCATCCTCTTGTTACCACCACTGTCGGGCTCACGGTCCATTCTGGAAAAATGAAGCCCCTGTTGTGTCCACTTTTAATGGCAAACATGTTTCCATTGCACTCACAGCTAGAGCTCACAGTTGGAAGACACATTCCACCAAATAAAAAGACGTAGTTACTCCTGACAAGTATTACCACTTCTTAGATAGCCTATTAAGAGAGGGTTCATGTTGGGTAGAAATTTATAGACAAAATGATGAGAACAAAAAACCTTTACAGGAACCTTTCCAGCTATACCAAGTACAAATAAACAGAAAGTGTTATTACACATTGCCAACTTGCTCAGATAGAATTTAAAAAGGAAAAGTTATTAGTTAAGGTTGAAAGGAAATTGGCAAGAAATGTGTATGGCCCGAGGCAGCTTTGTTCAAGA
The DNA here is from genome assembly GCF_964194105.1 of Spermophilus citellus. Classification (NCBI taxonomy): domain Eukaryota; kingdom Metazoa; phylum Chordata; class Mammalia; order Rodentia; family Sciuridae; genus Spermophilus; species Spermophilus citellus. The sequence goes on from NC_138193.1 coordinate 90,647,849, forward strand.
GTAGAACTGAATGTCCTTTCAATTAGCTTGCTTATGCTATGGAATGACCATTCCCCACCCTTCCCTACCCCTTCCCCACTCCACTCCCACCTTCTTTCTATTTCTTCCTCTTTGCTCCCCTGGCTCCATGACCTACCTCACGCATCTTGTGTGGTACCATGCTGGACATCCATGACTGTGTCTGCTCAGTTCTTCTTCATGGATCTGTTTCTCCCTCTGCTCCAAGTACATGGTTCGCAGTGAAGACCCTGGCCACCTGCCCTTGAAGGAACACACTTGACCTAGCCCTTTTCTGGAATGTTTTGGCTTGGAACTAAGGAAAAGAAGCAGATCCTCTTTAATAGTGGAGAGTGAGATGTAAAGTCAGGCTTCTCAGTGGCTTTGTTATCTGTCGTGAGAAAATAAAAACAAAAATCTGAAGCCAACATGGAGAGACAGGGAGATAGAGCATGACGGCAGGCCACTTCCTGGTTCGAGGTGTCCTCAGACCAACCACACCATTACACCTTGGAGATTGGCTAGGAAACCTCGAACATCTGTCTTTTCCCAAGCTAGCCATAGTTGGATTTCTGTCCCTCAGAGTTCTACTACACTAGAGACACATGAAAATAAGTGGACCTTTTAAAAGACACCTGGTACAGCCTCCTCTCTCCAGGCAAGAGGATCCTTAAACAAGGAAAGTGGTTATTGTTCCTAAGACTACTGCGGGAAGTTGGGGGGTGGGGGTTTCTTTTGTAGCCTTTATTCAAAAGATAACTGACCTGAAGATGAGGCATTTCCTTAATTTTTTCTCAACCAGTATGTCTTCCAAGCGTCCTCTCTAAAATGGAACCCTGACTCCCCATGATTTATTTAGACCTGAGGTCACCAGTTAGGCTCTGGAAGGACCACTGAAACCTGACAGGCCCTTGTGGGCTTGGGCCATGGGGTTGAATCTGTCCCTCAGGTTTCTTCCCCAGAACTGAACTGTCAAGTTCTCCCCTAAGATGTTCTTGTTCAGTGCTTGTACTGCTCAAGCTAGATCCTCGGGGGATATAAATAATAATCACTTAATTAGCTGGCAAGAGAAAACAGATCAGCAATCTGGATATAGCCATTTTTTTTTTTTTTTTACCTAAACACAGAGATCTCATTGTCCTGTGGCTTGCTTTCTTCCAAAGTTTAGGGACCACAATGCATTTATGCATCCTGCCTAGGCCCAATTTCCATCCTTTCTCTTGTACAGTTTCCATCCTTTCCCTTCTTCTTGGGATCTTGTTGGTATGGTACTTTAAACTTTCTCAAAATGTAGAGCCCACACCAACAGGGACATGTGGGTGAGGCCTGAGCCACGGAAAGGGGAGTGGGGAGTTATTTCTCAACTCTTGCATGCCAGGTCATTACTACGCCCAAGTATCAAGTTTGAGTTTAAAATAACATGGTGACCTTTTCCTCTACTCTTCTAGGACTTTTTGAGTCAAAACACAAGCCCAGGCTCCCTGGAAGCCTCAGGAGGGGAGTGCTACCTACCATGTTCATAAAATGAGAGGGAGAAAATGGCGAAGAGAAAATCTAGGCCATCAATCAGTAGCCATGTCCAGATGCAGTCGTTGGGTCTCTGATGCTAGATAAGGGATCTGTCTAGGCCAGAAAATCCAGTCATTGTTCTTGAGACTTGCTTAGGGCCCGGGATTCCTCTGGGGCCTCTTTGAGGATTTCTGAAGAAACACGTTGGGAGTCTCTGAGGGGTACCTGTGCTTCAGCACTAGCCAGAGTGTCAGTTCACCTATTTGGCAGTTGTGATCCTATGGCTATAACTGCCATCCACTTGAGCATTCTTGATGTGTCTTTGAGTATCCTTTCTGGGCCAAGGCCAGAACCAAGGTTAGGAATTAAAAAGACACAGCCCCTACCTAGGCACAATAGCACACACCTGTAATCCCAGCACCTTGGGAGGCTGTGGCAGAGGATGATTCAAAGCCAGCCTCATCAACAGTGAGGCGCTAAGCAACTCAGTGAGACCCTGTCTCTAAATAAAATACAAAATAGGGTTGGAGATGTGGCTCAGTGGTTGAGTGCCCCTGAGTTCAATCCCCAATACTACCCCACTAAAAAAAAAAAAAAAAAAAAAAAAAGATACAGCCCTTCCATCTAGGGCACCCCCTCCGATTTCCTCCACTCACAGGGATGCAGGCAGAACTGACAGCTGTCAGGATGCTAAAGATGGTGCAACTGGGAGGAATGGAGCAGCCTTTGGCTTAGGAAGTTTGTTTGTTTGGTCCAATAACAAGGAGTTTAAGTGCCCAAGGCATATAATTGACAAGCACCAACAAACCCGAGACAATAAACCTCCTTAGAGACCCAAGAGAAAACAACATGGGGCCTGGCACATTCCCAGCCTCCAGAACAGCCTGGTCCAGAAGAAGAGCCAGAGAAATGCCATCAATTCTAGGGACTTTGTCAGTGACCTTTGAAACAGGGGATACATTTTATTTCCCACTTCAATCCCTCTTTGTATCTAAAGAGCCCCTGGGTAGGTGCAGATATGAAACTGTTGCTAGCACAGAAGCCCAGAGACAGTGTGGGAGGGGTCTTGGGGACTGGGAATTCCTTCTCCTTCCTCATTTTGACCCCTGCTACTGCAGCCGCCAAGGTCTGTGAGCCCCTGTCGTTTATGTGAGTTTTCTATACTTGGAAGCACTTTGGGGGAAAATTTTCTACACTTAAAAAGTCGTTAACCCAAAGTCTCCAGTCCATACATTTTTTTTTTTTTCTGTGTCCTTTCTTTAGACTCTGCTACTATGAATGTTCATTCTGGATGGAGCGGGGAAACAGAAATCCTCCTGAGGTCCTGGTCCCTGGTTTGAGTGGCAAGTTCTGTCCCTTTCAGGTTGCTTGTAGTAGCCTTTAGAGGGCAGGTTGGGGGTGGGGGGATGGGCTGCTTCATCAAAGGTGGAGCAAGTCTTTCTCCCATTGGAGGCAGGACTCTGGCTCTGCAAGGCTTCTGTCCTTTCCTCTCTTGTGCTGAAAATGAGCAAGTCCTATGAGCAAGTCTGATACACAAGTTAAGAGGGATTTTTGTAAACTACGTGGTTTTTTCCCCCTTATTTGACTTCCCAAGAGAAAGAGAGAACATATGAATTGTAAGAAAATACAGGTAAGAAAAAACAAAGGCACCTAGAAATCCATCATCTTAGAGAAAATCACTGTGGACACCTATTAAGGAATACATCTCCCAAGCATCATCCCTGCATGGGTAAGAATGGAAGTAACAGTTTACCAACGGGCCAGCTCAGGTCAGGCGCTGGGATGATGGTTTGTGTCCATCATTCTGCACAATCACTCTATTCATTGCTCCCACCATGTCACAGTGTGGTGTGGAGAGTGTGGGCTCAAGAGGAGACCACCCAGGTTCCCAGCCCCTGCACACGTGTGGCATCTCCAGCAAGGTGGTTAGCATGTGCGCTTCAGGGTCCTCACCTGTCAGTGAGAGTCATAACAGTGAGTAAAGGTGTCAAACATTTAGTGCTCACACCTGTCAGAGCTCTGCTTAGTGAGGTCGTCCACCATCTCCTTTTTAGAATAGAAAAGCCAGTGACGTGGTCGAGATCCCAAAGCATCAATTGACAATGCCAGGTTGGAGATTTAAATCTCTTGTGAGTCCAGATCCTTTGTGATAAATATGTGTGTGTGTGTGTGTGTGTGTGTGTGTTTAAGAGAAAAAGAGAGACTCACACTCCCTCTTCACTCTATTTTGTAAGCATCTTTTAGTTATTGTGTGATAGTCCAGCCCATGGAGGTGCCCTTGACCTCGATTTACTTCACAGAGATGCAGAAGAGCTGGCAAAACATGGCTTCATTCAGAGCAGCCCTGCATTGAAGGAATCCCTAGGACCCTGTTAACATGCAGACTCAGAGTGGGGCTGAAGACTGCCTCCTAACAGGACCTCAAGTGGTGGTGATGTTGCTGGTCTGGGAGCCACACTGTGGTGCAGTTTCTGAGCATTCTGGCCAGAGCATTTACTTTCTCCCACACCTCCCTGTGGCTGCCTCTCATATTTACACAAGTTGCCCATGATCTCCTGATCTCCCCTCCACCTACCCTTGTGCCCTGGGTCTGACATTTTCAGTTCACCCACATGGCTCACTTCCACATTAAAGTTCCTACCAAGGTGGCTTCCCCAGGTTGAGAGCAGGTGAGCTCATCTGGAACTCAGACACCTGGGGACGCTCAGTCACGATGGTCCTGTTAACAGGTTCAGTGCTGTGGGATTCTGCACAAACAGCATTGTGACTGATCCTGAATCATGAAAAACACTTCAGCAGAGCACTTGCAATTAGGATTCAGAAGAAAAGAAATGCTCACTCTGGAGCCACGCACTTGGGGGTGTGGGGCACATGGAAGGGTGCGGGGCACCGTTTGGTGAGGGATCATTTACCACCCACCTCCCACCAGCAGGCCCTGGGGACATTGAGTCCTTCTGTTCCCAAACTTCTGTAACCCTGTTGCCAGCTTTGTCACCTCCCATGCCCACAGCAGTATAAACCACTGCTCTCCCAGTCTTCCACTCGTGCCATCGAGAAACATCAGACAGGATTCTATGGTTTGGATGTTGTCTGCCTAGAGGTTCGTGTGCTGGGAGCTTGATCCCCAGTGCAGTGTTAGGGAAGGTGGTAGAACCTTTGAGAGGTGGACCTATTGGGAGGTCCTTAAGTCAGGGGGTTAGGGGACAGCGGGGGGGGGGGTGTCCTCAGAAGGGACTGTGGGAACCCGGCCTCTCTCTGGCTTCCTGTTTCAAGATGTGATCTTTTTTTATGTACTCCACCACCCACCATGGGCCCCTCACCAGACCGGCTCTATGCTGTTTGGGTTTTCAGCCTCCAAAGCTGTAACCTAAATAAATCTCTATTTCTTCAAAGTAGGCTCAGGTATTCCATCATAGCACCAAAAACTGAGCTATGCACAGACCATTCTTCAGAAAGTAAAGGAATTTCCATTTCACATTTTCTGTGGAAATTTCCAAGTAGGAGTCAGTGAATGTGAGAGACAAACTAACAACCTGAAGTGTGTTTGTCTTGGGTTCACTTTGTGCTGCTATCACAGAATGTCACATACTGGGTAATTAACAAAGAACAGAGAGTTATTTTTCATAGTTCTGGAGGCTGGGAAGTCTAAGATTGGGGGGCTAGTTTCTAGAGAAGGGCTTTTGATGCATCAGCTTATGACAGAAGGCAGAAGGGCAAGAGAGAGAAACGATCTAAAGGCATTCTTTTATCAAGAACCCACTCTCAGTAACTAACCCATTCCAGTGACAATAGCATCGACCATTTATGACGACAGACCCCTTACAACCTAATCACCTCTTAAAATGTCCCATTTCCCAACACTGCTGCATTGGAGACTAGATTTAAGTGGTCAACACATGAGCCTGGGGGGACACACTGAAATCATAGCAGTATTTGTTCATGTAAGTGGAATGGTCTCAGTCACCCAAACCCCAGACATAAAGGAAAAGTCTCTCTCAAAATGATATATTTTTTTAAATTTTGTAGTATTATATTTTAGTTGTTGATAGACCTTTATTTTATTCATTTATATGCGGTGCTGAGAATTGAACCCAGTGCCTCACACATGCCAGGCAAGTGTGCTACCACTGAACCATAGCCCCAGCCCCTCAAAAAGATCTTTTCACAGTGAGTTTTCCATGATGAGACCAGTTCTTCACTCAGATACCAACAGATACCGGGTAGGTCCTGACAAAACCAGAAGTATAGAGAGAAACACCTTGGGACCTGGGGACTTCTTTTTCCTTTCTTCCTCAGGACACACTGTTTCCACAGCAGGCACAGTCTATGTGTGCCGGCTGGGTTCGCTACTGCTCTTTATCATTTTAGAACTAGCACCCTCACTGCTGGGGATTTTCCATGGTAACATAAATCTCTAGGCCTCTACTAGCAAATACTCACTGCTACCTCAATTAGAACAAGTGAAGTATTTGGAAATTCCCATGGCCTTGGCCAAGACCTTAATGGGGTGGGTTTTAAAAAGTTCTGATTCCCTTCTTTCCATGCCAGCCAAGGGCACATTTCCCTGGCACAACACCACACCCCCTGCTCAAAAAATAAATCCTCTGGATTGGAAGCCTCTGAGAGCTTGCCTATTTAGGCCCTGAACTTAGCCTGAGAATACTCAGTGTACAAAAATAAGCAGAGCAGGAAGGTCATTTATTAAGCGAAGCCTCCCCATATTGGGGGAAACTTCCTGTTATCAGGCATCCAAGAACGGGGTCAGGGCTGGTCTCTCCATCCCTTGTGACCAGGGCACTGGCTCAGAACCAGAAATCTGAGCGCTAAGCCAGTGTCTGCCATAGTAGGAAGAGCACAGAGAGGAGTCACACTTGGGCTCAATGTCAGGTCTGCCCCTTCCTGGCAGTGTAGCCTCTTGGAACCTCTAAAAAGGAAGGCAATGACCTCTGCCCTGTCCATTCCCATTCATGAGGTATTTGAGAGTAAAATATTTGAAAATGATTCAAAAACTGTCAAGCGTTATCCCATAGTTAAAATCTATGCTTATTATGAAGATTAAATTAAGTGAGAATACATTTACATTCACATATCCAGTGGTGTTCTGGTAAATGCTTAACAATTGGCTTCCTATAGGGGGAACTGCCTTGACTTTTACTATTTGTCAATTTCTATGGTATAAATATTCCCACCATGACTGACTTCAAAGTTCCAATACGACGTCCCTGAAAGTCAAGTTGAGAAGAAATGCACAATTGCCTCTGTGGGCTGGTCTGCTTCTCAGTTTCACCTCCTCTTCTCTAAAGCACTTAGCACAGTGCCTGGAAGGCAGGGCTGCTGAACTCTTGTCTGTCCCTGTGTTTTCACAGCCAGATGTTCTCCAGTGGGGAAATGGTGGCTCTGCCTCCATCTGCTGAATCTGAATCCCTGAATGGTGCTCATTTTAAAAACTTCTGGGGTGGGTCTGACACACGACCCTGGTTAGGACACAGCACCAGGCTGCAACATGGGGGCAGTGACAGGGCCTGTTTGTGGTGCAACCTTGATCCCAGAACAGGGCTGGACTCTGCTGTTGCTTTTCTCAATGAAGCAATGGAAGCTCCTTATCCTTTTTGAGAAATAAAATGATCCAGAAAGGGGTGGGAACCTGAGAGGTGAGTGAGGAGGGAGGTCTCTTGCTGACTGCCACCTACACTGGGTTTCCCTCCAACTTCCCCATGTCAGCTCTGCTGACCTGGGTTACTTCTTTAAATGTCACCCAGTGTCCCCATGGTGATCTCTGCTGGTTCTGCCACTGTTCAGTCCTCACTGCATATTCCATCCTGTGGGGCTGGTGCCCACTCACTCCCTTCTGGACCTTCTGGGCCCAGGGCCTTTTTTTTCTCCTTCTCCTTCTTACTGCCTCTGTGGGGTGCCTTAGAGAACCATGACAGATACATCCAACTAGGACAAGAAGCAGGGGTGCAAGGGCACGTGTGTCTGTCTCCCCATTTCCTTCAGCCCCTGCCATCTTGTCTGGCAGCTTTGCCCCTTGGACAGCCTGCATCCGTAACAGGCCTTTCTTGAATAAAGAAAAACAAGTTACTGGGAAAGGGCCACAGGAAGGGAGGAGAGGAAGGCATTCCAGGTGAATTAATTATACCAGGAAAGACCTGAAGTAATTGGGGCTTCCTTGGCTTGAGTATAATAGCAAAGGAAAATTGATTTTTAAGCCAAAAATGCTCACGTCCATCCATCATTGAATGTACGTCCCACCCATTTTTATGTTCTCTTCCAATCCTGCGTGCCAATATAAATACCAACACCCCCTTGTCTTTTTTTTAAGGTAACCTGGAGAAAATGAGATGAACTTCTCCAAGAATGGAACAAAAATTTCCAGAGCATCTGTTTTAGGTACAAATATAATGACCAAATTTTCTCAACCACTGGGCATCAGAATTGCACTTAGAGAGAGAAGGGAGCAGCATCTGTCAGCCAGGACTATCGTAGAAAAAGCTGGCTTTCAAAGCTACAATAAATGGTCCTGATGGCCGAACGCCTGAGCTGGAAATTAAATGTTCTTCTTATATACGCGGAACGAGTGTGGCTTCCCCGATTTAAAGTAAAATAGGGAGGGGGATTGGCATTCACTAAGCACCTAAAATAGCCCCGTGCAGACAGCATGCTCAGCACATAAGCACTAATCTGCACGCAGCCTCAGGAATGAAATCTTTTTACCCCATCTCAGAAGTGAGGTATAACCTGCTCAGAGCCTCAGCAAAGGGGCCAAGGGACACACACAAAAATGAGAGGTAGGGATAAGGGTCCCTGATTGCAGAACCAGGAGCTCTTTCAGCTGGGGACCTAGATTCCAGTTGAAGCTCCTGCCTTTTCTTTACAGAAGTCCTCCAAAAGGAATGCTAGCAGCACAGTCTTTGAGGGCACAGGAGGCAAGCTCTTTTCTTTCTTCTAATGCTCCTCCCCTTCATGGAAGCAAAGCATGAGAGAGAAGGGAGGGCAGTGTTTATGGCAGGGAGTGAGGGACTATGTGACCACGTTGTTCTTAAGTTCACAGCTCTTAGGGCTACAGGCTTAAGATACCCAGAGGGATGATGCTAATTCTTAAAAGAAAGAAAGGGGGGTGGGGGGAAGCTTGGAGGCAAGAAATGATTATTTAAGATTGAAAGTATGACCTATACTTGGAATTCATCACACAGTCCTTGGATTCTCTATTCCATTAATCAGTTCTATGAGCCTCACCTGACCTCTGCGGCCCCTCTCTCCACCCCAGCTAAAGTCCTGGAAGGAAGGGAGCTTGCTCATTCGTCTTGGAGCCCTTAGGACCCGGCAGACAGAGCTGCTGGCAGACATCGAGCAGTAAAAAAGTTTGTTGAACTGGATTTTGTTTTCCACCTTAATTCCCATCTTAGTCTAACTTTTCCTAGCCTTCCCTCCTCTAGGCTGTGTCTGTGCCTCCCAGTCCCCTTACTTAGGGACAAGGGATAAATGGTTTTAGCACTCATGGATCAGTACACTACAGGAATATATTATCATTGAATTTTATGCCTTAAGCACCTAGCACAGGTGATACATGGGAAGTGCTTATTAAACACCAAACAGAAATGAATCTGTAAACTTTGGTGGAAAAGTGAGTACCTGATACCTAAAACTTTTAAACACAGTCTCGGCAACCTTGAGCAGAAAGTTCCAAGAGGACAGGGATTGTGTCATGTCAAACTAGTTATCAAACATGGTTCTCAATGCATGGCTTAGCTCCTAACAGTAAGATTTGTGTACTTTTAGGAGTTCAGTATCTATTTAAAGCACCATCAGTTGAAATCATTCCAGAATCACCTGTGACTAAACAAGGGGAATGAATATGAATATTCATGCTAAAGAACATTTAGTGTGGGAAACTCACAGCCTTACTGAGAAACCCCAAAGTCAAAAGCCACAGCATGCTGTGCTTACTCTGAGGGGGTCTGCAATGGGAGCCATGACTAGGCCGCCTCCAAACCTCCCGCCCCAGTCACCGTGTTCTGGAGAGCCAGAGCTGGAAGCTGGGCTTTGTAGAGGCTGCAGTCACTCTGAGGAAGGACGGAGCACGCCATTCCCCACACCTCTTCGGCCACAGAATCCCTTTTCAGTACAACATCTGTCGACACCATCTAGACAATGCTGCGCCACAGCACGATGTGCCCTTCACTAAATTCAGCTGCATAAGCTACAGGTGACCACCTCCTCATTATGCCCAGGATGATGGGCTAGGTATAGAAAGGACCTCAGAGAGTGAAGGACAGTCTCTGTCCTTGGGGAGCTTTCAGTCTTACTTGGGAGATTAGAGGAGGCAGAATTAGCAGAGGGGCAGAGAGCAAGCCAGGAACTAAACAAGGCCAAAGTGGTGTAGGAGAAACTACCTGGATGGGTGGGTTTTTCTCTGTAGATAGGAGGTGGTGAAAGGAGAGCACCAGTCTAAAAAACAGACAACCAGAGAGATTCTCCAAAGAACAGTGATGCTGATTGGAAAAAAGGAGAGCATTGTAACGGGAGGACTGTGCAGCAGCAAACTGTGGGCACAGTCAAAGAGGGCGAGGCAAGGGGAAGTTTTAAGAGACAACAACGAGGAGGAGGATTACGTCAGCTATTCTGAAACAAGAATCCTTGGCCACAATGATTAATAACAAGAATGGTGCAAGTCCAAGGTTGAACAGACAGTTGCGGGGCAAATGTCCTTTTGTATAAGGTGGCAGAGGGCCATTTGGTGGAACCCCGCCGGCCAAGCCCGCACTGACCCCCGGGCTGAGTACAGGATTTCAGACGGGGAAGGAAGCGATACAGTCCTGTCCCCCACAACGGAAACTCCACCAAGGCAATCAGCGGCCACCATCTTGGAGAGCTGAAGTATCCACCGCCACTCTCCAACAGACTGCAACAATAAAACAGGTCTGTGTCACTCAGCCCATCCCCCATACATCGGGGAATCCGCATAAAACCCCTCCTAGGCTTCCCGGGGGAGGGAGTATCAGAGTGAGCCCGCATAAAGACTAGGGGAAAACTAGAGACACCTGACCTTCAACTCCCCCTCCCATCAGCAGCCAAAACAAAACCTGTCTAGCCAGCGCTGGGGGAGGGGCAAGCAGAAAAAATCAAAACGATAGAGTGCCAGGGATCCCAATAGCCAATTGTGCGACCCCGGGGATCTGGGCTGACTGATTCGCCCGGCCTTCCCCATGGCTACAGAAGGCAGGGCGCCGCAGAGAAGTAATTAATTAGCAAGCAGGGAGAAAAGTGGCTGCAATTCTGTGGAATCCTGCCGGATGAGCCCGCACTGACCCCTGGGCTGAGTGCGGGATTTCAGAGGGGGAAGGAAGCAGTACAGTTCTATCCCCCACAACGGGAACAAAACAATAGAGTGCCGGGGTCCCCAATAGACACCCTCCACACCCAACAAACGGCAGGTCCAGAGTACAGTTTGAACTGCCGAGAGCCATCACTCAGGGGAAATCTGGTCTAGCAGGAGAAACCAAGACTAGCAGGAGAAACTAGGGGACTAGAGGCCAGGCCCTCGCGACTGGGCGGCTGGAAACCGCAGGCCCGCCAGCGACAGTTCACCCACTGCCCGCATAACTGGGCGGTAGGAGAACGCCCGCCCGCTGGCTACCGACCGCAGGACGGGGTGCCTAGAGATTGCCCGCCCACCGGCGACAGCCGGCCGGCTGCCTGCACGACTGGGTGGCTGAAGTCCACTCCCCCGCTGGCGACCGATCACCTGCCCGCTGCCTGAGATACTGGGCGGCTGGAGACTGCCCGCCTGCCTCGACGGGGAGCTGAAACCAAACAGAGACAGTCCAGTCACACAGCCCCATTAGGACACCCCAGCAAGGAGCCTGGGGCCCGTCATAGCAGAGTAGTGACGTCACTGGAGCTCGGCCGTCGGGATTCCTTCCCAGCAGAATCCACGTTAGCAGGCACAGTTTAACAACACAAAGAAGAAACAACAGAGTAATACAGAACCAAAACAAATCTATAGAAGAGAGCAGAAACACGGCAATCAAATAGAGCTGGAAAGTAACGTGGACAACATGAGAAAACAAGGGAAAAAAGGAGTACAAACAATACAGGACAACTTAATTCTACAGGAGGACATAGAAACATCAGAAGAAGGGATAGGGAATGAACTCAAGGCCTACCTAACTTGAATGGAAAGGAATATTAGGGAAGACATGAGACAGCAAGTCCAAGCAATAAAAGTATATTTTGAAAACGAATTAAACAAACAAATTCAAATGGCAAAGAACGAGCTCTACCAGGAGATAGAGATCTTAAAAAAAATCAAACAATAATCCTAGATTTGCAGGAAAATATAAACCAAAATAAAAACTCAAGCGAGAATATTACAAACAGACTTGATCAAGTAGAAGTCAGAACATTAGATAATGAAGACAAGGTTTATCAACTTGAAAAGAATATAGTCAACACAGAAAAGATGCTTAAATCCCATGAGCAATCTATTCAAGAGATATGGGATGTCATAAAAAAACCAAATTTGAGGGTCATCGGGATAGAAGAAGGCACAGAGACTCAAACCAAAGGAATGGACAGCATATTAAATAATTCTAGAAAACTTCCCAGAGATGAAAGATGAAATGGATTGCCAAATCCTGGAAGCCTACAGGACCCCAAACATTCAAAACCATAATAGACCAACTCCAAGACATATAATTATGAAGATAGCCAACGTACAGAACAAGGAGAGAATATTAAAAGCTACGAGAGAAGAGAGGCAGATTACATTCAGGGGTAAACCAATTAGGTTAACGACTGATTTCTCATCACAGACTTTGAAAGTGAGAAGATCCTGGAACAATGTATTTCAAACGCTGAAAAATAATGGATTCCAACCAAGAATACTGTATCCAGCAAAATTAAGCTTCAGATTTGACAATGAAATTAAAATCTTTCATGATAAACAAAAGCTAAAAGAATTTGCAGCAAGAAAACCAGCACTGCAAAGCATTTTGAGCAAAATACTACAAGAAGAGGAATTGAAAAATAGTGCCCAAAACTAACAGCAGGAGGTGTCTCAATAAAGGGGGAGGAAAATAACCAAAAAGTAAAACCAGCCAAACTAAAATAAATAAATAAAGAAGCATGACTGGAAGTACAAATCATATCTCAATTGTAACCTTAAATGTTAATGGCCTAAACGCACCAATCAAGAGACATAGGCTAGTAACCTGGATCAAAAAAACAAATCCAACGATATGCTGCCTTCAAGAGACTCATATGATAGGAAAAGACATACACAGGCTGAAGGTAAAAGGTTGGGAAAAATCATACCACTCACATGGCCCTCGGAAGCAAGCAGGAGTGGCCATACTCATATCGAATAAAATCAACTTTAAACCTAAGTTAATCAAGAAGGATAAAGAAGGACACTATATCCTGTTAAAAGGAACCATCCACCAACAAGACATAACAATTATCAATTTGTATGCACCAAACAATGGAGCTGCAACGTTCATAAAACAAACTCTCCTCAAGTTCAAGAGTCAAATAGACCACAACACAATAATTATGGGTGACTTCAACACACCTCTCTCACCATTGGACAGATCCTCCAAACAAAAGTTGAATAAAGAAACTATAGAACTCAATATCACAATCAATAACCTAGACTTAACTGACATATATAGAATATATCAACCATCATCAAGTGTATACACGTTCTTCTCAGCAGCACATGGATCCTACTCAAAGATAGACCATATATTATGCCATAAGGCAACGCTTAGTAAATATAAAGGCGTGGAGATAATACCATGCACCATATCTGATCACAATGGAATGAAATTGGAAATCAATGATAAAAGAAGGAAGGGAAAATCCTACATCACATGGAAAATGAACAATATGTTACTGAATGATCAATGGGTTACAGAAGACATAAAGGAGGAGATGAAAAAATTCTTAGAGACAAATGATAATACAGACACAACATACCGGAATCTATGGGACACAATGAAAACAGTTTTAAGAGGAAAATTCATTTCTTGGAGTTCTTTCCTCAAAAAAAGAAATAACCAACAAATAAATGAACTCACACTACACCTCAAAAACCTAGAAAAGGAAGAGCAAAACAACAGCAAATGTAGTAGAAGACAAGAAATAATTAAAATTAGAGCAGAAATCAACGAAATTGAAACAAAAAAAACCATTGAAAAAATTGATAAAACTAAAAGTTGGTTCTTTGAAAAAATAAATAAGATAGGCCCTTAGCCATGCTAATGAAGAGAAGAAGAGAGAGAACTCAAATTACCAACATACGGGATGAAAAAGGCAATATCACAACAGACACTACAGAAATACAGAAGATAATTAGAAAGTATTTTGAAACCCTATATTCCAATAAAATAGAAGATAGTGAAGATATCGATAAATTTCTTAAGACATATGATCTGCCCAGATTGAGAAAGGAAGACACACACAATTTAAACAGACCAATAACAAAGGAAGAAATAGAAGAAGCTATCAAAAGACTACCAACCAAGAAAAGCCCTGGACCGGATGGGTATACAGCGGAGTTCTATAAAACCTTCAAAGAAGAATTAATACCAATACTTTTCAAGCTATTTCAAGAAATAGAAAAAGAAGGAGCTCTTCCCAATTCATTCTATGAGGCCAACATCACTCTGATCCCCAAACCAGACAAAGACACTTCAAAGAAAGAAAACTACAGACCAATATCTCTAATGAACTTGGATGCAAAAATTCTCAATAAAATTCTGGCGAATCGAATACAAAAACATATCAAAAAACTTGTGCACCATGATCAAGTAGGATTCATCCCTGGGATGCAAGGCTGGTTTAATATACGGAAATCAATAAATGCTATTCACCACATCAACAGACTTAAAGACAAGAACCATATGATCATCTCGATAGACGCAGAAAAAGCATTTGACAAAGTACAGCATCCCTTTATGTTCAAAACACTAGAAAAACTAGGGATAACAGGAACTTACCTCAACATTGTAAAAGCTATATATGCTAAACCTCAGGCTAGCATCATCCTAAACGGAGAAAAACTGAAGGCATTCCCTCTAAAATCTGGAACAAGACAGGGATGCCCTCTATCACCACTTCTATTCAATTTAGTTCTCGAAGTACTAGCCAGAGCAATTAGACAGACAAAAGAAACTAAAGGCATAAAAACAAGAAAAGAAGAAATTAAATTATCGCTATTTGCGGATGACATGATAATATACTTAACAGACCCAAAAGGGTCTACAAAGAAGCTGCTAGAGTTAATAAATGAATTCAGCAAAGTAGCAGGTTATAAAATCAACACGCATAAATCAAAGGCATTCCTGTATATCAGCAACAAAACCTCTGAAATGGAAATAAGGAAAACCACTCCATTCACAATATCCTCAAAGAAAATAAGATACTTGGGAATCAACCTAACAAAAGAGGTGAAAGATCTATACAATGAAAACTACAGAACCCTAAAGAGAGAGATAGAAGAAGATCTCAGAAGATGGAAAAATGTACCCTGTTCATGGATAGGCAGAACTAACATCATCAAAATGGCGATATTACCAAAAGTTCTCTATAAGTTCAATGCAATGCCAATCAAAATCCCAACAGCATTTCTTGTAGAAATAGATAAAACAATCATGAAATTCATATGGAATAATAAAAGACCTAGAATAGCGAAAACAATGCTAAGCAGGAAGTGTGAATCAGGCGGTATAGCGATACCAGACTTCAAACTATACTACAGAGCAATAGTAACAAAAACAGCATGGTACTGGTACCAAAACAGGCGGGTGGACCAATGGTACAGAATACAGGACACAGTAACCAATTCACAAAATTACAACTATCTTATATTTGATAAAGGGGCTAAAAGCATGCAATGGAGGAAGGACAGCATCTTCAACAAATGGTGCTGGGAAAACTGGAAATCCATTTGCATCAAAATGAAACTGAATCCTTTTCTCTCGCCATGCACAAAAGTTAACTCAAAATGGATCAAGGAGCTTGATATTAAATCAGAGACACAGCGTCTGATAGAAGAAAAAGTTGGCTATGATCTACATACTGTGGGGTCGGGCTCCAAATTCCTCAATAGGACACCCATAGCCCAAGAATTAATAACAAGAATAAACAAATGGGACTTACTTAAACTAAAAAGTTTTTTCTCAGCAAGAGAAACAATAAAAGAGGTAAATAGAGAGCCTACATCATGGGAACAAATTTTTACCCCTCACACCTCAGATAGAGCCCTAATATCCAGAATGTACAAAGAACTCAAAAAATTAAACAATAAGATAACAAACAACCCAATCAACAAATGGGCCAAGGACCTGAACAGACACTTCTCAGAGGAGGACATACAATCAATCAACAAGTACATGAAAAAATGCTCACCATCTCTAGCAATCAGAGAAATGCAAATCAAAACCACCCTAAGATACCATCTCACTCCAGTAAGATTGGCAGCCATTATGAAGTCAAACAACAATAAGTGTTGGCGGGGATGTGGGGAAAAGGGTACATTTGTACACTGCTGGTGGGACTGCAAAATGGTGAGGCCAATTTGGAAAGCAGTATGGAGATTCCTGGGAAAGCTGGGAATGGATCCACCATTCGACCCAGCTATCGCCCTTCTCGGACTATTCCCTGAGGACCTTAAAAGAGCGCACTATAGGGATACGGCCACATCAATGATTATAGCGGCACAATTCACAATAGCTAGACTGTGGAACCAACCTAGATGCCCTTCAATAGATGAATGGATAAAAAAATGTGGCATCTATACACAATGGAGTATTATGCAGCACTAAGAAATGACAAAATCATAGAATTTTCAGGGAAATGGATGGCATTAGAGCAGATTATGCTAAGTGAAGCTAGCCAAGCCCTAAAAAACAAATGCCAAATGTCTTATTTGATATAAAGAGAGCAACTAAGAACAGAACAGGAAGGAAGAGCATGAGGAAAAGACTAATAGTAAACAAAGACGAATGGGGGGAGAGAAAGGGAGAGAGAAGGGAAAGCATATGGAAATGGTAGGAGACCTTCAATGATACACAAAATTATAAGAGGTTATGAGGGGCAAGGGGGAGGGGGGGAAAAAGGGGAGAGAATTGAACAACAGCAGAGGAGGTAGAGAGGGAAGATGGGAGGGGAGGGGAGGGGAGGGGGGATAGTAGGGGATAGGAAAGGTAGCAGAATACAACAGTCACTAATATGCCATTATGTAATAATGTGAGTATGTAACAGTTGTGATTCTGCAATCTGTATTTGGGGTAAAAATGGGAGTTCAAAACCCAATTGAGTCTAATGTATGAAAGATGATATATCATGAGCTCTGTAATGTTTTGAACAATCAATTAAAAAAAAAAGGTTGCAGAGGCTTCTGTGAGCTTGTGGTTGTGGCAGAGTCTTTTGTGACAGTTACTATCACAGGCAGTCATGCGAAAGAACCTTTTCTTCATAACCTCCTGGCTTTATTTTTGATTAAGATTGGCACAAAGAACTCCATTTTGATTCTGATAACTTTGACAGGCAGCAGGAGAGAAAACAGACATGGAAGGGATAGGCTGTTACAAGGGGAAAGTGGCTAGGCACTGTCACTCTGACTGAAACATGAAGTACCAGCTGAGTCATATAATGGGGAGAAATCTTTAAGACGGTCTCACTTGTGGGGTCACACTCTGATAATGTACTCAAAAGTATGTACTTCATGAAAAACTCTGGAAGAGCTTTAAGCACAGGAGTGACATAACTGGAGTTGTATTTATGAACTGATAGCATTAAGAAGAATTCTTAATAATAACTCTCAGGAGAGAAATTTTCATGTAATATGGTATACAGTGAAAACATGTTGAGTTTAATTTGAATGTCAGACTACCACCTTTGAAATATAAAATATAGCTAAAATATATCCAAAGAATATATATTTTATAATTGTTAGACTGTTAGATATTCATTATAGGTGACAGAGGAATCTACTGTTAGTTATCTATTGCTTTATAACACACTGCTAAGATAAACTAGTAACTTAAAACCACACACTTATTATCTCAGTTTCTGAGGAACAGGAGTCCAGGTATAGGTGAATTAGTCCTTACTTTGGGGTCTCTGACAAAACTGCATTCAAAGTGTCAGCCAGGGCTAGGGTCTCACTAGAAGGCTCAACCAGCTCATGTGCTGGTGGGCAGGGTTCAATTCCTTGAGGGTTGATGAACCGGGGGACTTCCTCAGTTCCTTGCTTCCTTTAAGACTTTGAAGGCTGTTGGCCTGAGGCCACCCTCAGTTCCTGACCACATGAGCCTCTCCAACATGGTGGCTCGCTTTATCAAAGGCAGACAGGGAGAGTCTGAAAGATCAAAATCACTATCCTTTTTTTTTTAAGTTGGACACAGTATCTTTATTTATTTATTTTTATGTGGTGCTGAGGATTGAACCTAGGGCCTCACACATGCTAGGTGAGCGCTCTGTCGCTGAGTCACAAACCCAGCCCCCCAAATCACTATCCTTCACCATGGAAATAACATCCTTTCAATATCACCAATATTTTATTGTAGAAACAAAGGACTCAAGGAGGGGGATTTCACAAGGTTGTGAATACAGGAGGCAGGGATTACTGGGCACCATCTTGGTGGCTGCCTGCTGCATTCATATTTTACAAAGTTCTAGAACAGAGTAAATGGATGAGAAACTCATAACATTTAAAAATAATTATGTCTCAAATAAACCTTTAGAACTTGGGATCAGTGCAGGGAAGAAGTTTATTTGGTGGAGTATTACAGTCAAGGATAAATAACCGCATGTTAAGTCCCTTAGCCAAATGGGACCCTATTAGAAGAACAACCATGGAGGAAGGAAAGTGACCCTCTTTATCCCAATAAACCCTCTGCCTGCCAGCCACATATCTGTCCTTGGGACTGGGCTCACCCAATCTTCTTTCATTTAAGCCCTCAGACGTATGCAGACTCCATAAAGGAGAGACACTCTTTTGTTCTGCACAGGTGAAATAAGATACTCTTCATTCTGTCTGTTCATACCCCTTCCTGGGATTGCCTCCTTCACATAAAGAATGTACCAGCTACATTCCTGAAGATGAGAAACCAAATGTTGTCAGGGCTGATTTGTGATTCTTGGGAGGAAGAAAGTAAAGACAGACGGGGAGGGTCTAACTGGATGTGTGCAAGTGCGAGAAGGCCAGTAGGACTGCCAGGTCAGGAGACGGCTCATAAAATAGCGTCTTTGATCTGTAGGTCACCAGTTTATTTAAGGTTGCCCTGAGACATTTCCTTGAAATATACATTTTTGGAATTCTTCCAGAAAAGCTTAACCTTAGGGTTATCTTTTTCTTTTTTGTAGTGTACTGGATTTTGATTTATCATTCCCTATGAAGTTGTGGGTGAGATCTCACCTTTATTTGTTAAAAAACCATCCAGGCACACTTAAGTGCTCTCCCTCTAATTGGTTATGTGTGGATTCTGCCAAGAAATGACTATCTGTATTTCTGTTACAACTCAGAAATCACCACACAGTCAGAGCCGTGAAGTGGAGGGTCTCAAGGCCTTGCTATTCAACTTGGCCTTCAGACATTAACAGGGACTTTTTCCATCAGGCTACAGAGCCTGGAGGAAATGCCACAGGATATTAAACATGTCAACACCATGCTTTTCAAGAAGAAATGTGAGAAGCTGGCTTTGGTCACTGAGATGACCACACTCAATCAATGACTAAAGGCTAGCCTGGCTTCTTTAGGTTAATATCCCACTATTTGTCCAGACAGTGATGTGGAAAGGCACAGGATCTTAGCTGTTTCAGACTAAAGAAATTAAGAATTTATAACATAATGTCAAATAATCAACATTTTGGCCTTAGGATAAAAAATTCCTTTAGTTTTAAATATTGTTATATTTTGTTTAAGGGAGTGGTGGGTAGTGGGATGGCTGGGGAGTTAAAGTTATACAAGGTAAAAATTGGGGTTTCTATTGTCATATTTCACCTCAAAAAGCAGTATACTTTCTGCTGTTCCTCCAAAGCCATTTACACACCTCCCGCCATCACTGGCTTGTATCCACCAGAGTAACCACTATCCCATCCCAGTAACAATCAGTTCCTTACTTTTCTTTGCAGCTTTAACACCAAGCATGCATCATTAAAAAAGAGTTTAATATCATCCATTTTGAACTTCAATGTTGTGTGCATGTAAACATACAGTGGGCATTCTCTCCACATCTGGCTTCTTTGCTCAACATGCTTGAGATCTACTCATGGGATTGCTATGGTATAGATGGAGAAAACTCATTTTCATTGATGCAGACTATTCCATTGCACGCTGACCCATTTACGGATCCATTTCTCCTGTCAGTAGGTATTTGGATTGTTTTCACTTGGGGGCTTTGATGGGTAATTAGCTGCTATAAACATTCTTGTATGTGAGTTCTGGAGCAAATTGCATACATTTGTACCTGTGTTCATGTCTAGGAATGATACTGTTGGGTCACAGAGCATGCAGAGCTTTAACATTAGCAGATCTGGCCCAACTGCTTTCCAGAGTATATATATCATGTTACCTTCCCATCAGCCATGTTTAAGAGTTGCTGTTAGTCCACATCCTCACCAACATTTGCTATGCACAGTCATTTTAACATTAGCCATTCTGTTGAGTATGTGGTAATAGTTCTTGAATCATCAGAGAGCTCTGATGATTCAATCTGAGCATATTTTTATTTGGTTATCCCCTTTTGAGTAATGCTTAGTTTGTTAGCTGGGTTTTTTTTTCTTTTTTTATTTACAGGTTTTAAAAAAGTATCCTAAATCCATGTCCTCGTTAGGTTATATGTATTGAAAATACCTTCACCCCTCTCTTTAGCTTGCTTTTTCAATCTCCTCATCATGTCTTTTGATAAACAAAGCTTCTAACTTTAATGCAGTCCAATATTATAAAGTTTTTTCCTCCAGGGTTAGTGTTGGCTTTCAGGACTCCTTCATTTCCCCCAGTATCATGAAGATATTCTCCCACAGTATCTTCTAGATGCTTTATAGTTGCACATCTACGTCTACAATTCACTTGGAATTGATACTATGGTATGAGGTAGGGGATCGAGATTCACTTTTTTCCTAGCATGGGTATCTAAATGACCCAGTATCACTTACTGAAAAGATAATTCTTTCTCTAATATTCAGCAGTGTCGGCTTTATAGTGAATCAAGTATATAAATATCTGTATATAAATATTTCGGTATTCTATATTGTTCCCATGGAACAAAATAATTTGTCCTCATAGCAATGTCACACTGTCTTACTGTCATTTTAATAAGTCTTGATATCTAGTTGTGTCTTAGCTTTGCTCTTTAAGATTGTTTTGGCTACTCTCTTGTACTTCCACATACATTTTGGAATCATAAAATGATTCTTAACTACTAGAATTCTGAATTTTGATCAAGACTATATTAAATTTATAGATCAATTGGGGAGAAACATTTTGATTATATTGGTTTTTCCAAATTATGAGCATAGTATTTCCCACCATTTATTTCTTCAGGACTTCTTTTTTTTTTTGTAACCTTTATTTATTTATTCATGTGATGCTGAGGATCAAACCCAGCACCTCACATGTGCTAGGCAAGCACTGTACCACTGAGCTACAACCCCAGCCCTTCTTTAGAACTTCTTTAATTTCTTTGAAAATGTTTTAGTTTTGTTGTAATATTTGCCTTTATCAATCTTTAGAAAGATTGACTCCTAAGTATTTAAATTTTTGTGCTATTATAAATGATATCACTTAATACAGTCTTATGTATATGTGTAAACCAAAAAGTGATTTTTAAAATCTATATGAAAATTCTGAATTTGAGAATTAATAATTTTCATCAATTCATTACAATTTCAGATGTTAATTCTCCAAATAACTCTTCTCTATTCTCCTTAGTACTCTTATGAAATTTTGATTAGATATATCATCTGGAAAGTTATCCTCTATGTTTCCTAAGTTCTCTTATTTTTCTCCCTTTTTGACATGGAATGTGCTGTTATCTTCAGAGCTAGCCTTCCCTTCATTAATTCTCTCATCAGCTCTGTCTAATCTGTTGACCCAATGGTTCTCAAAAGAGGGGACTTTGATACACACACCCCAAGAGCTACTTTGCAACATGAGAAAACTTTTTTTTTTTTTGTCCTAAGTGAAAGAGGTATGCTACTGACATCTCATGAGTAGAGGTCAGAGCTGCTGGTAAACACTAAAATGCACAAGGCAGCTCCATGACAAAGAACCAATCCAGCCCAAACATCAGTAGTGTCAAGGTTGAGAAATCTTGGTTTAAAAGAGAAAGAGAAGGGAGTGCACAAGAGCACCAAGGGAGAAGGGGTTGTCTAATTCCCTGTCACTCTTCCTATGGAATAAATACGGATTGGAAAGAGGCTGAATTGGTTCCTCTTGTTCTTTTCCTTCTAGGACATGGAAGAGAAATTTTCTCTAAGAAGCATTCATCAGAAGCAGGGCATGAGTGTTCCTCCCAAGAACACTTTTATCTGACACAATTTTCCCATCGGTACCACCCATAAACCAAAACAAGAGGTGCCTATGCCCCAGGCCTTTCACTACAAAAAGTTCTTCTCTGACATTCCTTGAAGGATCAAGGGGGAAATCCCAAGCTAGAACCTGTACTAGCCCCATCTTCTAGACCATGCTCAGATACCTGGGACCCTAAGAGTTCCTGCTGAAAGCCCCAAAGACTGCATCCAGAGGCTGTATGTACCTCTCCCCTGGGTCCATGTTCCTGAGGGTGGAGTGGACTCTGGTCTACACACTCCTAGGTCTGGTAGGTAGCCATGGAGCGCTGTTTGTGGGTGGTGTGGGCACACCTATAGCTGGGACAGGCCTGAGTGCACAGAGGCCCACTGAGCAGGAAGGAGCTGCGAGAGGGCCAAAGCTCCCTGTATTCCCCTCTTCTGGTCTGCAATTCTGAGATGTTTGAGAACTCTAAATTAAAATATGAACTTCTAAGTCATTATAAGAACAAGTTTTATTATGTATCTTAGCTCAATCTATAACTTTGAAATATGTCAGTACATGGTACATGGGCCTGTTTTTGTCCTCTGGCCCTCAGTTCCTCCCATGTTAAAGGAAGGAGACTGCAAGCAGGAGGCTCCCAAGTTCAAGGCCAGCTTCCAAAACTTAGCGAGATCCTGTCTCAAAATAAAATAAGACGGCTGGGGGTGTAGCACAGTGGCATGTTTGAAGCCCTGGGTTCAATCCCTAGTACTGCACAATAAAAAAATAAAAAAGAAAGGTCTGCTTCCATGTATTTTATTGAAAATCTTAAAATCACTGTCTCTTCCTAATATGTGTAAATGTTCTCTCCAACTAATGATGGGTTACATTCCAGTAAATCCATCCTAAGTTGAAAAGACACTTAATACACCTAACCTACCAAACATCATGACGTGCCGCACACTCTGCTGTGGAGTCCAGGCTGCTCACCTCCTGATCCCATAGCTGACTGCGAGCTCCCAGGGTATCATACTACATGCTGCTACGATGGGAAAAGATCAAAATTCAAAATTTGAAGTACTATTTCTACTGAATGCCTATTTCCTTTACACCACTGTAAAATAAAAAATATCATTAAATAGAGCCCATCTCTATATTTACTTATAGAAAAAATAGTCTGGAAGTGTGTCTAGAAAAATGTTAAGCATTAGGTAGGATTTTAGACAATTTTTTTCTTCTTATGTATTTGTATTTTATAATTGAACATGGAACACTTGTGTAATTTATTAAAAAAGAAAGGTGAACACCAATCAGGGCATACCTACACTCCCCACCAAAAAAAAAAAAAAAAAAAACCCATGTCCTACTGATTACAGTCACTCTGGCCTTAACTGGTTCAGTATGTGAAGTGCACTCTAGTTTCATTACTGTCACTGGTGTGTGTGTGTGTGTGTGTGTGTGTGTGTGTGTGAGAGAGAGAGAGAGAGAGAGAGAAGGAACGAACTGTTGAGGCACAAGCAGGTCTTCCAGCCAGACCACTGTAAAAATATCAAGACGGCTTTTATCAGTCTTGGCACCAGACACACTAGAGGCCAAACCGATTTCAGTAAGTAGTGACGAAGGGCACAAAGAAGACTGAAAGATACTCTGCAGCATTGTTTCTCAAACCACAGGGCTGTGACCCCCATGGGGATTACAGAAACTGGAGCCAAGCTGCTGGCTGCCCTCATCCCAGAACTCCACCAGCCCCTGGGAACTGATAGACCATCCACAATGCCTCTTTCTCTTAATCATAACAAGAACTAATTGTGCACAGTTGGTCACAAAATACTTCACATACATCATCGGATAAGTTCTGCCTGGTTTGCAAGGATGGGTTTTTGCATTTTATAGCTAAGGAAATTGAGGCGCAGAGAGGTTCAGACAGGCTCAGGTGTGGTCACAGCTAGGAAGTGTTGAGGCTGGGACTTCAACCAGGTCTTCCGATTCTCCATGTTCATCCTGGAGTTGTTCATCCTGGGAAGGCAACTCCTCATTGCAATTTTTTTCTTTTCTTTCTTGTTTTTTTTTCTTATTCTTTCCTATCATATTTCTCTTTCCTTTTCTGAATTCCTAATGATAGGAATTTGGTTCTCTTTCTCCCTCACTTCATAAAAGTCTATTAAATTTTTTTTCTTTATCCCTTTCCTTATCCCTACTTGTGGCCCAGAAATGGGGAAAGGGTTGCTATAGAACAAAAATGCGGAGAATCACAACACTGGCTTCATGGCCCAGCGGCACTGAAAATCATAAGGCTCTCGAGGCGGGAACAGAAAAGACTGTGTCAGTTTCTGTCATCAAATGGTTTCTAAGACACTTTTACTCACATTGTGTATCTATTAAACCCTTTCACTTTCAGTCCGCTTCATATGCATCTTCTCAATAAACACCGCTGTGCTACATCAATCACTAACAGGCTACATTTAAGGAAAGAGAGGCCCAGAGAGGTTATAAGACTTCTTGAAGTCCCACAGTAATAGAATTTTGAAGAAGCATACCTCTTTGCAGGAGCAGGCTTGTGTAATAATTCTATATGTCTACAGATACCGATGCTCATTTTAGCCCTCAGTCTGGAAAAAGTTAGCAATGCATGGGCTAGCTCTTTAACAGCAATGACACGAATGACCCCTTCCCCCACCCCTTTCTGGCAATAATATTGTAAAAGATTAAAAATCGGCTGATACTTACCATTCAGAAGACCACTTTAATGATATCAGTTTTCCTCCTTGTAGCCCTTGGCAGGATTCCTTTTTCACAGATCACAATGTTGGCACAGGGCCAAGAGATGGTGAGGTTGACTCATGGGTCACTGCAGTTTATAAGAAGTCAGAATAATAAAAAGGAAGGCAGATCTGACATCACTGGCAAGGGAAAAATTTCTGGTGTTGGGCTAAGAGAACTAATTACAACTAGCTCTGACTAAAGAGCTTGTAGGACCAAACTAAGCCCAAGGAAAAACAAGTCTACAAATAAAGTCAAACTATATTAGCAGCTTGCAGACATACTCTCAAAATGGGCCATTACCATTACTTATCCTAAAGTCATAGAAAAAAACAGAATGTGCTCAAGCACACACTCTCCATTAACCAGGATGAAAGAGAAGTGCTTCATCATGAAGTAATGAGGACACATACACAAATACACACACAACTGGTTTTTAAATAATTGGTTTTGCTACTGGCTACATATCCAGAGTAAAAAGTACCTCTTTGTTTACTAAGCCACTGCAACCTAAAACAAAGAAGAAAAAAAAAATTCAAGGTAAGCTCAGCTTTTAAGTTACTTTGGTGAAAACCAAATGCAGCTACAATTATTATTAGGACTTGGACTGTGAAGAACTCTAAGAGTTAAAAGCAAACCAGCATTACCTTCAGCCCATAAGGGATTACTCTTTTATTAGTATAGTCTTGGGATTAGTGGAAATGTCTGTGTAATGAATGCAGCCACTATATTTGCGCACATGCCTGAATAAGCTACTTGTTGATTGAAACCTATCTATTTATAAGCACTTCAGCATGTTGTGAAAAATCCATCTGTGTTTTCCACAGCATGGCACCCACAATTTGAATAAAGGTTCTTTGCCATTTCTCTATAGGGCCTGTTAAATGAACGGGCAGAAAGGAAGTGTGTTGTATCCACTTAGCTGATTTTACTCCTCACTCTTGGCCAGTAAAGTAGAGTTACCTTATCTAAACAGCAATTTATTGACGTGGATGTTAGAAAAACAGAATGGGGGAAAAAAAGAAAAGAAACACTTTTTATCAGACTCACCAGGGTTTTAAACTAGTAGATATAGTATAACTTAGATAAATGGTCCCAAACAGTGCCAGTTAGCCAGACCTTTAAGTCATATCTTTGAAATCTGGAAGGTAAGCAGATTTACTACAAATACTTGTTATCAATTCTGTTTTCCATTTCTACCTATGAATGGCACACCAATAGCATGTCTGAAAGAAACGGGTATATAGCATGGGAAGAATAGTCTCAATGCACAATTAAAGGAGCCAACGCTTTCAATGTTTGGGTCCTCATTACCAGACTGAGGCTTCACTTGAACTAAGGCCAAGCTCACCACCCCTGAATAGGGGTCCCACAGTCCATTTCAGGTTCTGTAGTTGAGCCCCACCGTTTCCTCCCCACCCCTCAACACACACCGCTGCTCTGCTTCCCAGACTTGGCCCCAGTTCTCCAAGCTTCCTGTGGTTTGGTTTTGGGTGTTGAGAAGGGATCTCTTATTCCGTTGGAGTTTATTTTCATTCCTCTGCACTTAAGGACCCATTTACTATGTTACTTCTTTGGAAAAATGCTGACAAGGAATTTATTAAAAATAATTTTTTAAAAAGAGTAAATAATCATAATAAATCACAGACTATTCTCAACTGAGACCTCACAAAATTTCTCCCGGAGAACTTTATGAATGAGAACAGGCACACTGCCCAGGTATCCCATGGTTAGAAAGAAAAGACTATTGGAAGCTTTAACATAGCAAGGAGGAAAAAAATGCAGACTTTAGAAGTTTTTGGATCTTGCTTATTTCTCTTTCTACAGTTTATGACCCTTAGTTTCCTAGTGTTATCAAAAACCAACCTAGCAGGACTCTTTCGTTGTTGTTCTCATTAGTTACACCTGACTACTAAAATGCACTTTAAAAAAATATTTTTATTAGTTATTGATGGACCTTTATTTATTTATTTTTATATGTGGTGCTGAGAATTGAACCTAGTGCCTCACACAAGCTAGGCAACTGCTCTACCACTGAGCCACAACCCCAGCCCCCAGTTTTTTTTATTATTTGTTTTTTGGTTGGACCCAATATCTTTATTTATTTATTTTTATATGGTGCTGAGGATCGAACCCAGGGCCTCACATATGCTAGGTGAGTGCTCCACTGCCGAGCCACAATTCCAGCCCCTAGAATGCACTTTTTTTTTTTTTTTTTTAGCTTTAGGTGGACACAATATCTTTACTTCATTTTTATGTGATGCTGAGGATCGAACCCAGTGCCTCATGCATGCCAGGCGAGCGTGCTACCACTTGAGCCCTAGAATGCACTTTTGACACATCATACATAACTGGAGTATAACTTCTTCTGGTTATATATGATGTAGTGTCACACTGGTTGTGTAGTCATATATGCACATAAGGGTAATAATGTCCAGTTCATTCTACTATCTTTCCTGCCCTGATTCCCCCTCCCCTCCCTTCTGCCTAATCCAAAGTAACTCTATTCTTCCCCCTTATTGTGATTTAGCATCCACATCAGAGAAAACATTCAGCCTTTGGTTTTTGGCTTTTTTTGCTTAGCATGATATTCTCCAGCTCCATCCATTTACCAGCAAATGCCTTCATTTCACTCTTCTTTAAGGCTGAGTAATGTTCCACTGTGTATATATACCACAGTTTCTCTCTCCAATCATCTGTTGAAGGGCATCTAGGTTGGTTCCATAGCTTAGCTATTGTAAATTGAGCTGCTATGAACATTGATGTGGCCCTGTCACTATAGTATGCTGATTTTAAATCCTCTGGGTATAAACTAAGGAGGGAGATAACTGTGTCAAATGGTGGTTCCATTCCAAGTTTTCTTAGGAATCTCCATACTGCTTTCCAAAGTGGCTGCCCCAATTTGCACTCCCACCAGCGATGTATGAGTATGCCTTTCCCCCCACATCTTTGCCAACATGTATTGTTGCTCGTATTTTTGATAATTGTCATTCTGACTGGAGTGAAATGAAATCTTAAGTAGTTTTGATTTGCATTTCTCTAATTGCTAGAGATGTTGAACATTTTTTCAGATATTTATTGATCGATTGTATTTCTTCTGTGAAGAGTCTGTTCAGTTCCTTAGCCCATTTATTGACTGGGTTGTTTTGTTTTTCAGTGTTAAGTTTTTTGAGTTCTTTATATATCCTGGAGATTAATGCTCTGGGGTGTATGTGGTAAAAATTTTCTCCCATTCTGTAGTCTTTCTCTTCATGTTATTGTTTCCTTTGCTGAGAAGCAGCTTTTTAGTTTGATTCCATCCCATTTATTGATTCTTGATATTACTTCTTGCACATTAGGAGTCTTTTTAAGGAAGTCAGCTCCTAAGCAAGCCAACATAGTGAAGATTTGGGCCTACGTTTTCTATTAGGTGCAGGGTCTCTGTTCTAGTGCCGTCTTGATCCACTTTGAGTTCAGTTTCTTGCAGGGTGAGGAGATAGGGGTTTAATTTCATTTTATTACATATGAATTCCTCTCTCCAGCACTATTTGTTGAATAGGCTATCTTTTCTCCATGAATGTTTTTAGTGTCTTCGTCTAGTATGAAATAATCGTATTTATGTGAGTTTGTTTCTGTGTCTTCTATTCTGTACCACTGATCTACCTAGTTTTGGTGCCAATACAATGCCATTTTTGTTACTACTGCTCTGTAGTATAGTTTAAGGTCTGGTATTGTGATGCCTCCTGCTTTACTCTGTTTGCTAAGTATTGCTTTGGCTATTCTGGGTGTCTTATTTTTCCAAATGAATTTCATGATTGTTTATCTAGTTCTATGAAGAATGTCATTGGGATTTTAATAGAAATTGAATTAAATCTGTATAATGCTTTTGGTAATTTTGACAATATTAATTCTGCCTATCCAGGAGCATGGGAGATCTTTCCATTTTCTAAGGTCTTCTTTTATTTCTTTCTTTAGTGTTCTGTAGTTTTCATTGTAGGGGTCTTTCACTTCTTTTGTTAGATTGATTCCCAAGTTGTTTTTTTTTTTGGGGGGGGGTAGTTTTCCTAATTTCTCTTTCAGTAGATTCATCACTGATGTACAGAAACATATTTGATTTATGGGTTAGCAGGACTCTTTTGAGAGTGGAAGATGTCGCTACACATAGTGCTTGGCACATAATGAGAAATTAGTAACTTACAGCTATTATTATTATTATTATTATTAAAACTGTGAGAACTCAATAAAAAAGTTAGAGGATCACAGCCTACTTTTCTAATTGACAAAGCAAAAGAATAATTTTGAAAATGAAATTACCACTAGAAAAACAAACTTGAAACTTATAAAAGGTAAGGCATTTGGAAACACAGGTATTTAGCAACAATAGACAGACACAAAGCACTAAGACACTATAGTAAAGGGTACAGACCTCTTTGTAAACATGCATGCATCATGTTGGATACAGGGCACACGCCTGTAATACTAGTGATTTGGGTAGCTGAGGCAGAAGGCATACCAGTTCAAGGTCAGCCTTGGCAACTTTGTGAGACCCTACCCCAAATTATAAATAAATAAATAAATAAATAAATAAATAAATAAATAAATAAATAAATAAATAAATAGGGCAGGGATACAGCTCAGTGGTAAAATGCTCCTGGGTTTAATCCCTAGTACTAAAAAAACAAACAAAAAATTCCCAGTCTCCTCACTGAGACTGAGAACTTGATGGAAGATACTATTTATCAACACCCTTTTTACAGATGAGGAAGTCAAACAGCTAAATGTTCAGTGTTCACAGATGGTAGAGATGAGATTTTTGTAGAAAACTTCAAGTTTTTCCTTCCCACACATTTTCTTCAATTTTAAACAGTTAAATAAGATTATTAAACATAACTAATAGATCTATGTCCTTTAATTTTTTGGGGGGGAGGAGTGTACCAGGAAATGAACCCAGGGGACACTTTACCACTGAGTTACATCCCAGCTCTTTTACTTTTTCTTTTGAGGTAGGGTCTTGCTAAGTTGCCCAGGCTGGCCTTAAACTTGCAATCCTCCTGCCTTAGCCATCCCAGGTGTGCACTATCACGCTCAGGGGTCTATGGCCTTTAAAAGGAGACATCAATAGCTCATCCCATTGTTAAAGAGGATGCAGGGCAGCTCCTGCAGACTTCAACCCAGTATAGCAGTGCAGAACAGGATTGAAAGGAGATAACCCATTGGTAACATGGTTTCTGACTATCCCAATCATGGTGTCTTTCAATCTGAACCCCTAGGACACTGAATAGAACTAAAAATTTCCAAAACTTTGAAGTTCTACCTCAATCTTCCACTTAATTCCTAAAATTCTTGTCCTTTTCAGTTCTGTCTTACCCATTTTCTACTTGGGTTCACAGTTCACTACAGATAAAGAATTAACTTTAAAACCCTGCTTTATCCATCCAGTCATCATTCATTTGCTCACCTTTTCCTCAATGGCTTCCAGAAAGATTAAATGGACCCTAAATGTTAATTTCTGCTGCTACCTCATTTTACTGGACTTTCCCGCAAGTCTGGTATCTTCTTTAACAGAACGTTCTTTGAGGCATACATAAACTTTTACTTTTAAGGCTGGTATGATAACAGAAAAAAGAAGTAGGTGGTTAAGGAAAGAGCACTTTAGCATGGGTGAGCATTCATAAGCAAAATTCACTGATGAGAATTTTTTAAAGACTTTTTAATGTTCAGAGGACTTTACATTTACAGATTATAAAATGTTAAATTTCCAAAGGCAGTTGAAACTAATAAAGCAGCTAGGAATAGAAATTGTTCACATCTTATAAATAAGAACATGGAAAAAAACAAGGTTGAGTGATTTATGCATAAGACCCAAAATTCAGCAAGCCAAGCCAGGAACCTAAGAATTCCTCGCTATGACTCTTGTACTAAGATTATTAACCTCAGCTGCTGCCTTCAATATTTGTTCCCATAGACATTACTGAGAAAGCATTTTACTTAGGCATTTTTGTAATATGGCACCATTTATAGCTGTCTTCACCCATAATAACCTTATTAAACAAAATCTTTAGGTCTGGCAGTATACACCATGAGGAGGAGGTAACAGCCTGGTTACTAGTGGCTCATGATTGGATTATAATTTGGTATGTCATTTTTTTTCTCTTGCATTTTCTTGATTTAAAAGTTAGACCATGCTCACACTTCCAATTTTGCCAAGCCCGCATCTTTCTGACACAAACATAAAATCTCAAGAAGTGTAAATGTTTCCATCACCAAATCCACTTTTTTTTTTTAATCACCCTTGGACAATAAAGCAGCCAATCTAATGATTCCACAAATTGTAGTACTTTTTTTTTTTTTTTTTCCGGTTCAGACTGTTTTTCCAAGGAATGATCCAATTCATGTTAGGCTGACAGAGAATTAAACACTATCCTAAAAAGGAAACTATTTTCTTTTTGTGCTGAAATACCTCAAGAATAATACAAATCATGAAATTAACCATAATTAAGGCCTAAAGAAATAAGGATCTTTTTATGTTCTTTAGAACGTGCAAACTTTTAATAATATCACAAAAACAAGAATGTTAGTCATAAAACAGAAATTTATTTTAAAAATCAGTTCAGTGTTTCAGATATATACAGTATAAGAGAAACTCCAAAAGATGAAGGCACCTTTTCCAGAATGCTTCCAGCAGAGTCAATACTGATTTCGAAACTGGTTGCTTAGGTCTTGGAGCTCTGTGACCAAGGCATCCATAGCTGCTACTTCATCTGCTAAATCCCCAGAAATTTCTCCTCTTGTCACATCTGTAAAAAGTTGCTGCAACATAAAAAACAAAGCATCACCATCAAAACAATGAAAATTTCTTTCAAATAAAATGGCTACAAATATAGAATCAAAATTTTCCTTTCTTAAAATACTAAAACAGCATTTGTTTACTATCCTGGAAATATACAAGCTGTAATAATTAAACAGTGAGTCCAAATAACACACCTGAACTTATAAACTCAAACAAACTCTGCTCTTCAATTTCCTTAAGTACTGTTGATTTATTTCAAAGTAATTCAATGGCTTTTCAGTGAACAAACATCATTCATTCAAATAAAAATCTTCTGTGTATGCAAGCAGAACAAATACTTTATATTCAAATTCATATAAATCATACCCTTTTGCTACTTATTTGAAAATTAGTTTTCATGTATGCATCAGAGATCATAAAGATTATAAAAATTTGGTAAAAGCAAAAAAGCCCAACAAAATAAAATAAAAATAAATGTGTGCCCCTCCTGGAAAAAGAATTCTCTTGGAAGGTTTATTGCAACATACTTCAGTAATGCTACCATAGCTGAACACCCTCTGAAATGCTTCTCCAGGAACTGCCTGCTGAGCCAATACAGGCACCCTAGAAAATCAGCTTTAGAATTTTCAGACCATTGTGTATATATGTATATGTTTGTGTGTGCTTCGTGTGTCTATGTGGTTTACTTTTGGTTTTTGTTTTAGTACCAGGGATTGAACTCAGGAGCACTCAACCACTGAGCCACATCTCCAGCCCTATTTTGTATTTTTTTTTTTTTTTAGAGACAGGATCTCATTGAGTTGCTTAGTTCTTTGCTTTTGCTTAGACTGGCTCTGAACTTGTGATCCTCCTGTCTTGGCCTCCCAAGCTGTTCAGATTACAAGCGTGCACCACTGTGCCTGGCTCTCTATGTGTTTTAATAAGGATAATGTATTTAGCTTGCCCATATATCTTTTTCATCAGACTTGACTACTAGATGATCTGTACAGCTTTTCATAACAGGATGACCTAAGAACTGCCAAAGCATGATCATTGGAGAAAACACCTGTTAGGAAAATAATCTGAGTTCAACTTGTGTATTTTTCAGCTAAGAATCACAGTGCTTGCAAATCATAATGAATCTGCATCACTTCTCTATGAGATAAGGAGGAAGTGGAGAGAAACTGAAGCTTAGAAAGAATGAATAATTTGCTGAGTGTAAGAGGTAAAATCTGTTCTTCCTTCAGGGTTTCCATCTCCAGGCTCCCTGGCCGCCGACCAACAGGCCTCACGCCACTCTTGGCAGCAACCCTGTACAATGACGGGGTGCTAAGGGTAGAGGAGTCACTCTGCCCTGGGAGAGCATGAACTGAGTCACTTGTTAGATGAGTCTATTTAAATTTCTTAGAGCTTTACGGGTTATGTCTGTTTGTATTAATAAAGCAATTCTTTGTTTAAAAGGAGAAAAAAAGTTCCAGGAGTTTATTTCCATGAAGCCCTTGGTCTGGCAAGAAAGGACCACATATTTGTGTAAACCAAACCTATTGCACTTCCATTTTTTAAAGTGTTCTTAAAAAGTGGTGTTTTTAATGTAATTCAGTTTAGCAATATGATCAGTTAGGCACATGATCAGACTCCCATTTATATAATACGCAAGAAGGTGCTTCAAAGGAGGTTTAGGAGAAAATTTTTGTCACTTTTTGGATGATCTGGTCAGGATCTAATGAGAAGAAAATCTAAACAGATAATTTTGGTGGAGGGGTACTGGGGATTGAACCAGGGGCCTTACCACATTCCCAGTTCCACTCACATCCCTTTTTTGAGACAGGGTCTCACTAAGTTGCTTATGGCCTCAATGAGTTACTGAGATTGGCCTCAAACTTGTAATCCTCCTGTCATAGCCTCCCCAGTTGCTTGGATTACCAGCATGCACCACCACAGCCAGCCACAGATGATGTTCTGAGGTCTCATTTTTAGTGGGTGGGAATTTACAATATGAAGGCTGTATTGTACCTGCAACCTTCACAGACAACACTATTTAAGTCAAGCAGGTACAAATTTATGTAAAAGTAATAACTATTAAAAAAAAAAAAAAGGCTTTGCGGAGAGATAAGGGAACTGAAGGAGTACATCCTTCAGGGAGAAACAGTTATGGATGGGTCAGTGATCTAATCAAAAGCAGGAAACTCAGTTCCAGATCTGGAAGTCACAGAATAAGCTTGCTTCCTTGCCTTTCAAGAGCTCTCTTGCAGAGCACTCTTGCAAAGCTGGAAGGAAATATAGCTCAGCTAAATACGAATGGGAAAGTGAATTAATTATCTACTGATAATTAATAAATAAATAAAAATAATAAATAAAAATAAGACCTTAATCTAAAAAAAATCAAACAATTAACAAAGACAAACTCTGGAAATGTTCTACAAAATTTTTAAAAAATATCTAGAAATGGCTTCCATGTGCCACAGACTTTCTCTCACAAGTAAATCAAATTGGTTTGCAACCCAAGACTAAATGGTGAAAGCAAGGTAAGATTAGAAAACAAAGTACTGAATTGTATAAGAAATTATATTTTTTTAAATTTTGCTTCCAGAGGTATGATCCAAGCCTGACTGCACATTAGAATCACCGAGGAAATCTAATAGATTTCCAGGCTCCATCCCAAATCTGATCTGTAGCTGTCACAAAGTCCAAGAATCATCTTCCAAAGACAATCCAAGAATCATCTTCCAAAGATGATCCCCCCTGGGTGATTCTTAGGCATCTCCACCCCAGCCCTGGTGCATAGGGTAGAATTTGTAAACTAATGGCATATTTCAGTTGTCAAAACAGCCATCTACCATAACAATGTTTTTTTTTTAATCAAATCCTTCTAGCATAAACTTAATAGTTTTATCTAAATCAAATTGTTACATACCTAACAACCTTTTTAAAAGGGAACACTTTATCATTATTATTATAAATGAAAAATAAGCGATAATATTCATGAAATTGTAGGTTTGATGTGCCAGTAATGCTTTTTCTAATATGCACTGAAATAAATACACATTAAATTCACAAGTGGTAGCCAGAGATATGAAAAATTGTGCTCTATATGTGTAATAAGGATTGTAATGCATTCTGCTGTCATATATAAATTTTAAAAAATCACAAGTGGTATTAGAAGCATATACTTGGGAAAAGTGATAATAAATAGAAGGGCAATGTTTAATTATAACCATTAATTTCAAAGACTCCTAAGTTCCTCACATTCAGGAGATCTAGCCATGGGACCAATAATATTCTCATCAACACAACCAATCACCTGGAGACTGTTATCTAAAATATAATGTGGCCTAAAATTATCCTTGATATAAAGGAAGACTTAAGAACAGTTAGCTAAGATTAATGACTTTTTACCATCTGACAGTTCTAATTAATTCACGTCACTCTCACCTTTGCTTTAGATAATAAGCCCCGTAAATTGAGTCGGACTGAAGAAAGCACTTGTACAGCTTCTTGGGGACTGGATTTGTTTTTACTGCATTTTATAGCCACTGCAAGATAAAGATGGGAAAAATACCCATTAAGAATTGGCAACGAAAATGTATAGGTAAAAAAAAACAATTATTTAGTTAGAATTTATGATAATTGTCTTTAGAAATATTTCTACCTGGAAAATTTTTTAAAAATTTTTTTCAGTTGTAGATGGACATAATAACTTTATTTTATTTATTTATTATGGAGTGCTGAGGATTGAAACCAGTGC
The DNA here is from genome assembly GCF_964194105.1 of Spermophilus citellus. Taxonomy (NCBI): domain Eukaryota; kingdom Metazoa; phylum Chordata; class Mammalia; order Rodentia; family Sciuridae; genus Spermophilus; species Spermophilus citellus. The sequence continues at coordinate 90,683,108 of NC_138193.1, forward strand.
CTCACACGTGCTAGGCAAGCGTTCTAGCACTGAGCCATAAAGTGCCAGAAAGTTTTTACTGAAAGTTTTTACTTTTGAAAAATAATGATGATGTGCACTTTCCCTAACCTCTTCCCTCCTCCTCCTCCTCCTTCTTCTTCTTCTTCTTTTTAATGCTGGGGAACAAACCTAGAGCTTGCACATGCTGGACAAGTGCTCTGCCACTGAGCTATAACCTCCTATCCCATTCTTTATGAAAGAAGTTTACTGCTAAGAATAATTTTGAGGAAAATAAATGGTCTCTGTTGAGTTATAGATCACCAGGAAGAGAACTTAAATTCATCAACACATAAACACACACAATGTGCACAGACTAATAAGTTAGGCAAGGAGACAAAAATCTTATCAAAAACAAGGTATGCTCATAGGACAAAAACAGATGCAACATATTTCAGTGTAGCTTTCCACGGTGTCAAGTCCCTAATGGGAACTCACAGTTGCTGATGACACTAACTCAAGTGACATGACAGGGATGTAGAGCTTAATGCTTACTGCATGTCCATACTCAGAAGTTAATAGCATGCTTCCGGAGGAACTGACACCAACCATCTATGTGTCTTCCATTTAGGGAATTTGTCCACAACAAGGCTCTTGGGTTCCTGAGCCATACTTGGCATCGGCAAGGAGGGCAGGAAAGTGAAATTACTCATCTCAGATGACTCTGCCTCCAGCATTCTGGGGAACCCATTTTCCTAGAACTTGGATTTATGAAGGGGGCATACTGCTCCCTGGCAAAAGGCCCAGCTATTAATACTTTAAAACAACAAATGAAGAGCTCTGCACAAACATAATGCCTGGTATCTCTCCACTGATTTGTTCTTGCTTTTGTTCCTTGAAGCTATGCTCACTAAATTCAAACAGACTAATAACCAGATCCTGTTTTAAAACTCCACTATACAGTACAATTATTTAAAGTCTGCTTTATACTCTAGATCACAGACCATGGTTGAAAATAGATTTCTTTTTGCACTGCAAACTCTATTCAATTGGTGGAGGCTGCCTGTACCTAGCAAAATGTTTTGTCACTAATCAATAGTATCTTCTTTGGTTAGTAAGAGCTAGGTTTGACCTTCCTATTTCAGAATAACTTCAACATTTCTCAGCTAATGGTTGAAAGGATGCATGGTAATTAGCAATGTTAATCCCATTTTCAGAAAGATCAGTTGTCTCAGAGATAGTTAAGAATTATGTTTGGTCTGGGGATGTGGCTCAAGAGGTAGTGCGCTTGCCTGGCATGCGCAGGGCGCTGAGTTCAATCCTCAGCACTACATAAAAATAAGAAAATAAAGATGTTGTGTCCATCGAAAACTAAAAACATAAATATTAAAAAATTCTCTCTTAAAAAAAAAGTTATGTCTGTTTCTTTTAATAGAGAAAGTTGTAACTACCACGGTAGAGGTATGTGGGACGCTTAATACTTAGTAGCTTGTATCAGACACAACTATATTTCTTTAATTTTTTATTTTCATTATGAGAAAGAGCAAAAAGACAAACACACACTCTATTAGTTCCCTTCTCAATCCTATTTCCAAAAGGCATTAAAGATAGAGACAGAGCTAGGGCAAGGGAGAAGGAGAAGGAAAGAAATAACCTGCTGTTTCAAAGTATCAGAAAATCCAAATGAGAAGTACCTCATGACTGAAGACAGTTAAAAAGCATAAATATATCCCTGCCCCACCTCACCCCCCAAAAAAACCCAAAAGCAAAGAAAGAGCATAACTATTATTTATTATTGTGAAAGTTCCAGGATGACAAAGAACAAAGGAGCTTTTGCCCACCCTTTCCCAGAAAACAGCATCACAAAAACTGTAAATGAATATCCCCAGACAATGCAAATGGGCACACAATGACAGTGCTGTTACACATGGGTCTCGAATGCCACGTCAAGACTGCAATGTTTACTCAAGCTGTAATGTTCACGGGGGCTCTGACCAACAGCAACCCAACAGGGAGCAAAGATTTTTAAAATGCTATATTTCCTTTTTACCATGGGTGGGGTGGAGAGAAAGACAAAAAAGAAAACAGAAATCTAGCTCCTTCTTTGAACACTGATGCACAAATGCAATAAACACAAGGTTAAGATTTATCTTTATAACCTAAAGTACATTAGAAACTAAAGGTGAGCTTCCATTCAAATATACTTAAAATGTAGGAGCACCAACCCATAATCCATTAAAGTCCAAGGAGAACTTCAGAGAATACACACTTGTTTTTCTCAAGTCTGTCCTAATGGAAAAATGGTGCCATAAGTTCAAAAACAACTTTAAGCTGCAAAATGAAGATTTTTTCCCCCTGCAGTATTGCTTTTACTTGCATATTTGTAAGTTGACAAGTTTAATACCAGCACTTGGTGATTACAGACAATATCTTGGCTTTGATTTTTACAGAACTAGTAGTTCACAGAATGTTTAGACATGGCAAGTTTAAGTAGATAAGTTCTTCAAAGTAAATCCCACCCTGCTAATTATGTGCATAATACACCTTAGTGTGGATTTCCCCAAACATAACCCTGTATCTACAAATGCCAAAGGCAAAAGGCATGAACCCTCTAAGCCCAGCCACCATAAGGCCAGCACAAGTCACATGAACTCTAGTCACCCTAAAGTGTGCTTCCACTGATCTACTGCAACAGCCTCCAAATTCTCTATACAGAATTTCAGCCGTACAGAGTTCAACACTTTTACCTTATCTGCCAATAACTAATGGTCCAGGAAATTGGAATTTATATCCTTTTAGTCAACGATATGAGAGGCCATAGAAGAATTATTAACTACCAAGCCCATTTCTAAACTGTTTGAGTGTTCTGGGACTTTTTTTACAGACAAGTTAAATTTTATCCTTGTTCTCCATTTTTCTCTTTTTAATTTTGAGCCCTTATCATATAACCCAAGATCCTTCACTTCAGAAGAATCAGGGTGGGTAGGGGTGGGAGGATAAAGGATTAACATTCAAATCATGTGTAAAATAATGTTAAATGTTTAAATGATTTCATTTATTCCTCCTAACAACCATAGAGAGTTATTACCCCGATTTTACCTGCAATAAACTAAGGTTCAGAGAAGTTAAGTCACTGTAGTCACCTAGCAAGCACAGAGCAGAGTGGTCCTGGAGCTTTAGTCTTCCAGATTGTGAAGGTCTGCCCTTTTCATTGTGCCTTGGTGGCTCTCTATTTGCTGTCACTATTAGTGACAGGAAGAAGTTAAAGCAGAGAAGTAGGAAGACTTCATGTCCTTTTCTTTTAGTTCCTAACAATGGGACTTTGCTATTTCATTGGAACCTGAGCATCACACACTAATATTCAAATGTAAACATAAAAATGAATTACTACATTTACCTGGTATTTTTTTCATTAATGCAAATAATTAAAAGTGGTCTTTAACTAAACTATTAGGCAAACACTTTTTTGTGAGGCCAGCTACCCTTCAAATTATACTCTCTAAATTTCCTAAAGATAGGGACTGGATTATATTTTATATTTCTTTTTAGCTCTTTGTATATTGCTAAGTACTCCAGAGATCTACATATTTTTATGAATAAATATTTTTATTTCTAAATGAAGAATATGAGTCAAGAAAAAGTTAACATATTTCCTTAGTACTACATGATCAATACAGACTGTGTGGAGTGAAGGTTATTTATAGCTGAAAAGGTATTTTGCATCTCCACAAAAGTTTCTAATTCTTACCATTTATTCAAACAGTATTTTGTGCTTAAGCCTCTATCCTGTTTCTTCTAATTGCTCCAGAGTACCTACTTCAGAGTAGCTGGTCTATGTTTTCTGAATTAAGAATAAATTTTAATATAATGAAATTATCTAAGATTACTTACAATGGAACTTTGCTTTTTAACTACCACATTTTTTTTTAATCAGTAAAAAATACATTAAAATAGGCTATGGAAATCAAATACCATGTGCAAGTCCTAAGGCTCTTTGAACAACTTCCTTAAATGATGTAATATCTTTCTCCCAACAACTGGACTGTGTGTCACACTTGTATGCCTTCGAGAGACACTGGAATGCCTAAGGAAAAAGAAAGAACAATATTTAGACTAATAAGTAGAATTCACATTTCAAATTGTTTCCTGGAAGTCATATGGAACTAATTCCAAACTTGAAAAACCAGCATCTGCACTGTATAGTAGTCTTTATTATTCTCAAAGATGGGGCAACAATGCACACCTAACAGCAATAAGCAATTATAAGAAATCAATGGCTGCATCTAGATGTCTATCTATGTTTTTTGATTCCCTGTAACCAAAAAATATAAAGGTCATACTTCAAATCTGTAAGCAGTGTACAGATTTCTTCATCACTTATAACTCTCAGCTTAAGAAACCCATTTAGAGAATGAGGAGTGAATGTGGTGAAAACTATGGAGCTGCTGGTAGGTATGTGATCTCACTTAAGCTTAAGACACTCTCTTTCATTTTCTTGCCAACTCAAGGCAGAAGTCATAGATCAGAGAATTCAGACCCTTAATTCCAAGAGAGTACATAATTCAAGAAGAAATGGAAGGACTGAAAGTAGGAGTGTGTGCATGCACACATGGGATGTTTTCTCCGGGTTGACAGGGCGATGGTAGAAGCCAGCTATGTGCACTAAGGGAGGAGAGAATGGCTTAGAATCCCATAGATCAGCTGTACCGTGGCTAATTCCAAACCCACGCAACGAGTACATTTGATTTGTTGTGGATGTTTTGAAAAGAAACAAAACAAATATTCCAACCTTGGAAACTGGGAGCTCCTTTAGGTTCAGAGATAAGAAGCTAACAGTACAACTGGCCTTCTATTGCCCTTGTGAGAAAGGGGCAAGACAACCTTTACAAAGCATTATGTTTAGACTTTATAAGTTCTTCTTCAATCTACTTATCTAGTCCCTTATTTTTCCCCCTTTATAGTTCCTGCCTCAGATCTCAACAGTCTTTCTGTCCTTGTTCCAGTCTGCCTAAGTCTTTAGCAATGAGCCTGTTAAAGGGGTGCAGAACAAGGAACAAGAGCCAGCTGTGTTCTGCAGATCCAACAGGGGTAGCAGGTTAGAGACCCTTTTTGCAGGTAACAGCAGTTACATCAGAAAACTTCATGAAAAGTCAAAAGATGACTGTTACAAGTCCTAACCTGCACACAATTCAAAGTGCTTATGTTAAAGACTAAATCAAAACTGATCTGAGAATATTGATTGTATCTTTAAGATTATTAAACTCTTCTTCCACCCCTCAAAAAAGCAGGTCTACTGCACACATACTGAACAAAAGGCTCGGGCCAGGAGGACCGAGGGAGGCCTTACCTTTTCATTCTCATCAGGCTTTTCACTCTGCCCATTTCCACACACTTGGGCATACAGCCTCCAGATTTCGCCATCATTGGTGACTCTTGAAGTTACTCTGCCAAATAACTCCTGCAGCTTCCCTTTGAGGCTGGTGGCGACACCTCCACTGCGATCAGTCATCCCATCAACCACTGCCCTGACCAGAATTTTAAGGACCTTAAAATATGCACAGAAAAACTAGTGAGCTAGAAACCATAAAACAGCAACAAAAAATAAAGAGCTATCGTCACCTGTCAACAAAGACAATGATGATGAATAACCACATGAGGCCAATTAGGACATCACTGATACATTTTTAAAACATAAAGTCAAGCCATCCTGAACCACTCTATAGAATCACCTGCTGACCGCCTCTCTGGATGTCCCTTCTCAGGCTCCTTGGAGGGCTCTTAGCTCTTCTCACTTGGATTACTGTTTCATACCCGTGGCTTCAAATGTGTCATCAATTCTATTCTGATTGTGTCCCTACAGCTTCAGCCAGGCTTCTCTCCAGAGGTCCGTGACTGTCACCTCAGTGCCTACTGGCAGGTCTGATGTCATCTCACACCTATCTACAGAAGAGTGAATCACACCCTCAGCCCCCTCCCTCCTCTAGTCTCTCTGAGCTTGTATCCACATAGTTCCCAGAGCCAGGAACCTGCAGCAGCAACCTAGATTCTCTTTTCTACCATTTTTGGCACATCTAACTGATTCAACATTCAACATTCCCTATGAATCCTAAACTCTCCTTAGTTTAGGCCTCTTTTATTTCCCCCTGGACTGCTATGACAACATTCTGACTCTTTTTAAAGGGGTCCTGGGGCTGGGGTTATAGCTTAGTGATAGAAAGCGTGCCTAGCACATGTGAGGCACTGGGTTTGATTCTCAGCACCACATAAAAAAAATAAAATAAAGGTTTTGTGTCCATCTATAACTAAAAATATTTTAAAAATAATAAAGGGGTCCTGGTTCTTCCTCATTACTGAATGATAAATTGCTACTGCATTTGCAATAGGTGCTCAGAAAATATCTGTTTTCCCGTTAACTACCCCATGTCAGCTCACCATTTAGCAACTTCTTGGTTATCCTGTTCTTGGCTAGTCCTTGTGCTTTTATACATAATACTTGGTTAGTCTTTATACTTTTTATTCCAGGTGTTTTGATCTCAGGGTGGCTGCTTGGAGACATAGAAAGTACATCCTTAATCTTTTACTCCTTGATAGGGAACAATGAAGACACCTGGACCCATCTAAAGAGCGAGTTTGAAATACTCTAAAACCATTCTGCTCAGTGCCCTCCATGAACTGCCAGCACGTGGGAGCTTGTCAGAAATTCAGAACCCTAAGTGAAGATGCTGACCCATTCTGGACCAAGATCCTACATTTCTAACAAGTTCCCAGGTGATGCTGATGTTGATGGCCTGCAGACTACACTTGGAGGAGCAAAGCCCAAGAGACAGGTGCCCACATCTTCCTTCTTTCCATGAACTTCAGGGAGATGACTATACTTCATCACCTTGTATCACCAGTGTCTATACCATAGTGCCCAGCACAAAGCACTGAATAAACACTTGTGTCTGAAAGGCTGAAGGGAATGCAACACTTGCAGAAAGTGTTACTAAGAGAAATGCAATCAAACTGACACCCTGCTCTGCCTCCTCAGAGAACATTCTGATCCATGCATGAAATGTGGATGAGGAATTGAGGCTCCTCTAGAATGAATATAATTGCTTTTAGGAATGTAAGCTATGACTTGTGGTCCTTGTTACATATAGCAATAAAAGTGGACAGGACAGGAGAACATTCAGTTGTGCTTTTTTTCTCTTGTTTGAACAAAGCATATTGTCTCTGCCTGTAAATTCACATTGCAATTACACATGTGTAGTTTTAAGCCTAAAAGTAATGAAATTCATATTATAAGCCCATTTGTGGATTTTAAATCTGAAAGTATCAATGCAGGGGAACAATATGAATATGCACTACTTGTTTCAAGTAATCATTCTTTCTTTTTCCTCTTTTTTTTTTTTTTTTTTTTTTTGGTGTTTCTGAGGTTTGAACACAGGGGCCTTGCACCTGCTAGTAAGCACTCTACCACTGGGCTACATTCCCAGCTCTATTCTACAAGCATTTCATGAACTAAGATGTTTTAAAAGGGATGATATATTAAAATAGTTATTAATAGGTAAAAATGAAACACACTAAATTAGTGAACTACTTTGCTACTTCTGGGATCTCAGGGTTGACTCAATACCCCATCCCCTTACTTTCTCCTACTTGAGGGGACGATGGTAGAGAGAAAGCTTTTGCTTTTCTCACACTGAAAATGGAAAGCTGCAATGCTAGCAATTTGAGAGGGAAAAAGATTGTTGTTGTTGGTAGGTCAGGTGGAGGAAGACTTTTAACTTGTTTTCAAAATATGTATCCTCAGGAAGGATGAACCAAAGCCAAAGGAATGGTGAGATCCCCTGGGCCACCTCATCCATGGGAAGGAAAGAGTGTGAGGGTTAAGCTCACTCTCAAGAGGGGCAGATGAGAAGAGTTACAAAGGAGGTTAGGAAGCAGCACCTGGTGGGGGCAGGAAGTGAGAAATTCTGAAAGTCAAGTGAGAAAGTATTCTAGAAAGGAGAGATCAGGGATGCTTAATTAGGCTGTCAGACTGAGTAACCTGAGGACCAACAACTGTGCTCTGGGCCTGGTAACAGAGACCTTGACTACTGCACTTGCAGTAGATTGGTGGCAGTAAAGTCTCCAAAGAGGATGCAAGGAGAGGAGCTGGAGACTGTGGCAAGAAGCAGCAGAGACACAGGCCAGAGTGAGGTTTTTGTGGCTAAATTACTTATATGCAGTTTGAAAACACTGATAACTTTCAAAGGTTAGCACAAGAGATAAATGTATTCAGTGACATTTTTCCCATTTGTACTATAACAATTTACAGAAGTAAATTTTAATCCATGGTAAATATAAGGAAAGGCCCAGTTGACTTTTTATCTGATCTATATACACAAATTGTTTTCATGGTATTTCAGGTAATTTCACAATCTCCTAAAGCCTACGAGCAGGCCCTTCATATCCTAATTCGTCGAGCATGGTCTGGGATTCCAGTCTTGTCTCCCAGTGAATCCTGCATGTGAATAAGTGAATGTCTTAGAAAAGCTTCACTAGCTTTCTGTCAGCTTCCTCCCTGTTCTTAATATCGCTCTTGTCACTCTGAGAGGTCTAAACTCTGACATGGTCTGCTAAAAGCAAGACCTTAGCTGGTTAGTTGAGGCTCTGTGGCCTTGCCTGGGGGCACTTCTGTGGCCAAGGCAGCTCCTAGAAGGTGCTGGATCCATTTCCCTGCCTTTATCAACTATACTCTCCTCTAAGCCATGTCTACAGCTGTTTTCTCCTTGAAAGGGAGCATGAAAGTTGTAGTGGGGTGAATAGTGTCCCCCGAAATTTGTGTCCAGTCAGAACCTCAGAATGTGGCTTTATTTGAAAATAGGGTCTCTCAGATATAATTCGTTAAGATGAGGTCATACGGAACTAGGTGAACTATTTCTCTATTTCTTCAGAGAAATAGGCAAGTCCACACTTTGATACGGATTTTTGGCCTTCAGAACTGAATGAAGAGAATAAACTTTTGTCATTGGGAGACAATTTATTACAGCAGCCCTCAGAAACCTATACAGCAGTTTTAAGTAAAAAGACCAAGAAAACATTAAAAACATTGAAATTAAGACTTTCCAAGACACTCAGCTGACTTACAGTAATCATCTTTTGGCTCCAGGTTAGGAAACAATAAAATAAATGTCACTGCCACAGCCTATCTTTTCTATGGCTGGTGATCCCCAGTATCTCACTCACTGGTCATTATCATAAGTCATTATTTCTCCATGTGTACAAGTTTTAAATATCAAATCTCTTGATTCTCTCCATTATTGAAGAATGGCTTTTGTGTCCTGATAAAACATATTTCCTCTACCCTAAAGCTGATAAAAATATTTATTATACTTTCCTTTTAGTGTTTTTATGGTTTCACCTTTTCTGTGATGATGATGACAAAAGCAGCTACATTTAAATAGCACTTGTATTAACTCATTTAATCTTATCTACAATTCTGTGGAGCAGACACTATTTTATGAAACTGAGGCACCAAGTGGTTAAGTCAGTCACTCAGGGTCACACAGTTAGTGATGGACAAAAATGAGATGCAAGCCCCCAGGCTAGACTGTCTAGCTGAGAGCCTGTGCTCTTACCAACAGCATAAATCTGCTTCTCAAGGAACTCCAATTTAAATATTTTATCCATCTGAATTCATTTTGGTTTAAGGAGTAAGGCAGAGCTTTAGCTTTTCATCTCAAACATTTGGGCCAACTATTCTAAAACATATTGAATGTTCTATTTTTACACACAGATTTAAAATGCCATCATTATCATGTACTAAATTCTCATACCTACTTGAATCTGTTCCTACATTCTCGATACAATTCCATTTCATTCCTGTAGCAGATGTTAACTCTATATAATAAGGATATTATTAGCTTTTTGTCTTTCTTATTTGTTACAAATATTTTGTCACATATTTTTTTAATGCGGTCATAAAAATTCCTTCCAGTTTTCTTCTACTGCTTCAGAGTTCAAGAACTTTGGTAAGTATCCACTTCTATTCCTAATTTTTCTATGAGATCAAAAAAAAAAAAAAAAACCTGGCATATATTTAGTCCATTTGGAGTTCATTTGGTGTATCATAAAATAGTCTAAATATTTTTTTTTTGGCCTAGATTTTACAGAGATTTCTTTTTCCAATTTTTTTATTGTAGCGAAATACATATAACATATAATTTACCATTTTAACCATTTTTAAGTGGACAGGGGTATTAACTACATTCATAATGTGTGCAGTCATCACCACCATCCATCTGCATAACTCTTCATCTTATAAAACTGAAACTCTGCCCTGTTAAACAATCACTCTATTCCTTTTCTCCTCAGTCCCAACCACCATTTTCCTTTCTGGGTTTCTGATGTTTGCTAGTTTGGTGCCTAATATAAGTGGAATCATATAGTATTTGTCTTTTTTTTTTTTTTTTTTGGTAGGGGGGGTACCAGAGATTGAATTCAACCACTGAGCCAAATCCTCAGCCCTATTTTGTATTTTATTTAGAGACAGGGTCTCACTGAGTTGTTTAGCAACTTGCCATTGCTGAGGTTGGCTTTGAACTCATGATCCTCCTGCCTCAGCCTCTAGAGCCACTGGGATTACAGGTGTATGCCATCACGTTCAGCAGTACTTGTCTTTTTGTGTCTAGTTTATTTACTTAGCATAATGTCCTCAGGTTCGTCCCTGATGGAGCATGTCAGAATCTCATTCCTGTCTGAGGCTGGAATATACCATTATATGAATATACCACATTTTGCTTCTCTATTCATCCACCAATAGACCAGACCAATAAACACTAGGTTGCTTTCATGTTTTAGCTTCTGTGAATAATGCTTCTGTGAATAATGCTTCTATGAACAAGGGTGTACAAATCAGGATGAGACCCTGATTTAAAACCTATTGGCTTTATACCTGGAAGTGGAACTGCTAAACCATACAACAATTCTATTTTTAGTATTTTGAGGAATAGCCATACTGTTTTTCACAGCGGCTGTACCTCTTTACATTCCCACTAACATCATACAAGGGTTCTCTATATCCTTGCCAACACTTGTTATTTTCTGGGGTTTTTGTTGGTTTGTCTCTTTCTTTGGTAATCATCCTGTTAGGTGTGATGTGGTATCTCAATGCAGTTTTGATTTGCATTTTCCTAATGGTTAGTCTTTTCATGTGCTTATTTTATTGTTCACTTGTTGATTTTCTTTTTTTTTTTTAATACTTTTTAGTCGTCAATGGACCTTTATTTTGTTTATTTATATGCAGTACTGAGAATCAAATCCAGGGCCTCAACCCAGCCCTCACTTTTTTCTTTGGAGAAATGTCTATTCAAGTCCTTTGCCTATTTGTGAATTGGGTTGTTTGATCCGTTGTTGTTGAATTTTAGGCATTTTCTATATATTCTGGATATTAATCTCTTATCAAATATTTGACTAGCAAGAATTTTTCCCAATCTTTAAGTTGCCCTTTTGTTCTGCTGACAGTATCTTTTGATGCACAAAGGTTTTTAATTTTCAAGAAGTCCAATTTGTCTGTTTTTTCTTCTGTTGCCTGGGTCTTTGGTGTCAGATCCAAGAAACTACTGTCAAATTCAAAGTTTTTGCCCTATGTTTCCTTATAAGAGTTTTAGTTTTCAGCTCTTAACATTTAGGTCTTTGATCCAATTTAAGTTAGTTTTAGTATATGATGTTAATGAGGGTCCAATTTCATTTTTTGCATTTGGATATTCAGATTTCTCAGAATGATTTGTTGAAAAGACTGCCCTATCCCTGATGAATGGTCCTGGAACCCTTGTCAAAAATCATTTGATCATAGATGCAAAGGCTTATTTCAGGGCTCTCTACTCAATTCCATCAGTCTACATGTCTACATGCAAGTATCACACTGTTAAGCTTTAGTGGGGTTTTGAAAGAGATAGCACTGAAATCTGTAGATCAATTTGATAATACTGACATCTTAACAATATTAAGTCTTCAGTCCATCAACAGGGTATGTTTCCATTTACTTGTATCAACTTCAGTTTCTTTCAGCAATGTCTTGTCGTTTTCACTGTACAAATCTTTCACTTCCTCAATTAACTTATTTTGTTCTTTATGATGCTATTATAAATGGAACTGCTTTTATAATTTCCTCTTTAGATTGATTTTTGTTAATGTGTAGAAATATTACCGATTTTTTTTTATTTTTTATTTTTGCAGTTGTAGATGGACAGCATGCCTTTATTTTATTTGTTTATTTTTACATGGTGCTGAGGATCAAATGCAGGGCCTCACACATGCAAGGCAAGCACTCTGCTACTGAGCTATAGCCCCGGCCCCAATACCACTGATTTTTGTTGTTGACTTTTTACTTTGTTTAAGTAATTTTATTAGTTCTACCACTTTTGGTGGAATCTTTAAATTATCTGCATATAAGATCATATCATATACAAACAGAGATAATTTTATTTCTTCTTTTCCAATCTGGATGCCTTTTGTTTGCTTTTCTTATTCAACTGCTCCAGCTAAAACTCCCAATATGGTGTTGAATTAAAGTGAAAGCAAGCATCCTTGATCTTAGATAAAAAGCTTTCAGTCTTTAACCATCGAGTATGATGATGATCATTATTGTTTTTCCACAGGTGGTTTTATTACGTTGAGGTATTTTCCTTCTATTCTATTGGATATTTGTATTAGGAAAGGATACTGAATTTTGTCAAATGCTTTCTCTGCATTGAGATGATCATATGAGTTTTTCCCCTTTGTTCTGTTAATATGGTGTATTACATTAATTGACTTTCTTATGTTGAACCACTCCCACATTATGAGAAAAAATACTAACTAGTTATGACATATAATACTTTTATTATTTTAATATCAATCTTCTAATATTTTGTTGGGGATTTTTATATTAATGTTCATAAGAGATTTTGATGTGTGATTTTTCTTTCTTGTAGTGCCTTTGTCTGGTTCTGGTATCAGTAATGCTGGTTTCACAGAACAAGTTAGGAAGTGCTCCTTTCTCCTCAATTTTTTGGAAAAATTTTGATAAAATTTACCAATGAAGCCATCAGGTCCAGGACTTTTCTTTGTTGGGACATTTTTGATTATTGATTCAATCTCTTTACTAGCTATAAATCTATCCAAATTTCCTACTTCTTTGTGATTTAGCCTTTGTAGGTTTTGCGTTTGTAGGAATTTGTCCATTTCATCCAGGTTTTTCGTTGGCAAACAATTGCTCATAATACTATTGTAATCCTTTTTGTTTCTGTACAATTATGGATAATGGCCCTGTTTTCATTTGTCTTCAGTAATTTGAATCTTCTGTTTATTTAATTCATCTATCTAAAGGTTTGTCAATTTTGTTATCTTTTCAAAGAACCAACTTTTAGTTTCATACATTTTTCTCTATTGTTTTTCTATTCTCTATTTCATGTATCTCTGCTCTAATCCTTACTATTTCCTTCCTTCTGCTAGCTTTGGGTTGAGTCTGTTCTTCTTTTTCTAGTTTCTTAATGTTGTAAAGTTATGTTGTTGACTTGAAATCTTTCCTTTGTTTTAATAATTATGTAGAGGTCTTCACACCCCCCTTAGTAATGCTTTTGCTATGTCCTACATTTTGGTATGTTGTGTTTCTTCATTTGTCTCTAAGTATGTTCTATTTGCTTTTATAATTTCTTCTTTAATCCATTGATTATTTAAGAGTGCATTATTTAATTTGTACAATTTTGTTAATTTTCTAGTTTTACTTCCGTTACTGATTTCTAACTTCATCCTGGGGTAGTCAGAGAAGATAATTTGTATTATGTCTATCTTTCTAAATCTGTTGAGATAATTTGTGGCTTAACATATGGCCTGTCCTTGAAAATGCTCCATACGCACTTGAAAAAAAAAGTATGCTATTGTTGTTGGGTAGAGTGTTCTAGATATGTCTATTATAAAATTCAATAACATACAAAGCCTCTGCTCCCTCTATACTCATCCCTATCAGTCATCACAAAATTACGCCTTTAGATACTGCATGACCTAAAACATAAACTAAATTTCTTAATGCATTAATTTTTTAAGTTATGTAGAAAACAAACTGTGGAGTTACAAGTTAAAGTTACAATAATACTAACTTTTAAACTAGTAAGTGTATTGTAAATGTGTTAGTCTTTAAACCAAAGAGTTACAAACTACTACTGCAATAATACTAGCTTTTGTAATTGTTCATGTATTTACCTTTATTGAGATCCATATTCCTTTATATTGCTTTGAGTTACTGTCTAGTGTTCTTTCATTTTACCCAAAGCACAGGACTCCCTTGAACATTTTTTTTTTGCAGGACAGGATTAATTCTAATGAACTCTCTTGAATTTTGTTTATCTGGGAATGCCCTAATTTCTCCCTCATTTTTGAAGGAAAGTTTTATCAGATACAGAGTTCTCAGTTGACGTGTGTGTGTGTGTGTGTGTGTGTGTGTGTGTGTGTGTGTTTGTGTGTGTTTCTGGCCACCAAAGTTTTCTGTTGAGAAATCTGCTAGTAATCTTATTAAGGATTCCTTAATATGACACATGAAAAAATTCCTCTTAATCAATATAAACAGCCTTGTACTCTCTCAGATCCTATCCTAGAAATGCTATATCAGTGAGTCCATGTAATGACTTATAAACCCCTTACCCACATTTATAATTCACTTACACAGAGCTTTTGTTTCATTCCCTAGACTAAATCTATTTCTTACATCCATCACAAACCATGCTTAGGAAATACAGCAAGCAGAGAATGAATGTGAGGAACCAACACTGACCCCTGAAGAGAATTAAAGGCTTCTTATACAGAAGAGTGGCCAAGTGTACTTGTGCACACCTATAATCTCAGCTGCTGAGGAGGCTGAGGATCACAAGTTTGAGGCCAGCCTCCACAACTCAGTGACAGTCTATATCAAAATAAAACTAAAAAGGGATAGAAAGCGTTTGATCTCCAGAACTGCCCCCCCATGGGGGGCAGTGATGCAATTCTAATATAAATGCTGGAAAATCTCCACAAAGGGAAAAGTCTAACTGTCCCCTTCCCCAACACTAACCTTAACATCCTTAGCCAAATTTCATCAAAATGTTGGCCTAACGCATAAAGTGTTAGCCCTTTGAATCCTGGAGGTCCTCATAGCAGGAAGGAATAAGATTGCATTAGGTCCTATTACAAAAACTTCCAGAAGGGCTCCAGGCCAGGAATGAAGCAATTTCCCATCTCCCCTGCTTGGCTAATTCTCTGCTCTACTTGGAGCTAAGTGAGTTGCTCTGTTTCCTGGTCTGATAACCCTAACCCTTGGCTTCCCCAAACCTCACTTAAACAAACAAGTGAAAAAAACTTAAGAGTGCAAACGGCTTTTGGTTAAACAGGTCTTGGTTTGGTGTTACTATTTGTTAAGCATAAGATAGCAGGATAGCAGACTTATTATCACCTTGCTAAGCCTCAGATACCTCAGCAGTAAAATGAAAATAATACTTATTTTCCAAAGCTATAATTTGTATAAAATATATCTGTTCCCTTCCCTCTTTCCTTTCAGGTAATACTCAGCCATCAATTGCTGCACTTTAATTTGACTGACAACCTGCCCCACTGAACATCGATACCACCTTGTCTTGCCTCCAGAGAAAATATCAAATAGAAATCCACACAAAGGAACACTAACAATATGTAAAAATATATATTGTATAATTCTATTTATATGATATCCAAGAAAAAGAAAAACTAAATTGTGATGTCAGAAATCAGAAAGTAGCTGCCTATGGGGAAAGGAGTCGTGGTTCATTTGAATGGAAAGGATGTAAGAAAATTTTCTGTGGTGATAAAAATGGAAATTATGGTTACATAAAAAGATATATAATAGTTAAGTGACATCAAGTTAACATTAAAAATGTTATGTTTTATTAGACATAAGTTATATCTCAATTAATATAATCTTTTATGTACTGTTCACATGCACTTTAATATGATGGAGAAATGTGTTTGAACATAAATCTTCCCACAAACTTAAGGTATGACACAAAGATAAATATCAGGCATGCTTACATGTGATTTCTATCTTCAGTTCCTACTAGCTATGTGACTGATCAAGTTATATAAGCTCTCTGGGCCTCACATTAATCAACTGTAAATTGAGGAATATTTTGTATGTACCTCAAATACTATGATCTATAAAAGATAATCCACTGTAAGTGGCAGGACAATAGTAAGCACTCAATATATGTTAATTTCCATATACAAACAGCAAATTAGGTGTCAAGAATATAATACTGAAATTATTTTTTCTAAAATGATTACCAGCTTATCAAGAAGAAAAGAAAAAGGAAAAAATAAACAAATCGACATTAGCATTTAAACTGAGAAAGAAGCAGGGACACACACAAGGATGTGTACAGGATATTCCTGGAAAACTGAACAAGGGCTAATTATGCATGAATATGAAAATCAGTTTTACGATAATTAAAAGTATGTATAATCTGGAATATGAATATTTTAAAGGTATGATTATACAAAAGCATTCCTGATTTTACCAATCTACTTCTCAGTCAAAATTAGCACATAGAGTGGAGGGAATGGAACCAGGGAAAGGAGGAAAGAAGAGAAAGGGGAAAGTACTGGGATTAAATTAAAGCAAATTATATTCCCTGCTTTTACCATTATGTCAAAATGACTCCTAATGTTTTCACTGAAAAGAACCTATAAGAAATAAAAAAGAAAAAGGAAAAAGAAATGTCAGAACTATATTGAAGGTATTCCCCTCCTTCTCTAGGTTCCTTCTCTTAAAAGAAAAAAGATTATGGGCTGGGGTTATGGCTCAGAGGTAAAGCGCTCATCTAGCATGCGAGAGGCACTGGGTTTGATCCTAAGCACCACATGAAAATAAAATAAAGATATTGTGTCCACATATAACTAAAAAATAAACATTTTTTAAAAAAAGATTAGGACATGGAAGAAACAAAAATGGTATTCCTTTATTACAAACACTGGAGGAGGAAAAATCCCAAAATGATCTGAGGCTAATTTACTGTGTCTGTATTAAAATGGGTGTAAATTTACATATTCTCATAAACTTACAATAAAAAAGAATTAACATCATTATAATCAGTATCTATAAAAAAAATAGAAAAAAACAGATAAAAAGAATTTTGAACCAAATTAAAATAGAATGGGGTCAGGTAGTGTCAAATGTGAAAATATCAGAGATTTTTTGAAAGACAACTGTTGCCAAACACATAAAGTCAAATTAAGGACAATTTTTTTTACCCAAGATAAAAATATTCCAGGCAATCTATCAACTGTCTCTTGCACACTGAAACTAGTTGTCAGAGTATGAGACAAGTTGGAAGAGTATGCCACAAAGCTGGAAATACCTATCACTAGCCATTTTGACTTTCTATCAATGACGACCTAACCACTATAGAGTGATTCCACCCACACCCACCAGAAACTGCATAGTGACAGCAGAATTCTACATTGCTTCTAAAGGGAGCTACTGAATCAGACACAGGGGTGCATGCCTATAATTCCAGTGACTTGGGAGGCTTGAGACAGGAGGATTTCAAGTTTGAAACCAGCCTCAGCAGCTTAGCGAGGTCCTAAGCAACTTTGACTCAGTGGTTAAATGTGGTTCAATCCCTAGCACCAAATAAACAAAAATTCACCAAAAACCCTACAGGGAGCCAATGACAGGGCTTGCACACAATATAAACAGACAAATTATCTCACCATGGCTATCTCCTATTTGAATACCTGAAAACATTATCTTGGTGACTTTATCAGTCTTTATTATCTTGGTGCTGAAGATGAGAGTTTGACCTGAGTAAGTCCCTGGTTATGCTCTCAGTAACATTTCCCCAATAAATCCAAATGTGAATTTACATAACATCTAACATAACCTTTACAACGGCATGTTATGCTTCTCTAAGTGCTCTGTTTATGTGCAACATTTCCCAGAACAGGAACAACTCCTGGTCCCTGTGTGTGGAGTGGGGATGTAGGAGGGAAGTCTCAAGAATCTAAAGGCTGCCCTTGATTGTTTCCAAAAGTACTTAACTTTGATAAAAACTAATTTCAAGCTCATCAAAATATTCATGCTCAGATGAAATAGTAATGTACAAAAGAAAGTTTGTTTCATATTCTGAAACAAAGGAACAAAGGAAGAATTGGAGGAAAAAGAAATTAAAATATTATCTTGTCATGAATTTAAACAAAACCCTAATAATTTTATCTACAAAACAACTCAATTTTCACTTAGGTTTAGAGTGATATAAAATAATTATTGTAGTAAGACAGGAATAAGATTAGAAAAAATTAAATGGGAATCAGAACATATTTTGCTAGAGTTGAAACTTCCCTGTGATTAAAGGGGTGAGAAGCTATGAATATGATCAGCAATATATGTCTGAAAAATCCATTTCAGGTAAAAGTCAAAGCACCTCAATTCATGCTGGAGAAAGTTTGGTGCTTTGTTTTGTTTTGCTTCACTCTTCTGAAAAATGCTAAAATACATTTCCATGAACTTTGGGTCTGTTTGTTTTTTCTTAGGTAGGGTTGCTGAAAGATTTCTAAGCAAGTGGTATAATTACAATGAACTGAACTTGGTATACAACAGGCCAAATCTACAACTGAAAGTTTTAGAATCAACTAACTATTCTCAGGTTATTTTGCCAGAATTGTCTCCGTTGGTGTCTACTATTGTGACTAACAATAAGATTATTCTAAACATTACTTCTCCTATATGTTTACAGATATTCAAATACAGAAGTATTACCTAAACATTCATAAGAAATTTTTTCATCCTGAGAACGAATGACATTCCTAAGCTGCGGGGGATAGGAAAAAGGAAATATAAATAGAATTCTCTAATTCCTTTTCAACTATTGCAATTGCAAGGGACTGGAATGATCCAGAAGGTGTCTATTTTATTCTAAATCACCTTCAATAAAGCAATTGTTTTATATTTCCATGCCTTTGTTTCAAATAAGACTCTCAGTTAGCAAGATTTAGTGTACTTAATAGAGCAGTCAATTACAAAGCATTATCTTGGTGACTTTATAACTCTCAAAACAATCTCTGAATGGTTTTTCTGACTGGTATCATTAGTTCCCTTAAAATATGGAAATTAATGGGGGCAGGGAGCACGTACATTCCAGAGTCAGATACAGCTTATTGACAGTACAAATCTATCCCATGCAGCTATGGTGAGAATTAAATGAGCTAATACAAGTCAAGCTCTTAGAATAGTGTCTGACACACAGGGAGCTCTTGGTAAATGTTAGTTTTTATTACTTTATCATGTCCCACTTTGACTGCTTTATGTGCCTTGGAAAACAAGATTAAGAATAAGTGGCAGAGAACCAGAAAGCCCTTTCCTCTGATGCTTACATACCAGAACAAACACAAGTTTATCTCTTCTGGGGGTGAGGGCCTAGACCTAGCCATTTGGGTTCTTTACATAAAACTAACTTATATTGATGCCAAGCATGAATGGATGATTGGGATTTTCTCAGGATCCAAAACGCCAATCTGGTGAGCCCATGGTTACTAATCCTTAGCAGATATGAAGGATTACTGTGGGCTAAAGTACAGATTAAGAGGGGAAATCCCACTCGCATCAGTAAGACAAGCAGAGGGATTTGAAACTGGAGGCACCTGACAGAAGCTGATCAATGAGGCCAGTTAAGGAGGCGCTGACAGCCAAGAGCAGCACAGACACCAATGGGAGAGAAGAGCAAACTGATGGCACGGAGACCTGTGTCTGCTCAGGTCAAGAAGGAACGAGCGGCATACTGTCCTCCTGATGAGGTGTGCAGGCTAGCCTAGCCCAGCCCTGGAGGGCAGCACCAAGGTCCTCTCATGCTCTGACAGTTAGCAGCACTGTCTAAATGAGAAGTGTTGTATTTTTATATGTGAAAGAAAACAGAATTAACTTCAAGTTTATCTCGTTTTTTTAGGACAGAATTCAGAAAGCATTCTTACCAAAGAAAGATCTTTTTTAGAAACCACTTAAGTATACAAAAGATAAATAGCATCCTCAGTCCTCTCATTTGCTTTGGGCCATATCAGCGCCCTGTGCCATGGGGTGAGGTGTGAAGAAGAATGAATGTCTCCATGGAGAACTGCAGCCATGTAGACAGGACAAGTGCTAGAATGCTGGGGCACTGTGCAAGCTCATTTGCTAAAAACTCTGCTGTGCCACTCTTCACTTTTTAAGCCACCTTCACACTGTAAAATTCAAGTGCCTTCTTTCTGTAATGGATGCTCTCAATATGAAATATTTAGAAAGTACAACGAAAAGAAAGAAAAGTATTTGAAGGGGTTAATATAGCTCCTCCAAGTGGGTATACGGTTTCATTAGAAGCCATAGATCTTTCAAATGGATTGCATGAACTGGAGCCTAAAGATAACTAGGTCAATTATACAGCTGTGCTTCCAAGACCAGGCATTTAAGTCAAAGGCTGGGGCTCTAGGGCAGGGACCTGATAAGTTACATTTTAGAACAACTGGGGTACAAATAACATGTCCTAGGGCTACTAAGGTATTATCATGTATTTGTTGTTATTTCTGCTTTTTCAAGATTTCAAATTCATCTTTGCATACATGTGACCTTTAGATCAAACTCAGGGCCTTACATGTGCTAGGCAAGCACTCTACCCCAGCCCTGAAGTTTATCATTCTAAATAGCATATGTTGATTACTACAAGTGTTAAGATATAAAGCATTAAATTTTCTAGCCCTGACTTCATATTCTATAAGCTCCTGCATACCATATCTTTGTACATTATCCACAACTGCATTTTTCCTGAAAGGTCTTTTTATTTAATTCTATTAGATAACAAACACAGTGGCCAACTCTCCCATCCTTTCTGTAAGGGTAACTTCATTACACCAAAAATTGTACATTGCAAAGAAAGGGTTATCTATCAGTTCTATACTGTTTATACCCTCTGAAGGTATGCAGTAAATGCTTATGAAATGATTAAACAACTGAGTATAGGATTTACTCCAGCTCTACAAATCACAGTATACATTGAGTTGCTCAAAGTAGCAAATAATATAAAGAGCATTCTATTGGGTTTCTGCAAACTGACAGTATATATATAAACCACATGTCAGATTATCATAACTGAGTCGCAGTAATATTCAGTTTATAGGTGCACAAATACATTTAACATAAGAATTCTGAATGAAGAAAAAATAATTCTATTTATTACATGTATTCAACAAAAACATACAGTATCCAATGGAACAATTTATATCATGTAATCAAGATTAATATAAAACACCAACTGAAACAACACAATATGAATATCCTACCTGAACATCTTTGTATTTGTCTCGTAAGTCCAAAAGCCGGTGATAAGCTTTAATGGCTTCTGAAAATTCCCCAACGTCAGTGCTGGTGAGGATGTAATTTTCCCAGATTTGCCAGTGTTCATAGTTACACTTGAGGGCTTCTTGTAATGTTCTAAAAGCTTTTACTCTATTGAAAGTAAAATTTTAAAGAGAACAAAAGAACTTTTTATTAAAATCAATCATAAGATAAGTATTTAGAATGTTAGTGTGAACTGTTAGGCCTTCAAGTTTCATGTTAATAAACAGAACGCCCAATCTACCTCAAACTTCCCTATAAAATTCAACGACAGGCCCTTTGGTATATATATAGCATACCTACAGAGTTACTCCTTCCCTAATCTATTTATTAGTAATAAGGATATTATATTATACTGGATGTCAGCCTCAAATGTCATCCAGGAAAAGGCCCACTCAAGTTCCAGACTTGGACTAGAGTGGTCAAGCAAGCACAACTGCAAACCTGCAAGACAAACAGTAGGAAGCAAAGCAGTAGGGAAGACAGCAGAGGTAAGGAAGTCAAAAAACCCCAAAAGTTCCTCACATTCTACATGAATCTATAAACCAAAATTTCCCAACCAATGCTGGGGGGGGGGGGGAATCTACACTAGGAAAGACAACCAACAAAATTAACCAGAGGACACAAATTTGCTAAAGATAAAATTAATTTAAAAAATAATCTATCAAATTTTTAAACAAGTTTGTTCAGAATACTGAAAGAAATATTTAAAGGGAACAGGAGATTGTGAAACAGGTACAAATGAAACAAGACAAGGAAAAAAAACTGAAAACTTTACAATTAAAAGAAACTTCAAAGCAAAAAAACAAAACTCATCAGGTAACCAAAATTAGACTGCATATTGTCAAAAGAAAACTGGTCAACTACAAGATAATAATGAGGATTTCACAAAAAAATCAAACTTAAAAATGAAAGAACTATGAACAGAGGAAAGAATGAGGTAAGGTTCAAATATACATCTGATAGATATTCCAGAGGAAGTGAATGCAGAAATTATATGACACTATATATCCAAAAATAATAGCTAAGCATTTTCCAAAACTGAACAAAGACCTAAATTCTATGATCAAAAGTATATTTTGCATACTAAACATTACAAATAAAAATAAATCAACACGTATATATTTTATGAAATAGTAGAACATAAAGATAAAAGTAACAAAGGAAAAACAACCGAAGATTAGCAAGTATGTCTACAGTTACAAGATTAAAAAAATAGAATATTTCCTTTAAAGTGATGAATGAAAATAACTGCCAGCCTAAAATTTTATAGCCAACTCAACTTGCCACTCAAAAGTAAATGCACAATCAAATATTTTTAGATATATAAAGATTAACCACTTACTGACCCTAACTAAAAGAACTATAAAAGGTTCCCCTCCTGTAAAAACAAAAGGAAATTAAGAAAAAATAGAAACACTTCTTCAAAATCAAATATAAATTGTTTCTAGGAGTTTTTTCTTTCATTTTTTTCCTTCTCTATTCCACCCCTACCACCATCAAATATATAATAGTAACTGCCTTCAATAGTAGTGGATTGGGACTCTTTAGTTCTCTCATTTACAGAGAGTAAATATAAAATTACCCTATTGGAAAGAAATCAATAAGCAGCAATCCACAATTATTGAGATTATCCTTTTTCCTCATGTCTTTGCCTACTCTAATCATAAGCTACTGGCCTCAACATTTTTTAAATGAATTATTTTTTTCTTCCTGGAAAGTATACCTTCTTTTTAAGGAACTTTACATCAGGATTCACTTATTAAATCCATTTCAATATTGATACTGCATTACGAGAAGTTATATACAAAATGGGAAACTTTCCCAAGATACTGATACAGGAAATTAGACAAAAAAGTGCAAAAAAACACTAGTGAAGAATCCTGTGATAAAAATGTAGTTTCTAGAATATGTTTAGAATATGTTAAACTTTAGAATATGTTTGTTTTGAGAGGAGCAGTAATAATTTACCTCTGAGGCTGGGGTTATGGCTCAGTGCCAGAGAACTTGCTTAGCATGTGTGAGGCACTGGGTTTGATTCTCAGCACCATATAAAAATAAATAAAGGTATTGTGTACATCTACACCTAAAAATATTTTTAAAAATAAAAATATAATAATTTACCTCTGAAGTAACAACTTCACAAAACAAAACCTAGCCATGGCTGGAGCCATGGGTAAAGGAAACAGTAAAGGAAAGGAAACAGAAAGAAAACAGTAAAGAAGCAAGAATAAAGAAATTATTTACCTCTGACCTTGCAACCCAGTTTTCACACAAAAACTTATTAATGGAGTAATAGAAAGGCAAGAAAGAATTATAAAGAAGTTGAGAAGCAATTTACAGGACCTATCTCTACAGAATTCCTAAGATTATTGGGTTGGAACACAAGGTAAAAATATCAAGACCCTCACTAGATACAAAATTATCTGGGTTACTAAAAAACTAATTGAGATCACTTTACAACTATGACAGGGATTTCCCCCACCCAATGTTTTAGACCAAAAAGGGGTCTCTAGTGGGTTTCACATAATCAGTTGTAATCAAGAACATAATATTATTTTCTGAAGAGAATGGTAAAACAAATAGTGCTTTATGTAGATTATCATACAAGAGTAGAGGAAGCATTTCATGATCTCAGTAATATGGTTTAATGGTATCTTCAGAACTATCTTGTGATTCCACAAAGAAAAATTAAGTTTTAAAATAATGCCAAATAAAAATGTAAATATATTCATCCTTAAATTAACTTATTAAAACTCTGGCAACAACAATTCTTATCCCTTTTCTTCCTTCTGCTTTTTGTAGTCAGTCAATAAGCCCAGTTGGCTGTCCCCTTTATAAACTGTTTGGCATCTGCCCTTTCTTTTTCCACTCTAGTTATCTCATGCTTGGATTGTTACAACAGCTGTTTTCTAACTGGCTTCCCAACCTCCAGTTTCCTCTCTAGTCTATGTCACAAACTTCCCCCAGATAAATCTTCCTAAAATGCTTTCTTCATGAAATTACCCCCACCAAAATCTCTGACTTCCCCATTACATGTGGGATAGTCTCAAACTTGTGAGTCAAACAATCAGAATGCACACCAATTTGACCCAAACCTACCTTTCTGACCTATCTTTCACTGCAGGTCACGCATTACTCTATAGCTGGACTATCTCCTAAAATAATCCATTCATTTCTGTCATCTACATTTGGTCACATTATTTCCTTGCCTAAAAAGCTATCCTATGTGCCCTGTATCCATCTTTCAAATTTAGCTTGAGTTCAATATAAGTATTTCTGACCCAGGATCACATACCTTCTCTTTTCTGAGATTCTCAAAGGACTAAATGAGTGTCTAAAACAAAACAAGTGTTCTACAAATATCATCTATTATTATTATGGCCCTCTTTGGATTCTCATCTGATATTTACCAAATATAGCTTATACTGCTAATCACTTTTTAAAATAACGTGGGATATTTTATTTTTTAAACTTACATTTCCTGAAGACACTAGTTCATTCAGATATATTTATGTATTTCAACAAATGTCTAGTTTAAATCAAGCAATTAATAAAAAAATTTTTTAAACTATCAATTAAGTCAACCAACTAAAGGCACGCTTGCTTTCATTATGTAATGAAATTTAGGATGTAAGACCTCAGCATTAGAAAGATTTCAGATGCTATTTCTTATTTTATTCCATGTTAAATGTTTTTAATAAGCAAACTGTACACTTAGAATTCAAAGGTGTCTATTAACTGATTCTAACTAATGTATGAGGGTGGAAAGGAAAAAGATAAAGTGTAAGACATGGTGATTCTTATGGTGATTGGAGAAAATCTCATTTATTTTGGAAGCAAAGTTCTTCAGATTTGTCTGATATACTTACTTTTGCTTTAATCGGATGTAGGAGGTTGATAAATTGTTCCAAGCCTCAGCATTCTGAAATGATAGAGAATAATAGAGAACTATAGAATATTTTCACTTGGTAAAA
Organism: Spermophilus citellus; assembly: GCF_964194105.1. Classification (NCBI taxonomy): domain Eukaryota; kingdom Metazoa; phylum Chordata; class Mammalia; order Rodentia; family Sciuridae; genus Spermophilus; species Spermophilus citellus. Next base: position 90,708,428 of record NC_138193.1, read on the forward strand.
CAATTGCTGGAACAAAACACATAACACATTTTCCTAGTCTGATATGTGCTATTAAAAATCAATAAGATGGTTAAAAGTAAAAGTATAAAATGAAATCAAACTTTAATAATTTATAAACAGTCAAAAAATAATGAACCAATGATGTAACTATTATAGCACTGATGTATAATTTAAGATTTTATTTTCAAATGTATATTTACAAAATAGAAAATTTATAACACAATTTGTATAATATACTCATATATTACAAATCCAAGGTAATGCAGAATATTGGTTTTTTGGTTTTTGGGTTTTTTTGGGTCCCCGGGACTGAACTCAGGGACACTCAACCACTGAGTCACATCCCCAGTCCTATTTTGTATTTTTTTTTTTAAGAGGAATTTGAGTCTTGATAGAAGACTGGCAGCATTTTTTTTTTTTAAGAGAGAGTGAGAGAGAGAGAGTCTAGAGAGAGAGAGAGAGAGAGAGAGAGAGAGAGAGAGAATTTTTTTTTTAATATTTATTTTTTAGTTCTGGGCGGACACAACATCTTTGTATGTGGTGCTGAGGATCGAACCCGGGCCGCACGCATGCCAGGTGAGCGCGCTACCGCTTGAGCCACATCCCCAGCCCCTATTTTGTATTTTATTTAGGGACTCATCTCTAAATAAATACAAAAAAAGAAAAACCAAATGGAAAAAAAAATACCCAGGGATCCATCAGAATAAGGCATATAGTAAATTGTGTATACTTGCATAATGCAATACCATACAGCAATTTAAAAATGAAATGCTATTACAACTAACAACATAAGGCAAAACCCAGAAATAAACGTCAAGTGAAAGTAATAAAAAAAAAAAGTTCACTATCTATAACTCTAATGTTATGGTTTAGATGTGAGGTGTCCTCCAAAGGCTCACATGTGAGACAATGTAAGAAGGTTCAGAGGAGAAATGATTAGGTTGTGAGAGTCTTAACCCAATAATTGAATTAATCCCCTGATAGGGATTGACTGAGTGGTAATTGAAGTGGTAGGGTGTGGCTAGAGAGGTGGGAATTGAGGTGTGGCTTTGGGGTGTATATTTGTATCTAGCAAGTGGAGACTTCTCCATCTGCTTCCTGATCACCACGTGACCTGCTTCCCTCTGCCACACACTCCACCATGATGTTTGTTCAGCCTCACCTCAAGCCCCAAGGAATGGAGCCAGCCTTCTATGGATTAAGACCTCTGAAACCATGAGTCCTAAATAAACCTTTCTTCCTCTACAGTTGTTCTAGTCAAGTCTTTTAGTCATAGCAGCGAAAGAGCTAACTAAAGCACTCTATATATGAAAATATAGAATAGGCATCTATCTATATCTTGGAATGCAGAAAAAAAATTAAGAATAAATTAGTGATTGCTAAGGGACACAGGGGTTAGAGTTCACAGTGAGGGAGGGGCAACAGAGCACAAGGGAACTTTTTGCCATGACTAGAAGGTTCTTCATCTCAAAAGGGGCCATAAATTACAAAACAACAATCTGAATCTCTTAGAACCAACCAAATGTTCATTTAGAATTTGTCATGCAGTCTTCAAATTATATTGCACTTACATCAGACACAGTAGTATGTACACACTTGTAATCCTAGCACTCAGAAGACTGAGGCAGGAGGATCCCTTGATTCTAGGAGTTCAAAACTAGCCTAGCCAACACAGTGAGACTTCATATTTAAAAAAAAAAAAAAAGAGAGAGAGAGAGAAAGAAAACTATATTGCTCTTTAAGAATGAAATGGAAAAAAAAAATAGGTGGCACTGGGATTCCATTACAAATATTTAGATAATTTGGTCTACATTTGAGATGAAAGCTAGATTCCAAAAATCAAGAGTCTATTAAGTAAATGCCTATTAATAATCCTTTTCCTTAAACACAAACTACTTTATAATCTAAACACTTATGATAACTGGCTAACTGCAATAATTTCCATGCACATCCAAAAGACCAAAAGTGATAATTAAAAAGCTGGAGTGTAAATGCTCTCTAACACCTTAAACAAAGATCTACCATCATAAACTTTACTTTTTGTTCATAATTTTCACAGAAAGTAATTTTGGTGAAATATGATATTAACACTCTAAACTTAGAAATGAAATGATAAAGACTAGGGCTGGGGGTACAGCTCAGTCACAGAATGTTTGCCTAGCACATATGAGGCCCTACGTTCAGAGAAAGTAAAAAAGAAGGAAGAGGGGGAGGAAGGAAAAAAAGGAAGAGTAAGGAGAAAGGGAAGGGGAAGGGAGTGAAGAAAGAAAGAAGGCTGGTGCGTTGGTTGGTTGGCTGGCTGCGTGGTGACGCACACTTGTAAAACCAGTGGCTCGGGAGGCTGAGGCAGAAAGATCGCAAGTTCAAAGCCAGCCTTGGCAAAAGAGAGCCGCTAAGCAACTCAGTGAGACCCTGTCTCTAAATAACATACAAAATAGGATGTGCCTCAGTGGTTAAGTGCCCCTGAGTTCAATCCCTGCCACCCATCCCACCAAAATACATGTTTCTACAGAAAAAATAATAATCTAAAACTAAAATTGTGAAAACAATTCCATTTACAATACCATAAAAAGAATAAATATTTAGGAATACTTTAACAAAAGAAATGTAAAATTTATACTCTGAAAACTATAAAATATTGAAAGGAATTAAAGAAAAGCTAAGTAAATAGAAAGACATTCCATATTTGTGGGATGAAAGACTTAGTATTATTAAGATGGCAATATTCCCCGTCCTAGTCTTCAGATTCAATATAATCCTTATCACATCCCAGCTGCATTTTTTTGTATAAACTGACAAAAATTCTATATGAAAATTTAAGGAGCAATGAATAGTCAAAACAATCTTTAAAAAGAAAAAGTTGGAATATTCACACTTACCACTTTCAAAACTTACTACAAAGTTTCAAATAATTTATGATTATCAAATAATTTATGATTCATAATTAAATCCTTATATTTATAGTAAGTTGATTTTTTGACCCGAGTGACAAGACCATTCAATGGGAAAAGAATAGTCTTTTTAACAAATGATTCTGGGACAACTGAATATCCACATGTAAAAGAATGAAATTGGACTCCTTTTCTTACACCATACACACAAGATTAATTTAAAAGGGTCTCTAATTCTTTTTTTTTTTTTAAAGAGAGAGTGAGAGAGGAGAGAGAGAGAGAGAGAGAGAGAGAGAGAGAGAGAGAGAGAGAGAGAGAGAGAGAGAGAGAATTTTTAAAATATTTTATTTTTAGTTCTCGGCGGACACAACATCTTTGTTGGTATGTGGTGCTGAGGATCGAACCCGGGCCGCACGCATGCCAGGCGAGCGCTGCTACCGCTTGAGCCACATCTCCAGCCTCAGGGGGTCTCTAATTCTAAATGTAATGGCTAGTACTATAAAAGAAAAAGTAGGAGTAAATCTTTATGACCTTGAATTTGGCGATGGATTCCTCAAGACATGAGAACAAAAGTATGAGAAACAAACAAAAATGTTAGATACTGTCAAAACTTAAAAACTTTTGTGCTCCAAAGAATACTAGCAAGAGAGTGAAAATACAACTTGAAGAATAGGAGAAAATACTTCTAAGTCATAAGGAACTTAAAACTAACATATATAAGGAACTCATAATTCTACAGTAAAAAGACAATTTAACAGGGCTGAGGATACAGCTTAGTTGGTAGAGTGCTTGCCTCACATATACAAGGCCCTGGGTTCAATCCCCAATACCACACACACAACACACAACACACACACACACACACACACACACACACACACACGACAACTAACTGAATTTTTTAAATGGGCAAATGATGATGATGTGAACAGACATTTCTCCAGAGATGATACATGAATGGCCAATTATTACATAGAAAGATGTTCAAAATAATTAGCCCTCAAAGAAATGCAAATTGAAACTATGAGATACCACCCCAAGAATGGCTATAACCAAAACAGGCAGATAATACACAAATGCTGGCAAGATGTTGAAAACTTGGAACCCTCATTCATTGTTGGTGAAAATATAAAATGCTACTTTGTAAAACAGTCTGGCAGTTCCTCAAAAGTTTGAATATAGAGTTATCATATGACCCAGCAACACTACCATTAGGTATATACTCAAAAGAAATGGAAACATGTGTCACCAGAAACTTGTAAATGAATATTAATCATAGTAGTAGTCGTGATAACAGCCAAATTGTAGAAACAAATCAACTGATAAATGGATAAATGGGATACACCTACATCATAGAATATTATTTGTCAATAAAAAGGAATGAAGTACTAATACATGCTGTAACATGGATGAAGCTTAAAAACAGTAATGTAAGTGAACAATGCCAGTCACAGAAGCTCGAATATTGACTTCATTTACATGAAATGTCTGAAATAGGCAAATCTATAGAAAGACTGTACATCAGTGGTTGACTAGAGTTAGAGAGGGACAGGAAGGGTTGAGAGAGAAATGGGGAATGACTGCTGATGGGTACCAAGGTTTCTTTTAAGGGCAATAAAAATGTTGCAAAATTCACAATTCTGAACGTACTGAAAATCTGCTCAATTATACATAAATTATCAATTCTATAAAGCTGTTAAATAGAAAAATACTACCCAATAAAAGAATCTACTAGTAATGCAATTAACATAGGCAGCGTATGTTAGCAAATGATAAAACAGACATGACATTTGGCTGGACTCAGCAATGTACATTTTTAACTAAAATTTGTTTTATAAAACTATTTTCAAAATGAAACCACAGTTTTTATGAGAAAAATCTATTTCCAGACTTATAAATCCTATATCTTGAGGTGTGACCTTGTATGAAATATACACTTTTTTCCACCACAAAAGAAATTACTGTTGTGAATCATACAGTACAATTCAGATAACTTAAGAGAATATTAAGGAGCTGAAACAAAGAAAAGATAGGGGAACAAACTTACATCAGGTTCTAGGGTCACACAACGCTGGAATGCCTTTGCTGAGCCTCCATAGTCTTCCAATGCCAAATAGGCACAGCCTAGAGAAAACCACACCCCGAGCTGCAAAGACCAAAAGACATAGTCATTCAAGTGCACAGAGACACATTTACAGGATGTAATCTGAAAATTATTAAAGATACTAATTCAACATTTTACCATAAAGAATGCAGAGCTATATAATAAACATTTAATTTACATTTAGTTTAAATGTAAGTAGTAATGAAGATGGATTTTTCTATATAATTTGCAAAGCTAATATAACATGAAAGCATGTGCAACGTCATTGCACATCTTTTGCTGAGAAAGATCAAACCTGATGCTAACAAAGTTCTTTAGATGCAAAGGAGAGCTTTGTTTACAAGCCTTTATATTAGGAGCCTGATATTATAAATTGTGGATTAATCAAACATTTTTCCTGAGCATCTTCTATGTAAAAGGAGTATACAACTTTTTCTTTAAAATGGCAAGTTTGCAACTGATAAATACATCACAAACATAAAAAGACAAATTTCTGCTTTCACCTTCAATTACTTCACAACTCATGCAGTTTAACAAGAGCCAAACTAGACTAAAGTCTATCTGTGTAAGCATGCCTGATTTGTGTGTTTGTTGCTATGGATAGAAACTAAGGCTTCACACATGCTAGGCAAACCCTCTACTACTGAGCTGCACTGCCAGACCCTGAAAATAATTTGGGCAACACTGGCTCAGAATCTGGATTATCAAAGTCATGCAAAATGAACACTGAGCTTGGGAAAACAGGTAAAATAGCTATTCAAACTACAAAAAAAATTATTTCCATCACAGAATTTCCTTAAAATTCAATAGCCCCTATCAAGAAGGAGATAACGCTGATAAAAATTTAATCCTATTAGTCAGAAAAGCAGCCATTACCAGTTAAGTTTGTTTTCCTTTCAGATATAGACTGTATGGCAGCAGCAGATGGAAGTCTACCTTCTTACCGCCAGCACAGAGGCAGTGGCACTTTAGTGGGAAAGGAAATGAGGTGCTCCATTATCTATCCCCAGCCTTCCTCAGAGGCAGAAGAGGAGGCTGCCTCCATTTCCCCCCTCACTTAGCCATTCCCACAAAACTTATTCCATATGGCCAGTTGAGGCCTGAAAGTTCTTTAAGCAGATAAAGATTTTTAGCTGATAATTAGAGATAAGGCTTAGAAAGCAAACATCCTTGGGCAATTTAACTCTTTGCAATGAATTCACAAGAGGCTATAAATGATTACTATATAGAGGACAGATTTTGTTAGAGGCATAGGTAATGCCTGAAAAGAAGGAAGATGTATGTCTGATGGGAGTTGAGAGAAACAGAGGGACTAGGTTGAAACTAGAATTACAAGTTCACTTTTCTAAATTATGGGACTTCCAGCAACTTAAAAATGAGCTCACTACTTAGCTTTCTTCTGGTTATTTATAGAACCAAATGAAAAGAGCTTCAGTGCCTAACCACTCTCACTGAACATGAAATATTCTGATAGGACCTAAAGTCTGATGTTAACTTAAAAACCAAAATAAAAAACAAGTCCTCTAACTTCCAATGTGTTTGAAAAGTTTCAAAACCTGTTGGTTATATTTTATCAATTTCAGGTATACTTTTTTCCCAACATCTCTGAAATAGAGATGCAAGTCATCAGAGTTTTATTGGCAGTTTTCTTCCCCGCTAAATTAAGCAGCACTTAACGGGGTGCCCCTTATAATTGATGGCCTCTTAGAAACAATGAATTATGGTAGTTAGTTTACTAGGAATGAGTGCTGTCTCCTTCTGGTACTAGATTAAGAACAGTGAGAACTGCCCTGAGGTTCTCTAAATGCCTGTGCTTTGTTTGTTTTCTACATCGCCAAAGGACAAATCATCTCTTCCATGAGTTGTTATAGTAACGAGCCAGTGTAAAAAATCAAGATTTAAGTAAAGAACTTTTTAACTTTTCAGTTCACCTGAAAAGATTTACAAAGATTGCAAATATCCCAAATTAGCAATCTCCATATAGCTCTAAAACATACTGGTGGTAAGATTTATTCTTTACTTTTGGGGTTTAAAAATTAGTTAATGTTTTGTAAACAGTATCTTAAAATCAAAACAAATGTACTAGAAAGCAGACATATGATTTATAAAGTATTTTCATGGTACTCTTTCACTCTTGGTTATTTCTGCAGTTGTCTTAATAATTTGCATTGAAGGACATCCTAGAATCAGTTAACTATTAATTAGATTTCATCTACTGACAGCATATAATGATGATGGGCAATGACCTCTGTATACACCTTATTCTTTGAAATTGTACAAGGCCCTTTTTCTTTTTGTTAAAACTCTAGGATCTTCTAGCTTATGGCTGACACACTGAATCATTCATATCTTGCTTCTCAATTGAGATCCTTAGAATTTGGGGAAAAGGAGAATATGTGGTACCTCTTTAGCCTTTTTCTTTTTTTCATCTTAAACTATTACTTAAATTATTATTATCAATAATGACTGCCTTCTGGACTGAAGAAGGTCATATTCTTTTTTTTTTTTTAATATTTATTTTTTAGTTCTCGGCGGACACAACATCTTTGTTGGTATGTGGTGCTGAGGATCGAACCCGGGCTGCACGCACGCACGCCAGGCAAGCGCGCTACCACTTGAGCCACATCCCCAGCCCAGAAGGTCATATTCTTAAGAACAGAATAATATAAAAAAATTAAATTAAAAAAAATCAAAAGAAGCCTTTCAAACCCTCCCACAAGTCCTCAAAATGGAGTTAAGTTATTGAGTACCAAAATCTCTTAACTAGCCCAAAGCTATCATATAAAAACAGAATGCTAGCCCACATTACATTTTCTATTAGCAACATTTTAAAAACTAAAAAGAAATATGAAATTTATTTTAATAATATCTAACTCTACATATACAAAATAAGATGATTACTTCAATGTGTTATTAATGTACAAAATTACTGAGATATTTTATATTCATCTTTTTATACCAAGTCTTTGAAATCTCATGTGTGTCTGACATAGCATGTCTCAGTTTTGATGAGACGTATTTCAAGCAGCTGGTGGCTGCTACACTGGGGGCAGCACAGGTCTATGCTACTTCTCTGAAATAAACTCATAGCCCCTAGAATGCATCCTGTGAGCTCTCACTGTTCATATACTATAGTTATTCTCATTTCTTTGTATACAGTAGCAATCAGAATAATTAGCACTTAATAAAGCATCTACCGTGTGTGCTAAGCACTGACACCATGAGCTTTCCATATATTGCCTCATGTATTCCTCACAAAAACTTTGTAAGGTAGTTACTATCATCCTCATTTAAGCGATATCAAAGGAATAGAGATTTCAACCCCATCAGGTGACCCAAAGCCAGCATCTTCTCCACTTGGCTACATCTCACTAAAACCGCACCATTCTGACCATATACAAGGCATGACTCGATTACAACATGGCTGCGGGCGCAGAGAGATTAAGTCTCTGACCTCTTCAGCTGTGCAAGCATAGGGAGTCGTAAACAACCTAAATCTGTTTGCTCAGGATCACTAGGCAATGCTGAGCTGACATGGATCTGGGGCGAACAGTCTGGGCCTCTCAGAACACACACTGAGCCCAGATCGGCTGAATTCAAGCTCCCGTTCGCCTGCTTCCCGCAGACAAACAGCTGTGACTCAGCACTAATCCATCCGGCTGAAACAACTGGTCAGCCCTTCTCATCCTACGGAGGTAAATGCCTACCGAGCCTTCATAGGTAGTGGCCACAGGCTTGAAACGGGGCTTGGGAGAGACCCACCCGTTGCATTGGTCGCCCGGCAAAGGGAAACGAACTGTCGCCATTTGCAAGAGATACCACCATGGCAGAGAACTGACATCATTAGACTGCGGCGGAGGAGATAACTTCATTGAAACCTGCGGATACAGGTGTGTAATTCCCTAGCCTTCCCTCTCCACACATCGGGAAACCTTAAGGGCCCCTCCCAGCTCTCCCGTGAGCACGATAGCCAGACCGAGGGAATCAGAGGTGGCGCGGGACCTGCGGGCGGAACTACCGCTCCCACCAGTGCTGACAGCTGAGGTCTCTTGCCCCAGCTACCGGGGGCGTGGCTACCGGAGGGCAAGTAAAATTCGCTGAGGATTCTCAGCCCCAAGCTCTACAAACTTAGGGTCTGAGGGAATGGCAAACTGGAAGAGTGTGCCCAGTCGTTCATGAAAACAGGGCTCCCGGGAGCAGCAGACCTGGCGTGTAGCCAGTATTGTGGTGAGCAGCACCCCTGAGAGGGGCCTGGCTAGAGGAAAAGTGGGAAGTGACTAGACACAAGAGGAGGCCCTAGGCACTCAGGATTGGAGACTCGCCCAGTCTGGGAGGAGCTGCTGCACAGTGATTGGTTCCCACGTATTGACAGGAGAAACTTGGTGTGGTGGGCACAGCGCCACCTACTGGAAGAGAAGTTAATCAAACTCTAAGACTGCATTTATTAGGTTTTTTTTTTCCTTTTTTCTTTTCTATTTTTTTTGATTTGGGTTTTTCTTTCATTTTCATTTTTCTTTCTTGTTGTTTTTTTAAATTTTTTTTACACTTTTTTAAAAATTTTTTCTTCTAATTTTAATTTTAATTTTTTTTATTATTTTGTTTTAATTTTTTCTTTTTTTATTTCCTATTTTTTTCTTCTTTTGTCTTTTCATTTCTCTTATCCCCCCTTCCTTGAATTCTACCTGCTTACTCTCATTCTATTTAGTGACTTCTTCCCTTCCCTTCTAATACCTTTCCTCCCAAGCATCAAATAAATTTATAGGAGTAAACAGTAACTCAGCAGTCAAACAGAACAAGAAGTAACATGAGCAGCTTCAAAAAGCAAGGAAGAAAAGGAGTACAAACAATGCAGGACAGCCTAAATATTCAGGAGGACCTAGAGTCATCAGAAAAATGGTCATATAAAGAACTCAAGGAACACCTTAGACAGATGGAATGGAACCTTAAAGAGGATACAAGACAGCAAATTCAAGCAGTGAAAGAACACACTGAGAATGAATTACATAAATAGATAAAAGAAGAAGTTAAGCATCTTTATCAGGAGATAGAGATTATAAAAAATAATCAAACAATAATTCTAGAAATGAAGGAACCAATAAACCAAATTAAAAACTCAATTGAGAGTATCACTAACGAGTGGAGCAAGTAGAAGCCAGAACGTCAGATAATGAAGACAAAATATATCATCTTGAAAAGAGACTAGCCAACTCAGAAAGGCTGGTAAAAAAATCACGAGAAAAACATCCAAGAGTTATGGGATTACATAAAAAAACTAAACTTACGAGTCATCGGGATAGAAGAAGGTACAGAGATTCAAACCAAGGGAATGAGTAACCTGCTGAATGAAATAATTACAGAAAACTTTCCAGAAATAAAAAAGGAAACAGATATACAAATTGAAGATGCATACAGGACACCGAGCACACAAAATCACAGTAGACCAACGCCAAGACACATTGTTATGAAGATATCCAATATACAGAACAAAGAGACAATATTAAAAGCTACAAGAGAAAGGAGACAGATTACATTCAGGGGTAAACCAATAAGGTTAACAACGGATTTTTCATCACAGACACTGAAAGCAAGAAGGTCATGGAACAATGTATTTCAAACACTGAAAGACAATGGATGCCAACCAAGAATTCTGTATCCAGCAAAACTAAGCTTCAGGTATGACAACGAAATAAAAATCTTTCATGAGAAACAAAAGTTAAAAGAATTTGCAGCCAGAAAACCAGCATTGCAAAGCATTTTGAGCAAAACACTACACGAGGAAGAAATGAAAAACAATAACCAAAACCATCAGTAGGAAGTGCCTCGGTAAAGACAGAGGGCGAGGGGAAAGATAATCATGGAGAAACAAACTAAATTTTTAAAAAAAGGAAAAATAAAAACATGGATGGAAGTACAAACCATATATCAATAGTAACTCTGAATGCTAATGGCTTAAACTCTCCAATAAAGCGACATAGGCTGGTATCATGGATTAAAAAAACAAATCCAACAATATGCTTCCTCCAGGAGACACATCTGATTGGAAAAGACATACACAGGCTGAAGGTGAAAGGATGGGAAAAAATATACCATGCACACGGTCCTCGTAAGCAGGCAGGGGTGGCCATCCTCATATCGAATAAAATCGACTTCAAGACTAAGTTAATCAAAAGGGATAAAGAAGGACATTATATACTGTTAAAAGGAACCATTCACCAACAAGACATAACAATTATCAATATTTATGCACCAAATAATGGTGCTGCGACATTCATAAAACAAATTCTCCTCAAGTTCAAGAATCAAATAGACCACAACACAATAATTATGGGTGACTTCAACACACCTCTCTCACCATTGGACAGATCCTCCAAACAAAAGTTGAATAAAGAAACTATAGAACTCAATATCACAATCAATAACCTAGACTTAACTGACATATATAGAATATATCAACCATCATCAAATGGATATACTTTTTTCTCAGCAGCACATGGATCCTTCTCAAAAATAGACCATATATTATGCCATAGGGCAACCCTCAGTAAATATAAAGGGGTGGAGATAATACCATGCACTTTATCAGATCATAATGGAATGAAACTGGAAATCAATGGTAAAAGAAGGAAGGAAAAATCCTACATCACATGGACAATGAACAATATGTTACTGAATGATCAATGGGTTACAGAAGACATAAAGGAGGAAATCAAAAAATTCTTAGAGATAAATGAAAATACAGACACAACATATCGGAATCTATGGGACACAATGAAAGCAGTTTTAAGAGGAAAATTCATCGCCTGGTGGTCATTCCTCAAAAAAAGAAAAAACCAACAAATAAATGAGCTCACACTTCATCTCAAAGCCCTAGAAAAGGAAGAGCAAAACAACAGCAAATGTAGCAGAAGGCAAGAAATAATTAAAATCAGAGCGGAAATCAATGAAATTGAAACAAAAGAAACTATTGAAAAAATTAACAAAACTAAAAGTTGGTTCTTCGAAAAAATAAATAAGATCGACAGACCTTTAGCCATGCTAACGAAGAGAAGAAGAGAGAGAACCCAAATTACTAACATACGGGATGAAAAAGGCAATATCACAACAGATGCTACAGAAATACAGAAGACAATTAGAAATTATTTTGAAAACCTATATTCCAATAAAATAGAAGATAGTGAAGACATCGATAAATTTCTTAAGTCATATGATTTGCCCAGACTGGGTCAGGAGGATACACAGAATTTGAACAGACCAATATCAATGGATGAAATTGAAGAAGCCATCAAAAGACTACCAACCAAGAAAAGCCCAGGACCGGATGGGTATACAGCGGAGTTTTACAAAACCTTTAAAGAAGAATTAATACCAATACTTTTCAAGTTATTTCAGGAAATAGAAAAAGAGGGAGCTCTTCCAAATTCATTCTATGAGGCCAACATCACCCTGATTCCGAAACCAGACAAAGACACCTCAAAGAAAGAAAACTACAGACCAATATCTCTAATGAACCTAGATGCAAAAATCCTCAATAAAATTCTGGCAAATCGAATACAAAAACACATCAAAAAAATTGTGCACCATGATCAAGTAGGATTCATCCCTGGGATGCAAGGATGGTTCAATATACGGAAATCAATAAATGTTATTCACCTCATCAATAGACTTAAAGATAAGAACCATATGATCATCTCGATAGACGCAGAGAAAGCATTCGACAAAGTACAGCATCCCTTTATGTTCAAAACATTAGAAAAACTAGGGATAACAGGAACTTACCTTGACATTATAAAAGCTATCTATGCTAAGCCTCAGGCTAGCATCATTCTGAATGGACAAAAGTTAAAGGCATTCCCTCTAAAATCTGGAACAAGACAGGGATGCCCTCTATCACCACTTCTATTCAATATAGTTCTCGAAACACTGGCCAGAGCAATTAGACAGACGAAAGAAATTAAAGGCATAAAAATAGGAAAAGAAGAACTTAAATTATCACTATTTGCAGATGACATGATTCTATACCTAGAAGACCCAAAAGGGTCTACAAAGAAACTACTAGAACTAATAAATGAATTCAGCAAAGTGGCAGGATATAAAATCAACACGCATAAATCAAAGGCATTTCTGTATATCAGCGACAAAACTTCTGAAACGGAAATGAGGAAAAACACTCCATTCACAATATCCACAAAAAAAATAAAATACTTGGGAATCAACCTAACAAAAGAGGTGAAAGATTTATACAATGAAAACTACAGAACCCTAAAGAGAGAAATTGAAGAAGATCTTAGAAGATGGAAAAATATACCCTGTTCATGGATAGGCAGAACTAACATCATCAAAATGGCGATATTACCAAAAGTTCTCTATAGGTTTAATGTAATGCCAATCAAAATCCCAACGGCATTTCTTGTAGAAATAGATAAAGCAATCATGAAATTCATATGGAAAAATAAAAGACCCAGAATAGCAAAAGCAATTCTAAACAGGAAGTGTGAATCAGGCAGTATAGCGATACCAGATTTCAAACTATATTACAGAGCAATAGTAATAAAAACAGCATGGTACTGGTACCAGAACAAGCGGGTGGACCAATGGTATAGAATAGAGGACACAGAGACTAATCCACAAAGTTACAACTATCTTATATTTGATAAAGGGGCTAAAAGCATGCAATGGAGGAAGGATAGCATCTCCAACAAATGGTGTTGGGAAAACTGGAAATCCATATGCAACAAAATGAAACTGAATCCCTTTCTCTCGCCATGCACAAAAGTTAACTCAAAATGGATCAAGGAGCTTGATATCAAATCAGAGACTCTGCGTCTGATAGAAGAAAAAGTTGGCTCCGATCTACATATTGTGGGGTCGGGCTCCAAATTCCTTAATAGGACACCCATAGCACAAGAGTTAATAACAAGAATCAACAAATGGGACTGAATTAAACTAAAAAGTTTTTTCTCAGCAAGAGAAACAATAAGAGAGGTAAATAGGGAGCCTACATCCTGGGAACAAATTTTTACTCCTCACACTTCAGATAGAGCCCTAATATCCAGAGTATACAAAGAACTCAAAAAATTAGACAATAAGATAACAAATAACCCAATCAACAAATGGGCCAAGGACCTGAACAGACACTTCTCAGAGGAGGATATACAATCAATCAATAAGTACATGAAAAAATGCTCACCATCTCTAGCAGTCAGAGAAATGCAAATCAAAACCACCCTAAGATACCATCTCACTCCAGTAAGATTGGCAGCCACTATGAAGTCAAACAACAACAAGTGCTGGCGAGGATGTGGAGAAAAGGGTACACTTGTACGTTGCTGGTGGGACTGCAAATTGGTGCGGCCAATTTGGAAAGCAGTTTGGAGATTCCTGGGAAAGATGGGAATGGAACCACCATTTGACCCTGCTATTGCCCTTCTCGGACTATTCCCTGAAGACCTTAAAAGAGCATGCTACAGGGATACTGCCACATCGATGTTCATAGCAGCACAATTCACAATAGCTAGACTGTGGAACCAACCCAGATGCCCTTCAATAGATGAATGGATAAAAAAAAATGTGGCATCTATACACAATGGAGTACTATGCAGCAATAAAAAATGACAAAAATCATAGAATTTGCAGGGAAATGGATGGCACTAGAGCAGATTATGCTTAGTGAAGCTAGCCAATCCCTAAAAACAAATACCAAATGTCTTCTTTGATATAATGAGAGCAACTATGAACAGAGCAGGGAAGAAGAGCAGGAAGAAAAGATTAACATTAACAGAGACATGAGATGGGAGGGAAAGGGAGAGAAAAGGGAAATTGCATGGAAATGAAGGGAGACCCTCATTGCTATACAAAATTACATATAAGAGGTTGTGAAGGGAATGGGAAAATAAACAAGGAGAGAAATGAATTACAGTAGATGGGGTAGAGAGAGAAGATGGGAGGGGAGGGGAGGGGGGATAGTAGGGGATAGGAAAGGTAGCAGAATACAACAATTACTAATAGGGCATTATGTAAAATTGTGGATGTGTAACCGACGTGATTCTGCAATCTGTATTTGGGGTAAAATTGGGGGTTCATAACCCACTTCAATCTAATGTATGAAATAGGATATGTCAAGAGCTTTGTAATGTTGTGAACAACCAATAAAAAAAATTAAAATAAATAATAAAAAAAAAAACAAGGCATGACTCATGGCAATACCACCTTTGTCATGGATATAGAAAGAAATGGAGCAGTAAACATGTGCTGGACACACCCAAAACAGAAAAGCTTTAAAAAACAGAGGCATCCTTCTTCCCCCAAAGGCTCTCTCCGTTGGCTACAAAGGTGGACAAAGAAGTAGCAAAGGAAGAAACAACCATAGTTAATTGGAAGGAAAAGATGAAAGGTAATCTTTTATCAAAGGAACTGGGCAAGAATGTAACAAGACAATCATTTGACAGAAAGACTCTTGGTGAGAGTCTCTGCAGATGCAGAGCTTATTTCCAGGGCAAATCTAGAAGGCAAGCCGACTACAGGTAGCAATGACTTGTAGAAACAGCCTCCTGTTTATCTCTGAGGAAGCCAACACAGAAACACAAGGAGCCACGTGTTTATTCTGAATGTAATGATATCTATACTTAAAAATGACTAAAATTAGTTCTAAAATCACTAATAAAGAAACATGCTGTTGAAATATGGTCCCTGAATTTTCCTCTCAAAGCCACCTAGAGAGTAAAAGAAGGGAAAGACAGACAACAGAGATTAAGAGATTTTGAGAAACTGTATGACTTTGGCCACATCACTTAACTGGAGTCTCAGTCCCCCAAGTGTTAAGTGAGGGGGGGTGGTCTAGGCTAAAATTCCAAGGCTCTTCTGACTTCCCATATTCTGAAAACCCAGAGGTGAAAAGGTTCAAAGGTACACTTGTGCCATCTAGTGGCAAAATAAGCATAGTGACAATATGAACAGATTAGGATGAGAGTCTGTTTGAAGAGCTAGAAGGGAATCCATTCAATTCAGGTTTGAAGAACTAGAAGGGAATCCATTCAATTAGAGGCCAAGAGGAAAATAAGGCCTACAGTGGAAATAAATTTGCTGGAAGCCACCCAAGAGTTCCTGATTCCTGGTGTGCAATATGTATGATGAAAAGAGTGACTACAGTACTTATTAAAACTCAATATTTAGAAGAGAAATTAAATAGCATACTGTGAAGGCTAACAAAGACTAAGCACCACCACTAGATAATGAGCACAGATTACTTTTACAATTAAAAAGTTAATTTTATTAGAATATTAAAGCATATCTGTAATAGGTTCCACTCTCTGGTACACACATCACAAATTTCTTTCTTAAACAATAAGTTTCATACCTATTACTAAGTTCCCTTACAGAGTCAACCATTTTGAATTTTTCTGTCACATATACTAAGGGTCAACAGAATGGAATCCTAAAGCCATGCTATGCTCTCCATTCTTTCTTGTCTCATTCCCATGATGCAAATGCAGATGAGCTGTCAATGTGTTTTAATTAAACAGGGATGACACACGTCAAATCTGAGAGTGACTGATATCAATGCTATTTGGTAGTGGTTTTTCCTAAAGTGATACTTGATTCTCGTATTTTTAAAAATGTGTACTGCCAACTCTTCTTCTTCTTCTTTTTTTTTTTTTTTTTTGGTTGCTGATGGACCTTTATTTTATTAATTATTTACATGAGGTGCTGAGTATCACACGTGCTAGGCAAGTGCTGTACCACTGAGCCAACCTCAGCCCACATCACTGCCAACTCTTATAACCAAATTTCTTTTACTAAATTCTAAATTCTCCTCCCTGAAAAAGCACAAGTCTTGTCAGTTTCTCTGTCTTGCTAAAGAAATAAATTCCTTTTAGTGTTTTTCTTTAAACTAAAGGATCAACTACATTTTATAAATACTTTTTCTTTAACTATAAGTTATTATTTAATGCCCTTCTCTTATTCTCCTCTAGATTTGGTTACCACTGGTTCTTATATTTGCCCATTCTTTCCAGAACATTCATAATGTATTTACATCTCCTCTCTATGTAAGACTCTCCTGTTACATATCTCTTCCTATTAGGCTATACATAATGGGGCAACAATGATTTTCTACTACCATTACTCAGAGCAATAGGTAAGAAAAAAAGTGCCTCTGCTGCAACATGTATTACTGAGAACTTACTATGGGCTAGTGTTAGGGTTTGAATATGAGCTCGTGTTAATGTTGGAATGTTAGGAGGTGAAATGACTGGATCTTAATAGCCACACCCTAATCAGTTTGAATGGACTGGCTGGGTGGTAACTGTAGACAGGTAGGGTGTGTCTGGAGGAGGTGGGTCACTGGGGGTGTGCTCTGAAAAAGTTCTTCCCGGTGGCCCCTTCCCCTTGCTCCATTTCCTGACTATCAAGAGCAGAGTAGTTTTTCTCTGCCATATCCTTCCAACATGATAATCTGCTCACCTCAGATCCAGAGCAATGGAGTCAGCCTACCATAGACTTAATCTCTGAAACTGTAAGCCAAAATAAACTTTTCCTCCTCTTAGTTTTTCTTGCCAGGTATTTCGGTCACAGCCACAAAAAAGTCACTAACATAGCCAGACATATGCTTGTTTTAGTCAGGTTTTTTTTTTTTTTTTTTGTTACTGCAACCAAAAGACATGACAAGAACAATTTTAGAGGAGGAAAGATTTACGTGTGCCTCATGGTTTCAAAGATCTCAGCCCACAGACAGCCAGCTCCACTGCTCTAGGCCTGAGGTGAGGCAGAACACTGTGGCAGAGGAAAGCAGCTCAGGACCAGGTCATCAGGAAGCG
Organism: Spermophilus citellus; assembly: GCF_964194105.1. Lineage (NCBI taxonomy): Eukaryota > Metazoa > Chordata > Mammalia > Rodentia > Sciuridae > Spermophilus > Spermophilus citellus. Next base: position 90,726,235 of record NC_138193.1, read on the forward strand.
AAGCCTCAAAGGCACACCCCCTGTGACCTACCTCCTCCAGCCACACTCACTGCCTACAGTTACCACCTAGCTAATCCATTCAAGTGGATTAACACTGAGTGGGTTAAAGCTCTCATAATCCAATAATGTCACCTCCAAACATTCTTGTATTGCTCACAAATAAGCTTTTGGGGGACACCTCATATCTAACCTATGACAATGCTAGATTCTTTACATGCACGGTCTCTACTTTTTCCAGCAGTAAATTGACAGGGAAAGTAATTCCCATTTTACAAAAGCTCAGAAAGACAAAGAGATTTGCCTACCTTATGCTCGTTGGGGTTCCTAGAATTCAGAACCAGGTCTAAGGCAACGAAGCTTTTCCCTCCCCATCATACTTTAGGCACAGCTACAGCCCAGATGTTATCACAGTGCTTGAATTTCTTGGCAGTTATGCAAATTAGACCTCTAGAGTTTCATTTTTCATTGCTTACCAATATGAGAAAGAAGAAACAAAAAGGAAAGAAATGCTTTTTTTTCTGGACATATTATTCACATATGTTCATCGTGTCTTCTCCACTGGAATGTGAGACCCAACATCCTTGAGTCTTCCCACCACAAATAATACAAATGCACAACAGAAACTATCTAACTCCATTTCGAATAAAAATATTGAAAGAGAATGTTTACTCCAGGATGAATACAATCATGGAGGACTGTATAATAGAAATATGGTTTTCTGTGTATGAGCAGGCTGGGAAGGATGGCCTTGTTTCAATTGTTATTCCCTGGACTCAAGAAGACTTACTCACTATCATGTGCTAGATAGTTCCAAACCATCGATCTTCCATCTCCACTTTGCTTCTGATGAGAGCCCTGATGGCTCTTCATTAAAGAAAAAAGTTCAAACCTGATAGTATAGTATTCTGGGCTCTCCAAACTTGGCCTCAACAAAACAGATTACTTACTAATATCATATCTTCAAGACATAAAACACTAAAGAGGCTGAGAGAAAAGCTCTGAGAGAAAAGAACTAGAACACTCAAGTTGAAATCTCACCTCTAGCTCCCACCCCCCATATGCTGCAGGATTTGGAACAAATTTCTTAGATCTGTATTTCCTCATCTGTGAAATGAGAATAAAAACAATAAATATCTCAATGGTTGTGCATAGCATTAAAAATATACGCAAAATGCTTACAGAGCAGTGCCTGGAACTCAGCAAATACTCAACATCAGCAGCTATTATTGTTATAACTGAATAAAATGAGAACAGTCAAATCCTTTAGTTACCAAGAAAGTATGCTCTCTATGTGGTTGACATTTATATCTGCTAGTCTCCTTTCCTGGAACACATTTTCCCATTTTCCCGCTCCTATCCAATCCTAACCATTCCTCCTGGTCCACATCAATACTCACTTTTCCCATCACACTTTTCCAATCATTCACATCCTCTTTCATCACTAGGCACCCAAAGCATGTTGCTTATTTACTCTAACCCTTGGTTATCCACATTAGTCATATCTCCTTTCTCCATTTAACTCATAAAAATCACAGGACAGTAAAAGTTCATGTCTTAACATAATTTTTTTGTGTGTTCCTCAATACTTTAAAATAACTTATAACAACTTCTAACATACTAGCTTAGAATATAGATGCTTAATAAACACAAATACAGGGCTGGGACTGTGGCTCAGTGGCAGAGCACTTGCCTCGCATGTGTGAGGCACTGGGTTTATCCTCAGCACCAGATAGATAGATAGATAGATAGATAGATAGATAGATAGATAGAGGTTTTGTGTCCATCTACAACTAAAAATAATATTTTTAAAAAAACAAACACAGATACATATTATAATATTAAGGGTCTCCTCTGCCTTCCAGTCTCATTTGAAAGTCCTTGTTTTGGAGCAAAGACCTTCATCCCTTCTCTTCATTCCACTCTGCACTAGAATAATATTACAGAGTTCTCTTCCCCTTTCTCTTTATAATATTCAATCTCTCCACTAGATTCATTCTCTTCTTTATCCACTGAAGTCTTCCATTTCTGTCTTCTCCAAATAAAGGTTTCTGGTATGTTGACAAGCTCTCCTTGATTCTTTGGCCTCTCTGAGTTCAACACTCTATATTTGGCTCCCATCTCTTGGCATGCTCCTAATGCTCCCAAGTCAACAGTCTATAGTCTATATCTGTTTCCTAACCTACCATTCACTTGTTACTCTCCAGAATCTGTTTTTGAAGGTTACCAGTGAGCTCAAATTCAATAATCTCTTCTTGGCCCTCTCTGGTCTTCACTGCTACATATAACACCACTCACCGACACATGTTCTTCCTTTAGTTTCCACAAACCCCTTCCTTGACCAAGACTCTGTTGTATTTTGCTGGATTCATATTTCACTGGTAACATTTTTTTTTAACCTTCCTCCCACTCATGGAGATGTTCAAAGTTCAGGACACTGCCTGCTGTTTTCTTCCAACACAGTTTTCTATGAGGAACTTGTTCACTTTCAGGGCTTCAACTCTTCCACAGAAAGCCCCATCTGCATGCTCCATGTTCACCTCACCGTGGAGCATCATTCCAAGGAGCTTTGATCTCCAATGGGCTACCAGCCATCTCTGCTTAGACACAACACCATCTCCTCATATTCACCAGTCAAAATCACATCATCTTCCCTCAAAAGATTTTCCCCTCCCTCCTAAATTCCCCACAGGTATCCACAGAGATATTTTGTTGCTGGTCACGTAGCTCAGTGATAGAATATGCCCTTTAGCATGCACAAGGCCTTCAGTTTGATCCCTAGCACTAGACACACATAGCACAAAAAAGACATTTTCCTTTTTAATTAGACATCCTTTCTGATTCCAAGGTCTTTATCAATCCCGCCAGCCCAATGCCAAACCCAGAAATTTCTTCTTTAAAAAAGGCTTCAATCAGTTCCATCTTTTTCATACTCACTGCTAAAGTAACCAAGTCTCCCTTATGAAATTCACTCCTTGAACTTCCTATAATACCACTTTGGTGATATCACTCTTTTATTCAAAACTACAATAAACTCCCACATCCAGAGAGTTAGATAACCCTGAAGCAAGGCATTAAGGCCCTCTTCAAACTAGTTTCATCCATATCATTTCTCAACATAAACTCACTGCTGTCTGCTGATAGGCTAATACAGCCTAATTCATGCTACACTCACGTCTGGTACACAACAGACACTGGACAATGCTTTCACATGATGTACTGTTCAAACTGCAACATTTTTGAAGGTGAATTGGAACACTAAAACACAATTTAAATTAGATGATTTTTTAAACACTTATTTATTGACCAACCAATTGTTGGTCCACAAAATATCAAAGCACTTATAAGATCAGTTCAATCAAAGAACATTTTCAAAAATAAAATTACTTGCTGAATAGTAAAAAATATATTAAATTAAAATTTCACCTTATTTTTTGTAATTTGTATCCTTATTACCATCATAAACAGTTTTATCTTCAATGTTTAACTTTTTTTAACTGAGTGTATAATGGCATTCAGAGTAATGTCATATGCTTCCCCTATGACAGAATGCATTTCTGAAAGTTATTTAGAATCCATTGAGTTAGACAAATTAAACCATTATAAGAAATAAATTAATGGATCTTCTATTTGAAGCACCTGATGTCACTAATACAAAGCTGGCAAATTCAACTATTTACAGAGTACTTTTGCCAAGAGATTCTAATCAATTAACAGCTATGCTCTCATATTTCATACATATAAGAAAAACCTGATATTGCCTAATTTTCTAAACTAATTTCACTCATTTTCATTTTTACTACATAAAAAGTCAAACATCAAAGAATGACCTGAAAATTCACCTCCTACAGCTGTATGTTAAACTGTCATCTTTGGAGACAGCCTTCTTAAAAAACAAACAAAAAAAAAATCACACAAACATTCGACATAAATGTTACTGTTTCTTTAACAGATGGATGTTTTGGTTTTCGTGTGTCAGTGATATTGCCACGGATTCTTAGGTGGAGAGTAAATGTCAACTAAACTGTGTGAAATTACACATTCATTCATTAACCTTTTTTAAATTAATTATTTATTTTAATTAGGTATATGTGATAGCAGAATGCATTCTGATTTGTTGTTCACGATTGCAGCACAACTTTACATTTCTATGGTTGTACACGATGTAGTGTCACACCATATGTGCAGTCATACACATACCTAGGGTAATGATGTCCATCTCATTCCACCATCATTCCTGCCTCCGTGCACCCTCCCTCCCGTCCCTCCCCTTTGTCCAAAGTTCCTCCATTTTTCCCATGCCTCTTTCCTTCCTGTTATGGATCAGCATCCACTTATCAGAGAGAACATTCAGCCTTTGGTTTTGGGGGATTGGCTTACTTCACTTAGCATGATATTTTCTCCAACTCCATCCATTAACCTGCAAAAATTAAGTTTTTTCCCCTTGGTACTGGGGACTGAACCCAGGGCCTCATGCATGCTGGGCAAGTACCCTACTACTGAGCCACACCTCCATCCTTTATATTTTATTATGTGATAAGATCTCATTAAGTTACCCAGGCTAGCCTTAAACTTGTGATCCTCTTGCTTCAGCCTTCTGAGTAATTGGGATTACAGATGTGTTCCACCATTCCTGAGTTTCTAATTATTCTAAAATTGTAGGTTTTTTGTTTGATTGTTTTATTGCTAACAAAAAGATTTGTTATAAACTATAAAAATTTACCAAACAAGGGGCTGAGGTTGTGGCTCAGTGGTAAAGTGCTCACCTAGCGCAGGTGAGACACTGGGTTCAATCCTCAGCACCACATAAAAATAAATAAAAATAAAGGCACTGTGTCCACCTATAACTAAAACAATATTTTTTAAAAATTACCAAACAACACAGCATAAAATAACAATAAGAAACCAAACTTAGTAACAGAACTCAGACTATTCTTCATATGCTTTATTCGAAGCAGGACTGCTCTACCTCTCTTACTGTATTAGGCAACTTTTTGTCATTATGACCAAAATATCTGATAGAAACAATTCAGAGGAGGAAAGACTTATTTTTGACTCATGGTTTCAGTCCATGATCAGGTGACTCCTATGCAGAAACATCAAGGCAGAGGGTGTGGGGAGGAAAGCTGCTCAGCTCATGGAAGCAGGGAAGCAGAAAGAGAAAGGAAGGGGCCAGGGACAAGTTATAGTCCCCAGCGGCATGCCCCCAGTGACCTACTCCCCCAGCCCAGCCCTACCTGCCTACAGTTTCCACCTCTTCTTAGTTCCTTCAAATTATTAATTTATAAATGGATTAATCTACTTTTGATTCAATTAGATCCCAAAAGCTCCACTTTTGGACATTGCTGCACTGGGAACCAAGTTTTGAACACATGGGCTTCAGGGAGACACCGCAGACCGAAATCTAACATATCCCTTACATCAAGCTTGAATTCCCAAATTTCCCACTAATCCTGCCAACTGGCAGCCAGGCAACTTCACACACCTCACAGACTACAGCATTGCACTAATCGTCTGTTATATACTAAGGAGCTCATAGAATCATTGGCTCAAATATTTGTCCCACCACTACTGAAGACCTGAAGGAGATGGCTATCCTTAACCACTGAAGCAAACATAGTTGGTTTTACCAGCAAGCATCCTCCATGCTGTCCTAGGAAGGGAAATGTTAGTTAAGATGCATCTGGAAAGGGGTAAGGGGAAAACAGCTATTACTTCTCATTCTTCAGATCTGAGCATATTATAGTGAGCGCTCCATTCACTGCACACTCATTAAGGACAGTACTAGATGAGACTATGGCAGAAAATGGAAGAACAAAATGGATACCTAGGAAAACCCATCCCTTCTTCTCTCTCTCTCTCTTTTTTTTCTTTGACACACACCTTTATTTTATTTATTTTTATATAATGCTGAGAATCGAAACCAGTGCCTCACACATGCTAGGCAAGCGTTCTACCATTGAGCCACAACCCCAGCCCCCATCCTATCTTCTTTCTATATACCTACTCAGAATAAATAGTACTTCATTTAAAAAGGAAAAATATGGAACAAACACTAAACTGCATGGCTACCAGGATAACAGGCAAGCATTGGGACAGTTCCAGGTATTTAGTGAACCCTCGAATCCACTGCTAGTAACACCATATGACCTTACAAAGATGAGTGACCAGTGTATTGAGTTGGGATGGGAAAGTTCATAGGAAGTAACATTCTACTTTTTCAATACTACACATTCTGGTTTGATAATTTCTTAATTTCTTCATTTTTACATTTTGCATAGAGAGGACAATAGAATAATAACTCCCCAAGGGTAAGATTTATGTTTTAATTATGGTCCTGGGTCTGAGAAATCCTTCCTGGGAGATTTGACTGAATATTTCTCCCACTTTCTTTAGTTTCAAACACACCCCCAAACCCTCCAAAGTCTAAGGTTGAATTTTAGGAGTTTCAGAAGTTGCCTGGGAAAATGAGAGAAGAGGGTGTAATTCGATGTCAGCTAGCAATCTCTAAGTGCAGACCCAAATGGCATGCGTCCTCTGGTTCTCCACAAAAGCACCACAGACAATGCATTTAGCTTTGCAGCCCATTCTGCTGCAAGACAAAACATTTTTATATCAAAACCATTCACATACCTCTCTCAGTTTGCCTAAAGTGTGTTATTAAGCCTAATTGTTTGGGTATGTTTGAAAAGAGAAGAGAGAATGTCTTAAATTCCATTTTCTATCTCCCTTCATTGTGGGGCTTCAAGGAGACAACATGGCACAGAGGAATGCTCCTTCTTCAGAGAGAGTTCCAACTGGATCGCACGTTAAAGTAAGTGTGTGGTGTTTGAGTGTGTATTTAGTAGCTCTCTACAACTGCAGCATCAAATGCCTGCATATCTTGACATGACTTACAGTCTGACTGAATTGGATCCATATGACAGACTGTAAAATATTCTCACGTAACATCTGTTTGTACTGTGACTCTGCTTTGTGCAATTGTCATTTCTTTGTCTAAGTAATTAGTCCTAAATTATATAATGAAGCCATCAAGCCCCGTCAATTCCTCCCTTGGAATTTCTTTCACATCATCCTTCCTTCCACGTGTTCCTCCCACACCAGTAACTGTCATGGCCCAAACTAAACTAGTACATAGTCTCCCAACTCTGTCTCCACCTACTATGTTCCACAATGAGTGAGCGTTGCCAGTCCTGAATTACCTCCCGAATTGCTTCCTTGCATGCCCCATCCCTTCATTTAAAATAAGGCCCCAAACAAATTTACCCTTCAGTGGCTCCCTAACTGCCAAAGAAAAGGTCAACTTAGCCTCATATTTAAGCCCTGTCATAAAATGAATCCAGTCTAGCATTCCCTTTGTCACTGCCCTATTTCCTCTCACTCTGAAAATTCCAGCCTACCCACTAACAACTCTGCTCCCTCACACGCATGTGCGTGCACACACAGTTTGGTTGCAGGATTCCCCTGCCTGGTATGTTCTCACCACTGACCTTCCTTTACCTGTTCAACTACTACTTGTCTTTCAAAGCCAAATTCAGCATCTTCGCTTCACTGTCTATGAAAGGTACAAATGTTTTCCTTGGCCTTTCTATAAAAATAAGTGCTTTACAAATAATCCAATGGGTATTCTTTGACATGTCATAGTGTCAGTCTGGTCTCTGTTCGTTTCACTATATTGTACCTGAGGGTACAAACTGGACTATGCAGTGACATGCTGTTACTTCTTCATCCTTTGGTTCGGTGTTATACACACAATGATGAGTATATATTTGAACTGAGCAGTTAAAGATGTTATTTGTTCACCCATTCAACAAATACTTATTAACTACCACATATGTGCCAGGCACTGTTACAGGCACCAGGAAAATAGAAATGAACCATACATGTGAAAATCCTTGCTTTTGTGGAACTTACATTCTAGTTGAAGAAAAAGAGTAATTTTTATTTTAAAAAATGTAAGCCATATATGATATTGGAAGGTACTAAGAGTTACAAAGAAAAAGAAAGTGGGGAAAGAAAATCAGGACTCTAAGGTAGGATTGTGATTTTAAATAGAATGAGCATAGAAGGCCTAAGAAAGTAACATGAGCAATGACTTACATGAGATGAGGGAACAAGGTAGAACATTGTTCTAGGCAGAGGGAGAGCAGGTGCTAACTCTGAGGCAGGAGTATATCTGGTCTATTCAGAGAAGAACAAAGAAGAACATGGGAATAAAAAGGGGAGGAACAGGAAGAAAGAGGAGGGAAAAAGAACAGAAACTTTACTGGAAAAGCCTTGAGAGATTTTAAAGGAGTTGGGCTTCCATCGCCAGTGCCACAGAGCAAAGAGGTGACACATCTGACCTGAGTTTGGAAGGATTACCTTGGATGTTCACTAAAAACAGACAAATGAGGACAAGGAAAGAGGCAGGAAGACCAGTAAAGGAAGTTATGAATTAACCAGGTGAGCCAGAGGGGATGTGGGCCAGGGCACTGGCAGGGGCTAAAAAGAAGTCTGGGCATTATTTTCAAGGTCGATGCACTAGGATTTGCTGATGGATTGCATATGGGGCACGGGGGAAAGAAGAATCAAGGATGACTTCACGGCTGAATGAGGCTGCTGTTCACAGGAATGGGGATAAGCTTGGGAGGAACAGGTTTTAGGAGGGGGAAATGTTTCAGATATTGGAAATGCTGAGTTAGAGTAATGAGTGGGGAGATTAAGGGAGCAGATATAGGAATCTAGAGTTCAGGGGAGAAGACAGGACTGAAAATAAAATTTGGAGAGCTTCCAGGAAGTTGTCACTTACAGATGGTATTTAAAGCTATGGGACTAGATGAGAGCTCGAGAGAACAATTCATCTGTGAGGTGCCTGCCACTGATGGAACTGAAACTACAGCAGGCCAAGGGAGGGAATTCATTTTCTTCACTCACACAGAACCTGTGATTAGCTACACTCTGGAGAGAGGCTACTAAGATTAGCAGAATAATTTTCTGAAAAAGTTAAAAAAAAAAAAAAAAAGGAAAGAAAAGAAAAAAATTTTCAGTGCTGGGATTGAACCCAGCAGACCTTGGATCTGTTAGGTAAGCACTCTACCGCTAAGCTACATCCCTAACCCTGGAAAAATAAGCTTTTAATAATACTGATTTGAGTTAGTTCTATTTTCTACAAAATAATAATAATAATAATGTGGTAATCAAGTTAGAGCAGAGTTTCTCAACTATGACACTACTGACATAAGCCAGATAATTCTTTGCTCTGGGGGGCTGTGCCATGCATTATGAGCATAGTATCCCCAGTCACCACCTACTAGAAGACAGTAAGAGGCACACACCCATACTCCCTTACTGTAAAAACCAAAAATGTCCCCAGAAGTTGTCAAATGCCTTTTGCAGGGTGGAGAACAAAATCATCCCCAGTTGTCAACAAAAACTAGATCCTAAGTATGCTTTAAGCATCCCTGCTGCCAAAACCACCCACTAATAGCTGCTGCTATCCGGTACTTACATCAGTCCTACTTTCTTCTCCTGTATTTTACTAGCCGCCTGATTTGGAAGTTTCTGAATGTATTCACTACTTGGAATGAGGAAAGTAAGCAATCCCATCAATCTGCCATAAAAAATGCACTGCTGGGGCTGGGGATATAGCTCAGTGGTAAAGTGCTTGCCTCACAAGCACAAGGTCGAGGGTCCATCCCCAGCATCACACATACAAAAAGGCACTTGTGATTTTTTTCAATGCAAAAGACATGCCCTGAGTCTACCCTGTTTAAAAATGACCATTTCTGCACACTCATGTTCATAGCAGCACTATAAGAACCAAAAGGTGGAAGCCACATGTCTACTAGGTAAACTGATAACAAAATACAATACATACACAGAAGGGAATAGTATGAAGCATTACAGAAGGAGAGACTCTGACACATGCTGCAACCTGGATAAGTCTCCAGGATGTTGTGCTAAGGTAAATCAACTAGTCACAGAAGGACAACTACTGCAGTTCTGCACTTATGAGGTACATAATGTAGTTAAATTCATAAAATCAAAAGTAAATGGTGGTTTTCCATGCTGGAGGAAAGAAAGTGGGAAGTTATTGTTAAAGGGATATGGAATTTCAATTTTTATTAAAAGATGAAAAGGTTCTGGCCGGATATGAAGAACTCAGAAAATTTAACATCAAAACAACAAATAACCCAATCAATAAATAGGCAAAGGAACTGAACAGACACTTCACAGAAGAAATACGATCAGTTAACAAATATATGAAAAAATGTTCAACATCACTAGCAATTAGAGAAATGCAAATTATAACTACACTGGGATTCTACCTCACACCAGTCAGAATGGCAATTATCAAGAATACAAATAACAATAAATGTTGCAAGAATATGGGAGGGAAAGATACACTTACACATTGCTCGTGGGACTGCAAATTGGTGCAACCACTCTGGAAAGCAGTATGGAGATTCCTCAGAAAATTTGGAATGGAACCACCATTTGATCCAGTTATCCCACTCCTAAGTTTATACCCAAAGGATTTAAAATCAGCATACTATAAGTGATGTGTCTACATCAATGTTTATAGCAGCTCAATTCACAATAGCTACACATGGAACCAACTGACTTAGGTGTCCTTCAACAGATGAATGGATAAAGAAAATGTGGTACATTCCATATGCACAATGGAATATTACTCAGCCACAAAGAAGAATGAAATTATGGCATTTGCCAGTAAATGGACAGAACTGAAGACAATCATATTAAGTGAAATAAGCCAATCCCCCCAAAAAGAGAAGACAAATGTTCTCTCTGATATGCAGTTGCTCACTCACAATTGGTGGGGATGGGAGTATAGAGGTTCACCAGGTTGGACAGGGGGAAGTGGCAAGGAAAGAAGGTGGGGTGGGAAAGGCAGTTGAATGAATCAGACACAACTTTCCTATGTTCATATATGAATACACATCCAATGTAACTCCACATCATGTACAACCACAAAAATGGGAAGTTATACTCCATGTACATATGATATGTCAAAATACATTCTACTGTCATGTATAACTACAAAGAACAAATTTTTTTGAAAAAGATTCTGGAAACTGGTTGTCCAACGATATGAATATACTCAACACCACTGAACTGTATATCTAGAAGACACTAAGATGGTAAATTATATGCTATTTTACTATAATAAAAGAAAAGTGTCAGTATTGAAGTCAAAATCTCTGGATTTAAACACTGGCAGAATGCCAAAAGAGGTACTCAGCTCATTGTAAGTACTCAGTAATCATTTGTAGCTAATTATAACTAAATAATTTAACTAGAATAATACCAAGTTAATGCACATGCTTGCCACGATCCTTGACTGACAGTTGCATGTGCAGTGATAAAGTGACAAAGCAGCTACAAATAGTTTGGTAGAAGAAAATGACTTTCTGATAATAAAATCATTTTTACTAACTGAATATTGTTAAGTATGAAATAAGGTTAATCTTGTTCCCCTCAAAATCAGGTCCTCTCCTATGAACTTATCCTGTCACTTACGTTAAAGATCCACACCCTTTTTGTATTAGCTTTTCAAACTTTAAGAAGGAGAAGCATTCATATTTATTTACATATACACTTTATCCCTTTAAATTATCATCAATTCATTCTATATGTTGGCCTACTTATATAACTGACTTCAGTAATTGCTTGTGAAGTCTGACAGTTCTGAGTTTCATTTTCTTCCTTGCATAGCTGCTCAAAATGGTGTGCTTTTAATACCTGCATTAGAGTTAAAAGACAGATAAGAGAAAGAAACACCAAGCTAAAGTGACAGCAGCTGGCATTGTAGTTCAGTGGTAGAGAACTTGCCTGGCATGTGTGAGGCACTGGGTTCAATTCTCAGCACCACATATAAATAAATAAAATAAAGGTCTATCAACAACTAAAACATATAAAGCTAAAGTGACAGAAATAAGAGAAAAACCACTGTCCACCATTGGCGGCAAGCAAAAAGTAGATTAGAGCCTAAGTCCTTAGGTCTCCAGGTGACACTCACCAGTCATTAGGGCAGAAACAGGTACTCACTCAGGAGGACAGTGCACCTGGGGTTCTCACCTGCATGGGATTAATCTTCACTGAGCGTTCAAAGCACTCCACACATTCTTGAAACTCCTTGTTCCGAAGATGAAGGAGGGCTTTGGAGCGCTGGGCCCGAGCACTGCGGTGCCGGGACAATTCCCAGGCCTTGTCATAGCAGGAGTGGTCTCGAAGGACATCTCCAAGCAAGCAATATAAACTTGGTGTTTCTTTTTTCTCCAGCTCTTGCCTGAGGATTTCTTCTGCCTGAAACAACAACAGAAATAATGAAAGTGCTTCATTGAAACTATTTTTAGCCTATATACATCCTTTATTCCATATGATCCAAAATTTTATTTTTGACATTTGAGATTACTTGCTTATTCCAGGCATCTAGGTAGGACACAGGCTGCATAAGAGAGGCCTGATGGGAAAATATACCAATATGGTATATAGGTAAAAGAGGAACAAGAAGAAACAGGTGAGTCCTGATTTCCTGACCTTCTGAAATCCCAAAGAAAGACACCAAGACACTTCATGGTATCAGATGAGCCTAATGAGCCCTTTTTCCTTTCTATAGTGCCACCACTGTGATGATTTATTAGAGTAGTGCCTTTAATTTAACTCTACCCAAAAGCAATAAAAAGAGTGTTCTTTTTAAAATGTTGTGCTTGGTAAGACTGGGATTGCTGAGAATTTACAAAAGAAGGCACAGGGTACAATTCAATAGGCATTGCTAAAAACCTACCACATCTCACCTCACACGCTTGCCAGCACAGGAGCTATCTAATTCCAGACAGTCCATTCACTTTAGATGTTAAAAGTCATCCTCCATACACTGCAGGGGCTTGAGCTCTATTCCCATATGTCCACAATTCAGAGCCACCTCATCACTCAAGCTAATTCTATGCTCATTGCCACTAGTCCTCCACTTCCCACATCCATGTCTGCAACGCTATTTCTGATAAATTTCAACAGACAGCAAGAAACATGGGAGTAACGCTACTATGCATCTTCACACATGAATAATACCTTCACACAAATAGTAGTAGTAGCACCAAAGATGCTAAGACTGCCAAGTGGGTACAGAGACCAAGGAAAGCCATCCTTGAGTAATCTAAAAGTCAACAGATTAGATTTCCTCTAGGTTGGACATATCCATAATTCTTAAGCTGTCTAATTTTTGAGAAATTTTTTAAAGCAGGGATGTGCTTCTGAAGTGTCTTTGGATGCTGGCTCTTCTGCATCTGTGACACAGTGTGGATAATGTAGGCTTCCGTGCCTAGTAGGAAAATGGAATCAGAAGTTATAAAATAGTTTCTAAGGGAAAATAATTCTAAGTCCCAAATAGCCAAAACAAACACGAGGTTTTAGAATATAATGCACATAATTCCTCTATCCACAAATAATGTAATAGTTAATATATCTAACCATAACTCCAGTAAGGTCACCCATAAACAGATGCATTTAACCAAAATTATGTACAACAGGATGAGGCAATGTCTCTGGAGGACATGGCACTAAAACTTGGTATACACACTACCCCAGAAATTCTGAAGGCAAATTCACTTAATGTTATTTCTTTCCACTTTAGCGAGTTACAGTGGATTTTATGATATACAATTAAATAATGACCATTACAGTAACAGGGCATAAAAGTGACTGCAGGCAAAGTACCCCTGGAGAAAAATGGAAATTTGTAAGTGATATCTGATCCAACTGGGCTGGAACATAGCAAGTATGCAGTGATCATGAAGGGGGACAACACGGAAAGTCCTTGGTATCCAGTCACAAAAGAATTCTTGAGTTATCATAACACATCTACCCAATACAATTTTTTTTTTGTACTAAGTGATGGGACACCAGGAGGGAATAAAATAACTGTGAGGTAGGCTGTCTGCTTCCAAATTCACAGGACAGCTCAAAGGAAAAAAATGACCCTCAGTGTTTTAATTCTTCAAGGTTAGAGAACCAGGGAATTTCTATGATAACCTCAAAGAACTTACTTTACCTTATAGCTGATAAGATGACACACCAAAATCAAACATAGGTAGATACTACTCCTGCAGAATTGCTTAAGTGTAATGTAGGATGAATTCAGATTCGTTAGTTCTATGTGAAAGGAATTTGATTGGGTTAACTGAATATGTTTTAGTCTTCTGTTTAGACTTCTACTAGCTTCCAGCTATACCCCCATTTTATTATTATTGAGTGATTGTTCTGGGTGGGCTTGTGACTATGATGAAAGTGACACAGTGTGGCTTTTAAAGCTGAGTGATTCATATGAGTAGTCCTACTGTAGGTCACCATACTTTAAAAAAACAAGCTAATTCATGAGGAAAAATCACATGGAGACAGGTCTTGAGATCCGGATGAGGAGACAAAATTGCCCAGCCAGTCCCCAAGTGTCCCACCCCCTGTGGTCCTCACACCAGCCACCATATGATTGCAAACCGACAAGAACCCAAGCCACGCTCCAATCAAGCCCTTCCTGAATTCCTATCACAGAAACCACAAGAGAGAAACAATGACTGCTGTTGTTTTAAGCCACTACATTTCTAGCAGGCTTGCTACACAGCAATAGGAACTGCATCTGTTGTTTAATGCAACAGTGAAAATGTACTTCATCATCGCCAAGAGCTAAAGATTATGACGGAACTAGACCCAAGAATTTAAATAGGGACTTCAAATTTGGGATAACTCAGCTAACAGAACCCTGCAAATCTACTACTGAGTGTCTATACCAGCAGAGGTATCCCTGTCCTATCCGATAACACTAAAGCTACTTTGCTTAAGACACTATGATGACTGCATGTTTCCATTACTCACTGTCTCCAGACATATAGATAATCTTACAAAAAGAACTGCAAGATATTGTTAATTTATAGAGGGAAAACCTTGGGATCAAGTGGTGAAAGAGATTTTAAGAGTGCTAAGCCAGAGAGAAATGGGGTCATGATTTAAATCAGGCTGAATTTAGATACTCACCAGATAGTTTTGATTCAAAGCACTAACTCAAGCAGCTGGGGACGGTTCTAAATTATCTGCTCAATTGCTTGACTAAAAGATGGACTCAAATGTGGCCAAAACTAAACAAAGTCAAGATACCAGAAATTCCTTAGTGTAATGTGGAGGAAAGAATCCAACATCTTAGAAGGCAAAGGCTGTTGTTAATTTATCATTTGCAACCTGCTCACCCGCCCCTGACTTTGTCCCCTGACAGAGCCTAGAGAATGCTTCCTTCACTTTGGCTTTGATAAACACATTGCATGGAGGAGACACTGCACACTTGAAGAGGGCCACAGTAAATGTCCTGTGTAAGGTGGGGAAAAGTTTGGAGGGCCTCCTGTTGATTTCAACAGGGATTAGAACCCAGGGTGGTAAAGACTTGATGATACTTGGAACTCCTAGAGCAATAGGCACAGCCAGAGTAATGATCGGAATGGTTGCATTAGCATGGATCTTAAGTGGTGACCAATCATGAAAGACCAAAATCAGAGGGGCAGCCTACGAAGTTCAAACTTGATCTGCACATGTAACATTAAAAAAATAATAATAACCTAAGTTTAGAGACCAGATGCCCTAATTTCCATGCCAGGACACTGCCTCTGACCCAATTCCTAACCCTAGGTCACTTCACAGTCTTAGAGCCTCTTACATAAAAGTAAAGGAAAAGCCAATACCACTTAGAAAGGGCACTGCAACAACATAACAAGTATACAGATAACTTCTCTCTGATCTTCTCCAAACCAGTAAATATAACTATTTACGAGGTATTTGTATCCTGGGGAGAAAGAAATAGCTCATATATATATATTTTTTTTAGTCCCAATCAGCTATAAGTAACAGCAAAAAGCTTTTTGATTCATTGTATACAAATGGAGCACAAATTTTCATTTCTCGGTTGTAACAGCAGAAAGCTTTTTGATTCATTGTATACAAATGGAGCACAAATTTTCATTTCTCTGGTTGTACACGATATGTAGAGTTGCACCATATGTGCAGTCTCATACATGTACCTAGGGTAATAATGTTTATCTCATTCCACCATCTTTCCTGCCCCCATGCCCTCCCCACTCATCCCTCCCCTTTGCCCAAAGTTCCTCCATTTTTCCCATGACCCCCACCCCCATTATGAATCAGCATCCACATAGCAGAGAGAACATTCATCCTTTGTTTTTTGGGGATTGGCTTACTTCACATGGCATGATATTCTCCAACTCCATCTATTTACCTGAAAATGCCATAATTTTATTCTCTTTTAATGCTGAGTAATATTCCATCGTGTGTGTGTGTGTGTGTGTGTGTGTGTGTGTGTGTGTGTGTATATATATATAAAATCTATCTCACAGTTTCTTTATCTGTTCATCTACTGAAGGGCATCTAGGTTGGTTCCACAATTTAGCTATTTTGAATTGTGCTGCTATAAACATTGAAGTGGCTGTGTCCCTGTAGTATGCTGTTTTTAAGTCTTTGGGGTATAAACCTAGGAGTGGGATAGCTGGATCAAATGGTGGTTCCATTCCAAGTTTTCCAAGGAATCTCCATATTGCTTTCCATATTGGTTACACCAATCTGCACCACCAGCAATGTATGAATGTGCCTTTTCCTCCACATCCTCGCCAACACTTATTGTTGTTTGTATTCTTAATAGCTACCGTTCTGACTGGAGTGAGATGAAATCTTAGAGTAGTTTTGATTTGCATTTCTCTAATTGCTAGAACTGTTGAACATTCTTCATGTATTTGATGATCGATTGTATATCTTCTTCTGAAAAGTGTCTGGTTGTACACAACGTAGCCCATTTATTGATTGGGTTGTTTGTTTATTTGGTGATGAGTTTTTTGAGTTCTTTATATATCTTGGGAATCAATTAACAAATGATCTGAAAGACCGCTGCAATGAAAATCACAGAACACTAAAGAAAGAAATAGAAGAACTTAGAAGATGAAAAGATCTCCCATGCTCTTGGGTAGGCAAAATTAATATTTTCAAAATAGCCATACTACCCAAAGCTCTTATACAGATTCAACGCAATTCCAATTAAAATCCCAATGTCATTTCTTATAGAAATAGAAAAAGCAATCGTGATATTCATTTGGAAAAATAAGAGACCCAGAACAGCCAAAGCAAACCTCAGCAAAAAGAGTGAAGCAGGAGGCATCTCAATACAGACCGTAAACTATACTACAAAGCCAAAGTAACAAAAATGGCATGGTATTGACACCAAAACAAACATTTAGACCAATGGTACAGAATAGAAGACACAGAGACAAACCCACATAAATGCAGTTATCTCATACTAGACAAAGGTGCCAAAAACACACACTGGAGAAAAGATAGCCTCTTCAACAAATAGTGCTGGGAAAACTGGAAATCCATATACAGCAAAATGAAATTAACCCCTATGTCTCACATGCACAAAACTCAATTCAAAGTGGAATTAGACCAGAGACCCTAAGCCTAACAGAGGAAAAAGGTAGGCCTAAATCTTCATCACGTTGGCCTAGGCCCTAACTTCCTTAAGACTCCTAAGGGGCAAGAAATAAAATCAAGATTCAATAAATGGGATGGATTCAAACTAAAAAGCTTCTTCTCGGAAAAAGAAACAATAAATGAGGTGAAGAGAGAGCCTGCATTTGGGGAGCAAATTTTTGCCACATGCACGTCAGAGAGAGCACTAATCTCCAGGAAAGAAAAAAAAATTATATATATAATCTTTTAGAGTTAGCTGTCAGTTGATGCTAATCCAGAACATAACTCTGATGAGTGCTCTGGTTTACAGCAGTCAGTCATCCCATAATAGGCCTCATAAATCTCTGAGCCCACTCAGTGATTATTGCCTTAGTTCCTGTACACAGTGAATTAGACATAGTAAGTGAGCAGCCAGAAGAGTCCCTTGTAAGTGCTACTGCAGCAGACAGAGCCATGTCAAAGTCCCTTAAGCTTTCCCTCCCCATTAAAAAAAGTAAACCCAAAGCAGTACTGCATATTTATATAAGCCACAGAGATTTGTGCCACTATCAAAAACTTGAAAGAGACTAGGAAGTAGTTGGGAGAGGTTTGAGAAGTTTGAACTACCCACCAAAACTGAGAATACACATGGGTCCTGGAAAACATCATAGATTATTATAAACTTAATGTAGAGGTGGCTCTAATTATAGCTACTACCTAAGATAACGACCTCTCTACTGGAGCTGCTGACACTTGGGAAGCCGGAACCAATACACCAAACATACTTTCTCTACCCATAACCAGACAACCCCAGATCCAGTGGGCTTTCCCCAGCACAGAGAAAAGTACCCTTGCCCCATCTTGCCTCAGAATTACATGGACTTTATGCTATAATTAAGTTTGCAAGGGCTTTGATGATCTCACTATCCCATTATACAGACCTCATTGATGGATGATTTTGAGGACGCCATGCTAATAAAATTCAAGAAACCAAAATAATAAATTGTGTCAATATTGGCCAAAAACCAAATGGAAGAGATCATATGCTTGACACCATGATTGTTACTAGGAAAATGTTCAGTTTACAAAAATTCATTTGATACAGTACCACTAAGGAGCTCATCTATAAAGTAAAGCAAGTTTAAAACAAAAATCTTATTTGCTCTAAGGATAGCTCCATAAAGAAACCCCTTTTGAGAAACATTTTAACTATGTATCAAAATCTGCAAAACACTCTGCCTGATAGTAGTTTTCACTTTGCAAACAAGCAAACTTTGGAGTTAAAGAGCTAAACCTTGCACAGGAATACCTGATGGATTATGCCAAGGCAATTTGCTTAACCTGGAAACTATGTTTTCTAAAATCCCTTTTCCCTCTGATTTCCCAGAGGGGAACTTGGGGATGTGAAAGGCAGAAGTGAAGCAATAGCTTTACATGGCAAAGTTTTCATGGTTAAATAAGATGTCAAACAAGACACCAAGGAGTCCTGCAGACCCCAGCTTGCCCTTGTTTTATGTGTCTACCTTGCCTTTCCATTTGCTGGCTCTGCTGATCAAGAGCAACTCCAGGTCCCCATTAGACTTTTGATGTAGGATCAGGAGGCTGGTTCATACAAAGACACACAAGCTTCTCCTTCACGGGCCCATTTCAATAACTGGAAGTGCTTGGCTTCTCACATTTCCCTGTAAATTCTCATTTGTCCACTTGCCCCAACACTTCAGGTGAACTAGTAAATCATCTTTCCCTGATCCTCTGATTCCTTCTTACACACCTTCATTCTTCCCGGTTTTTCTCATATTTGTGTAATATCTAAAGTCTTTGGTAAACTCCATTTCCCAAAAATATTCAAAGTGACTATACTTCCTTAAATAAAGCAAGCCTGAGATACAATCTTTATTTTTCAATTTTACCTTTTAAACTCCATGTGTCATTTCATTTGATTTACAGGTTAGTTTTTATCCAGACCATTGTTAATGCATTATGTCAATCTCTACAATAATTCCAAGAAATAGATATATTAATGTGCCATTTTTGAGATAAGGAAAGAAGTGCTTAGATTTCCTGGTCAATTGGTCAGCCCCAAACCAAAAGGCATTAAGTGGAAAAGCAAGAACTTGATTCCAGGCTAAATACTATTTAGCAAAAATGATGTAGGAACATGCTCTAGGGGCTGGGATTGCAGCTCAGAGGTAGAGCGCTCACCTAGCACACACGGGGCCCTGGGTTCGATCCTCAGCACCACATAAAAATAAATATTGTGTCTGACTACAACTAAAAATATTTAAAAAAAAAAAAAATGCTCTACCAGAAAAGGCAAGAGAAAACTGGCAAAAAAGTGTCCAAACCTATTTTTCCATAACTCTGAAAATTTACCAAAGATACACAATAATACAGGAAGCAGTTATTCAAAAGAAATGGCCAACTCTTGATAAGAATAGCAAACTTTGTTGCATTTCAACTTGTTCCATTCTATACCTTCTTCTCCAGCTCTGTAGTTGGCTTGAAAACCGATATCCTAAAATCATGGTGAAAAACTAGAATGGACTTGGAGCTCCTTTAAAGCCTTATTTCCAGAAAATTGTCATTACATGCCCATTATATGTCAATCTGGTGATTGCCTGGAAGAGCCACTCACAAGGTATCTTTGACCTAACTCTGAGCTTGCCCAGTAAAAAGCCTTTGACAAAAAATTAGAAACCACTGAGCAATTTCACAGCTGTCTGAGGTGGTAAGTAAAAGGGACAATGGAATTGAAATGTACATTTAAAAGTGTCCATTTAACCAATTATAAATCTTACATTATCAGTATTAATGATAAAAGGACTAAATACTCCAATGGCAGGGACTGGCAGAAAGGAAAAACAAAAAACAACAAGAACAAAAAAAAAATCACAATCCAACTAAATGCTATCTGTAAGAGATATACTTTAGATTCAAACACATTAAAAAGGTTGAAAGAAAAAAAAAGAAAGAAAAGAAAAAATGTGGGGAAAGAAGATAACATCACATAAAAAGTAACCAAAAGAGAACTGTAGTAGCTATACTAATATCAGTCTAAATATGCCTTAAGACAAAAATTGTTAATAGAAAATATATTTTTATAAAGTTCACTCTATCAAGAAGACATAGTTATATGTGTACCTGACAAGAGAGCCCCAAATAAGAAGAAAACTGACAAGACTGAAGGAAAAAAATGGACAATTTAGTAATATTTAGAGACTTCACACATAACTTTCAATAATGGATAGAACAGCTATACAGAAGATGGAACTAAAAGACTTGAATAATCTAAAAGACCTAACAGTTAAAGAACATTCCACGGAACAGCAGTATATGCACTCTTTTCAAGTGCATATACTTGAAGTGCGTGTTCTCCAGGATATACTGTATGTCAGGTCACAATACAAGTCTCAATAAATTTGTAAGGATTGAAACCATACACTGTATGTCTTCCAGCCACAATGGGATTAAATTAAAAGCCAACAGCAATAGGAAATTTGAAGAATCATGAATATGTAAAAATTAAACAGCACATTCCTAAATAAATAATGAGTCAAAGAAGAAAAAACAACAAAACTAAAAACACATTCAGATAAATAAAAACAGGAACATAATATGCCAAACACATGAGATACAGCAAAAGTCAGGCTTAGAGAAAAATTTATAGCTATACAAGCCTATGTAGAAAAAGAATGATCTCTCATCAGTAATCTAAGTTTCCACCAAAAGTAACTGAAGAAAGAAGAGCAAACTAAACTCCCAAAAGCAGAAAGAAGGAACTAAAACAGAAAGAAGGAACTCCAGCATAAATAAGAGAAAGGATAGAAAAATAACAGAGAAAAATCAATAAACCAAAAAGTGGTCCTGAAGACTCAAATTACTAAAATCAGAAATGAAAGGAGAGATACTGTCGCCAAACTTACAGAAATAAAAAGAATTGTAAGGGATACCACACTCCACAGGTACCTTACACTCAAAATAGGATCTGAGGCTCAGAACATCAAATCATATTCTCAAAGCATCTGTTTAACAAAAAACACTTTCTATAAATATTTATTCTACTTCTAACTCCACTGCATTATAGACTAAAGATTCACCAGGGTTCAAGACCTAGTGTTTTTCAGTCTTTGCAAAGAAGACTAAATAATAATGGAAAGACTAAATAATAAATGGAAGATTAAATAATAATCAGAGAAATCTCTGGAAATTCTAAGGTGTCAAAAATTCAGCTTGGAGTTACTTCCTCTGTGAACCCCCACCTACTGCAACTCTTGTAAGAATGAGGCACACAATGGGGGTATGTAACTTGTCCTTACCAAACATGATCAGTTCTGGCAATTTTATGCACTGGAAGAACGGTCTGGAGGGGCAGCTTCCTAGAAAAGGCAGGGACATACTACAGCAGTGACCCTGCTTGCTGTGAAGTAACCTCTTTCCTCAAATTCCTATCCCACATTTTTGTGTTAAATAAGTTAATTCTTCCTTGTTGAGATCTTATAACTCTTCTTTCTGCTAAAAAAAAAAAAAAAAAAAAAAAAAAAAAAAGATCTTTCCCAAGGGTGGTGCTTAAAGGCAATATATTTCCTTTCTTCACAATGCATTCTTCAGTCGCTTTCATTCTCTCTAAAATGTCCTAGTTTTTCTCCTTTCTCCTCCTCTCATCCACCAAATTTACATAATTTATTACCAAATAAAGAACTACAAAATCTGTGCCCAGTGAATACAAATAACACACAAGGCCACTGTGCATAGGCTGTGTAACATCACTTGCAACATTAAAATGAGTGGCCAGAAATCTTCACAGAATGTAAAAGCTTTGGTGTTTACTAGCTATGGGATGCTACTTCCCCATGGGAAAACAGTCATGTACATTTTATAAGACACTAGAAAATTTTCACCTAAATGTCTATCAAATATTTTAAAATACATTCCCACAAATGCAAAGGATATTTAAGTGGGACAACAAGCTGTAATGAACCTGCAGTGCTTGCAAGAATTTTGTCAGATGCAAACCCCAAAGGTCATTCCCTTACCTTTTGTATATATACAAAACTAGGCTGTCCCAATAATCTATCTTATTTTTCAATTCTACACAACTAATTATCATTCTTAATATAATCTGTGGCAATGAACACACACATAAAGCTGTCAGTTTGCTACTCCAGATTTAGAGCATTGAACTCCCACCCAATGTGGACTTGAGTTGCTTTATTTCCTCCTGCTCAGCATCTGTTCCCTGATCTTTCTTTTCTTTTTTTTTTTTTTTTGGACCAGGAATGAATGCAGGGATATGCTAAGCCATATCCCAGCCCTTTTTATTTTGAGACTGGGTCTCGCTAAGTTGCTTAGAGCCTCGCTAAATTGCTGAGGCCAGCCTTGAATATGTGCTCCTCCTGCCTCAGCCTCTGAGTAGCTGGGATTACAGGCATGCACAAGCACGCCCAGCTCTTCCCTGATCTTATAACAGGATTCCTCTTCCCCGAAGAGATCCAGTCCATGAGGGTTCAGGTAAAGTCTATCAGAAGGAAAGCACATCACTCAGATCTCTTAGCCTTTTATAAACCATTTGTTAGAGATATGAAATTGAGTATAGTTTCCCAGTGGAATTACTAAACTTGGGCTTCCTGTGGCCATCATGTCTGAACAACAAAGTCAGGATGACATCACCTGAGTCCCTGGATACAGCTCTCAAGTCATGTCTACTAGAATTTCAGTTGAATGAAATAATGAATACCCCTCTTTTCAAAGCTAGAGGGTGCTGATTCTTTAAAAAAACAAAAGAGTTCTAACACATTCCTAGAAAATTGTGTTGTATGATCCATACAACAGACAACCAACTACAAGAGGAAGATCCATGAGAAAGTAGGTGCTTTTAGTCAGAAAAACAGATCAAATGACAGTTATTTACTAAATGCATGACCGTGAACAATTGAAACTGGTGTTTTGAGGGGTTGATCTTCATGTGTACTTTAGCTACCTCAGGTTGAAAGAATTCGATGTGAGGCACATGGTAAGCCCTGAATGAATGCTTATCTTCTTCCTGGAAAAAGGAATGTTTATCCTTCCTTCCACTGGAAAAAAACTGGAAAGTAAAAAAGCTTGAGATTTCACTACTAGGAAGAAGGAAAAGGACTTAAAATATTCTTGAGGAACACTAAAATTTTCTGCAAATAGTCACACCAGTCAACAGCTTATTCAAAGATAGAAGATTGCTGCGTCAAGTGTTAAGTAGGTAATTATTTAACTGAGCCAACAGGAACCAATACAGTGAGGTCAGAGAGAAAAATAACTACCAATATTAGATAAATAGAGCTAAATTTTCACATTGAAGCCTAATATCAACCAAATATCAGGTTTTCATGAGTGTGGAGAATCACAAGATGAGTCCTGTACAAGATACCAATTGGCTGGGTGCAGTGGTGCATGCCTGTAATCCTAGCCACTCAAGAGGCTAAGGCAAGAGGATTGCAAGTTCAAGGCCAGACTCAGCAACTTTGTGAGACCCTGCCTCAAAATTTGAGGGAAAAAAAAAAAAAACATAAAAAGGACTAGAATTATAGCTCAGTAGTAGTAATAGTACCCCTGGGTTCAATCCTTGACACCACAAATAGCAACAAATATGAACAAACAAAAAAGAGATACAAACCAAGTAGACTATTGCTTTAGAGAAGGATAGCTGAGAGAGAAAGAGAGAGATAAGGGCCCAAAAGAATCTGGAATCTGTGCATTCTTCTATCTTAACCCTTGTCACATCAAACTCAAATATTCTATTCACATATATCAGTACTATCAGACCATAATCAGGTTGCATGTAAACTCTGTTATTCATCTTTGAAATATTACTGCCTCAGCACACAGACCATGTAAGTGTTGGGGTAATTCAACTGATACTTATACTAAAACCACAAAAAGTTTACAGTGTTTTCCAAGGGCCTTCAGATTTTAAAGAAAAATTAAAAAGGTTCTTCCCATTTGGGGGCAGAGATCAACTCCTTTATGGGACATAATCTGGCTAAAATCAAAGTTTGAGTATCACTATATGACTGGGGAACAAAATTAATAAAATTATATTGTTCTATTGTGTACATATATGAATATGTAACAACAAATCCCACTATCATAAATAATTTATACTAGTGAACAGAGTCATCTAGTAGAATCTGAATGTCACAAGTTATCCTAACCAAGTGACTATACCTAGGAAACAACTTTTCTTAGTACTAAAACCACTGAAAAACAAAATAGATGGCCTAAAAGGAGATAAGTATCCAAGGAGTTTCTCACCCTGATGATGCACCTTTTTTCCCCCACATTTTTTTAATATTTATTTTTTAGTTGTAGTTAGACACATTATCTTTATTTTATTTATTAATTTTTACGTGGTGCTGAGGATCAAACCCAGGGCCTCGCACATGCTGGGCAAGTGCTCTACTGCTGAGCCACAACCCTTTCCCCACATTTTTAAAGTGGTGCATTATGGTTGTACATGATGACGGGAATGATGATCCACCTTTTGATCAATTGGTCCAGCATTCAGAGGTAACTGAGAACCTGAGATATATACAAGTAAAGGGGTTAACATACTGAAAAACATTCCATATTTGTGACAGTCTGTTCTTCTGTAAGCTGTTATATGAGAAATTTGAGATTTGAAGGAGGGAAACACTACCCTAAGAACTATTAAGATTTCAGAGCTGATGATGTGACTCAATGGTAGCACCTGCCCGGCCATGTGTAAGGTCCTGAATTTGATCCCTAGCATCACACATACCACGGAAGGAGGGAGGGAGGGAGGGAGGGAGGGAGGGAGGAAGGAAGGAAGGAAGGAAGGAAGGAAGGAACGAACGAACGAACGAAGGAAGGAGAAAAATAAGGATTCCAGAAAGCACTCTGCCAGGGAAGAGGCCTTGGGTTTGGGGTAAAGAATACAGGTGAAAGTTAAGTTCAGTGAGTCAGAAGTAATTATCAAAATGCCCTTCATGGCTGTGATTTTTGCCTTGATTTTTGTAAATTAATAAGATGAATTAAAATTCTAATGTGTGATAAGCAATGGTCCTCATCTGACCTTGTGTCTGGGAAGCACACAGGGAAGGGGAACTGGCAGACTAACAACCAAAGGAAGTTCTCCTGGCAAAAAATGCAAGAGAAAAAAATGAGCTCCAGACTCAGAGATAGAACCAACTATAAAAAGTGTCTCTGAGGACTTAGTTATGATAGACTTTGGCATACTAACTAGAGATCTGCTCCAAGCAGATGGAAAAAAGGCAGGCTAACAATTTAAGAACACACTATTAGTCAGATTTGGTCTCCTTGGCAATGGCTTTAGGAGTAAAAAAGAAGTGTGTATGTGTGTGTGTGCGCGCACATGTGCCTGTGTATACCTAGAACTCACAACCATTGGTGAGTAGTCAAATTCCCTTCTCCCTGAAGCAGAGAGAAATGTGGATTCTGATTTTCACTATAGAGTCTGGTTCTCAAAGACAGGGAGACGGACTCCTGAGAAGGTGCTCTACCATTCTTGACATAGAGTAAGGATGAACAGGGCAGAGCCAAGCAGCATCAAAGCACCTTCTCCTCTGTAGAGGACCCTCCTCTTAACAGAAGGGCAGTTTCCTCCTAGTCTATATCCTTGTTCTGTGAGTAGCAACTGGGACATGAAAAGTGCAAAGCACTTCCCCCCACCCCAGCTAGACACTCCTCTAGACGAGGTCTGTGGTGCTACCTAGTCCTATCCATTCTCTCACAGAGCCAACCATTCACTAATTGCTTTTTATATTATATGTGTGGCAACATATAATACTCTCTGGCTTGACTTTTCAGAGTATTTGCCAACACAAATATTCCAGATCCAAGATAAAACAGTAATTTAAAACAGGCCCTAGTTATCCAATTAGCTGATCATCTCCTATTTGCTTTACCAAGCTGTGAGTATTTTCAATTATTTTGCCTATTTTTCTCATTCAAGTGAGCACAACAAGTTTTAACCTACAAATCTAATATCAAATTTTTAAGGGATTAACAGTAACCATGATGGTAGGCAAGTGTGGGGAAGAGTACAGGCTTTAGAGGAAAGGAAGTCTGAAATCAGACTCCAAAATCTGCCACTTATTAAGAATAATTCATACTTTGTAGGTGGTTATGAATAGTATATGATAGTTACAAAATAATTACATAAAGAATGTAGTATAAGAAAGGCACTCAAAAATTACATTACATGACAACATGGTCAGTGTCTTTAGCATTTACTGAGTAAGAATCAAAGAATCTTGAAGGTTCCTGTTTCTATTGCTAAAGTTTAAAAGTTCAAATAAAAGGGGGAAATCTCATAATTTGTCTTCAGAGAGAGAACAGTGTGGCAGCAGTTGGAAAGGTATCTTCTGCCACATGTAAAATCATCCATAAGGAATGAAGGATGTGGAGATTTGCTTTAATGCAGTAATCATTCAGCAAACCCGTACCAGTCATTCATTCAGCAAATATTTTCAAATATTTGCTCTGTGCAAGGCCTGTGCTAGATTCTGGGGAGATAGCTGTAAATAATACAGACACAGGTCTGGGTCTTAGAAGCTTACATGAATAAGTCAGAGAAGCTAGTAAATGGAGTATATATCAAGAGTAGTCCTGGATGCTATAGGAAGCCATAGGAGGGAGAGCAACCCCAAATCTGGGAAGTAAGTATCAGGAAGGTTCTCTGTAGACAGCAATAATCAAGGAGAAACCTGAAGAATAAATCTGAGTTAGCTGAAAGACTAGCACTCTAGACAGACAAAAGAAGTATGTAAAAGCCCCTGACTGAGGCAGTGCTGCAAAGACAGAAAATTACAAATAGTTAATCTCGCTGGAACTTCAGGAACAACTTGGATGAGAGAGTATGAAGGAGCATGAGGCAGACAAAGAGTAGTGGGAAACAGTTGGCAATGGAGCCAGGAGCAAGATCATGAAAAGTCCGTAAACCATTTGCTCTCAAGGGCTCTAATTTAACTCTGGAGAAAAAAGGAAGTTGCTGAGGGGGTGGGAATGACATGGTCATATTTGTCTTTAGGAAGATCACTTTGGCTATAGCATGGGAAATCTTTTAAATCATTAAAAGAAACTCTATCTTAGAAAACAACCCCCAAAACAAAAAATTAAAAGCAACTGCTTAAAAAAAAAAAAAACTGTTTTAGAAGTAAAACATTTACTTGCACCTTAAATGAAAACTATTTTTTAAAGAGTCCACAATTACAATGATTTGCAAATGTAGCACAATAAAATATTTGGCTATGGAATCTCACATAAGCCTTACTTTCCAGAAACATATCACCCACCCCCTCACTTTCCACCCTCACTGCCATCCCCCAGGCAGCTTATGCCAGTATAGTCTTTGCTGCTCACTTGGAGAGCCAATTTGCTCAACAAAATAAGAATCTGCCAACAGCTACAGGAGCCGGATAACCCAAAATAGTAAATGTTAACAGATGAGAACCAGTTTTGATCCCAAGGTCAAGCAAAATAAATCTTAGATGTTTTGCCAGTGACCATTAAACAGCGAGAATATCTGCAGGTAATTTCTAAATTAGAAAGTCTGAGCCCCTACGGCAGCACAGTGTGTGTCCAGAGTACCAGAATAAAATCATTAGAATTAGACAATTCTCTGAATTTGCCTTTTAAAAAATAAATTATGCCATTAAGCATTAAATGCAAGAATTAAAAGTTCACAAACTTCTAGTTAAATCAAAATGTGGTGAAAACTACTGGCACATGACCAAATACTAAAAGAATCTCAGCTGTTTAAGAAATAAAACATTTGTTTCCAACTTGAAGCAAACCTTTTTAGGGTATATGGCTAAACTGACCTACAAATATAACATTCAAAAAACAGGTAAGGAAGATTTTTTATGAAACAAATAAAATAGTAAAATCAACTTTTAAAATCAAGATTTTGGGGGGTTGCTTGGCTAGAACTCACAAAAAGACGTCTAGACAAAATATACATTTGGGGCTGGGGATGTGGCTCAAGTGGTAGCGCGCTCGCCTGGCATGCGTGCAGCCCGGGTTCGATCCTCAGCACCACATACAAACAAAGATGTTGTGTCTGCCGAAAACTAAAAAATAAAAATATTAAAATTTTCTCTCTCTCTCTCTCTCTCTCTCTCTCTCTCTCTCTCTTTAAAAAAAAATATATATATATACATTCTAAAAAACAAAATATGCACATTTCTAAGAGAATTTAGAAACATACGCAGTTATCCTAACCATAGGACAATTCTTACAAGGTCATGTGCAAATTTTAGAAAATAATATCACAACTGCTTAGGGTACAGTCAAGCCTCTTCTCTGAGGGGAATGGATGCATTACATTCTTTTTCTGTAACTAGGGAATCTAGCTTTACATATTTCCTAAAATGATTAAGCTAACTTAATGTTTCAAAACATGCTTTAGGTATTCACAATTCATCAATCTGCTTAATTATTTCAAAAATTACTTTTCAAAAACTACCATATTCTCATACACAGTCATTTATTTATTACTTGACCAGTGTAAGAGACCAACAAATAAAGAACGAAGCAATGGGACTGGAAGTCACCTATTCATTCACCTATGCATTCCTTCATTAAACACTGGAGTATTACTTTAGTACCAGGCAATAGACACTAAAAAAATAAAATAAAATAAAATAACGCCCTGAAGAAACATAACATGATGTTTTATCAAATTTGAGATGCCATCAATCATAAGGCAAACTCTTAACAAAGAAAGAAAAAATGCTTTTAATTATGATCTAATGTTTGAATGAATCACACCAATTTCTCATTGCTTTGATTTTTTTCCAATCTACTCAGGAAAGTTTGGCAATTCTTCCTCCCTTTAATACATTACTTGACATTTTAAATGGCAGCCTTTTATTTTTTCAACACCTCTCTGTATAAAACAAAACATCATCTCCTTTTGGGTTTCTTCCTTTCTTGGCTCCCACAAAGCATTTGATTGTCGCTTTTAAAGAAAAGTTGATGGAGTCATGACTTCTCCAGTGGTATTTATTTCACTAATTCCAAATTTACATCTCTCTACTTAGGTTCTGTCCTTTTCTCTGTAATCTATAACTTTTTATTTCAAAGCCAAATCATAATTAAACCTTTTTGAAGTTATTTTAAAAGGCAATTAAAGTCAACATACAGAGTGCTGACACTGTGTCCATAGATCAACTGAAATGATGGTACTGAATATAGCCGTAACTATGCCTACACATGCAGAGGTATTAATAACTTGATGAGATACAAAAAATATGAGAAAATACATATCTTAGAATCAGAGAAGTATAACAACAAACAATCCCAGAGCACATATAAGGTAAACCCCATTCCATGTGCTCTTCATATACTGTGTCACAGAAACCTAGAAGGTAAGCAGGTTGCATGTTTCCAGATGAATATGGTAACATCACAGAGCTCGCACATGGCCAGGCTGGTATCCGAATCCAGGCAGCCTAGCACCAGAGGCTGTGCTCTTAACCACTCTGCTACACTTTCTCTAGAGTAAATAACAGTAACTAGTGCTGTGATCAGAGGAAAAATCCTAAGGAAAGTGACTCTTCTCACTTAGAAAAGGACAGATCTGGCATGAGTGATTGTGGAGTCCTTCCCCAGTATCACAACATTAATAATTTTACAACCTTCTACAGGAAAACCTTAGCCCTATGCTGGATAAACCTTAAGCCAAAACAGTTCAAAGACCTTCACTCCCATTAACTAATGAAAGAATCGTAAGCCTAAAATAGACATACTTTGGAAGGTATTTAAGAACAATATGTACTTAAACTAATCTTTACCTTTAGAGTGATGGCAAAAGGTTGTCTATAGCTATAAGCAAGCCAATTTATGGGTTTTACTTTACTCAGTCATTTAAACACTTAATTCAGAATTAACACATGACCACTTACAATGCAGAGTCTCTGGTCTTAAAATTCTGCTCATATATAAGTGGAAAAACAACAGATTACTAACAAATGCAAATATTGCAACATTTCCCCCTCTTGACCCAATTTGACAGTGGAATTAAACATGCAGCACACACTTGACAACTCTTTGACTCAAAAGGGACTGCAACACCCTGTGTATCTTACACAAACCAAGTCAGCTAATGGCCTGCCTGGGTCACCTCCTCAAGTCCATAACCTCATCATCAGGAAACCTGGTGAAAATTAAAATAATTCCTAGTATTTCACTTTGAAGTTGTCCTATAGAAAAGAGTCAATGAAGGATGAAGATCAAAATGCAGTGTCTTCAAAGCTTTCATTTAAATATCAAATTAATATCAGTCTTCTTTCTCTTTTGTAGACACATAAAATAATCTGCCCCAACAGCTATTTAAAAAAAAATTAAAAAGTTTTCTGGAAAAAAGTGAAATAAGTGAATTTTGGTAAAAGCGAGTTTAAAAAACAGCAAAGAAGAAGATGTTCAAAGGGAGACAGGTCTCACCAGGACACAGGACTTTATCACTACATACCTTCCCATGCTGCCCAGCTCTCTCATAGCAAATGACCACGTCTTCCCACATTTCAAGCTTCTCAAAGATCTGAAGAGCTGAACTGGTACATCCCAACTCAAACAGCAAACTTGCCAGTTGGCGCTAGAAAAACCAGTTCAAATAATTAACACTTCTTGATAATTATTCTTAATGTAAAAAGTGAGATTCGTGTTTCACTTGCAGATATACCCAATCTGACTTTTTAAGGGCTGCTTATTGTAATAAATGTAAATTTCTATAATTCAACTTCTAATTAAGAATCTGTAATGATCCAATACTTACCTTCACTTTAGCAAACTTCATTAGAGGGGATGAAAAATTGAAATACAATATAGAAACCTGTTCAAAATATTCAATATGTTGATTTTATTACAAGCTTTTAAAAGAACTTCAAAGAAAATTAATATTTCCTTCTTACCTAAAGATTCTATATATGACAATCCCTGATTTGGGACGGTAAAATCTGGTAAAAAAAAAATCTTTTTTTTTTTTTTAAACTCTGAGCAGGTACTGCAGATGACATGAAATCCATATGCATCAGTCCACATAAACTTTCTATATGAAAGCATCTCCAGCTCTTTCTCACTCAGGTTTTCTTAGATTTATTTTAAGCAAATTCTAACTATCTTAGTACCTAATTTCCTAGAGCCTGGCATATAAAAAGGAGCAAATTGTGATAAGGTCAAAAAAGGTGACAAGTGTTCAACAGTAAAAGTATTATGGTTTATAAATGGTCCATCCTATGGAAATGGAAAAAAATTTAGAAAAGTGGAAGAAAAAAAAGGAGAAAAGGTACACTTGCACACTAGTGAGAGCTATATTGTTTTCTCTTTTAAATACATCTTTTTTATACTGAAAATTGGAGTTGGCACTGTGGTGCACACCTGTAATCCCAGCAACTAGGGAGGCTGAGGCAGGAGAATCATGAGTCCGAGACGAAAAGTTGATGGAGTCATGACTGCTTTTGTGCAAAACCCTGTATCAAACTATTAAAAAAAAATGTAAAGGGGATGGGGCTGTAGCTCATTGGCAGAGCGCTTGCCTAGCACACGTGAGACACTGGGTTCGATCCCTCAGCACCATATAAAAATAAACAAATAAAATAAAGGCATTCTGTCCTTCTATAATTACATAAGATAATCATATACTCTTAGAAAGAGAGCAGCTAGCCAGGTGCAGTGGCACATGCCTGTAATCCCAGTGGCTCGGGAGGCTGAGAAAGGAAGCAACTCAGTGAAACCCTGTCTCTAATTAAAACACAAAATAGGGCTGGGGATGTGGCTCAGTGGCGGAGTGGCCCTGAGTTAAATTCCCGGTACCCCTCCCCTGCAAAAAAAGAGAGAGAGAGAACAGCTAGACATCTCTCTCAGGATACAGTGGCACATGCCTGTAATCCCAGTGGCTTGGGAGCCTGAGGTAGAAGGATCACAAGTTCAAAGCCAGCCTCAGCAACTCAGTGAGGCCCTAAGCAACTTAGCAAGATCCTGTCTCAAAAAAAAAAAATAGTAAAATAAAAAATGGGTTGGGGATGTGGCTCAGTGACTGAACACCCCTGAGTTCAATCCCTGGTACCAAATAAATAAATGAATAAATAAAGTACCAAATATAAATGCTTTCATTTTGATTTTCACATTTGTTTAAGGTTCATTCTTCAGGAGTTTTTATGTATGTATGTATTTATTTGGTACCAGAGACTGAACCCAAAGTGCTATACAACTGAGCTATAGCCTTAGCCCTTTACCCTTTTTTTTAAGACAAGGTCTTGCTAAACTGCTGAGGCTGGCCTTGAACTTGTGATCCTCCTGCCTCAGCATCCCAAGTCGCTGGGATTACTACTGTGCACAGCTTAAAGGAGTTTTTAAATACAAAAAGTTACTTTGAAAATGAAAACATTCATGGTTCTTCTATATTTAACTTCTAGCATCTACAATACAGTTTTAAATTATTTTAAAAATATTTTAATAGTAGGGGATAGGAAAGGTAGCAGAATACAACAGTCACTAATATGCCATTATGTAAAAACATGAGTGTGTAACCGATGTGATTCTGCAATTTGTATTTGGGGTAAAAATGGGAGTTCATAACCCAATTGAGTCAAATGTATGAAAGATGATATATCATGAGCTTTGTAATGTTTTGAACAACCAATAAGAAAAAATATTTTAAAAGTCTAATATCACTTTAATCAAAACAACTTGAAGTAGTTAGCAATCCCAAGCTACTTTTATTATTTTCACTCAAATGTTTGAATATTCGAACATAAGTTGAAATTATCCTTTTCTAATACAAAGAATTTTCCATTTCCAAGGACAAATAAAAGTACCTGAATGGCCCAGTACGGTGGTACTTGACAGCAATAGAAAACCTTCAATCGTTCCAATACAGATGTAGCTTTATCTTCAAATTGGTCTGCAAGAGCCTAAAGAACACAGATAATAAGTACAATCTATTATTGTTCAGTCCTTTACTTTTTTTTTTTTAAAGAAAAACTGTTCTTTAGCATACCTGTTTCACAACATAATGACAAAGTGATATTTGACAATATGACTCTCCGATATCAATCAGGGAGACTTTTTTTTTTTTTTTTTTTTTATTGGTTGTTCAAAACATTACACAGCTCTTGACATAGCATATTTCTTACATAAGCTTTGATTGAGTTATGAACTCCCATATTTACCCCCAACGCAGATTTCAAAATCATATCATTTAAATATCCCCATTTTTACAAAATGCCATATTAGTAACTGTTGTATTCTGCTACCTTTCCTGTCCTATACTATCCCCCCTCCCCTCCCCTCCCCTCCCATCCTCTCTATCTACCCCATCCACTGTAGTTTATTTCTCTCCTTATTAATTTTCTCAATCAGGGAGACTTTATATAAAGAACTGCATTTAAAATTATTTTCTCAGGAATGAAGTGAAAGGAGAAAGTATATCTGTTTGATCCTAAACAGTGAGTTCTCTCACTCCTCAGCAGCGGCTATCAGGTTGAACATTCATTCTTGCAAGATCATCAACATGGGGCAGCAAGCAGCTGCAAACTATACACATTGAAGAAATCCTGCACTGTACTGAAATTCCTACCCTGGTACTAAATAACTAAACTCCTGGAGGCTATAGCAAGAAGCAGACCAAGAAGACTAAGGTGGCTGACTCACAAAAGGAACCAGAGCCAACTGAAAAGTCAGAAACTGGCACTATGCGGTGGTCAAGTGATCTGTCATCAAAAGAGCTCCAGACTCAATATCTAAGTGGATACAGACACCATGGAGTTCCTAGACAAACATGTAGGCAGCAGTTTCATTATTGACCATCTTCCTCTCCGTCTTCATTAGTTATTCCATTTGTATTGAGTATACAAAATTATCTGATGTTATATTTGGGCCTTCTCTCAACTCTGAATTATAATGACACTTTTTCCATAATGAATTACTCAAATTATCTTTTTCTACCAGTTTCACGGGCTTATCTCTGAAGATTATATGATAGTAACATGTTAATGTTAACTTTCTGATTTTAATACTCAGATTGGATTACAGTAGGAGAATGTCCATGCTGTATTTGAAAATGATAAAGCACCATGTGGCAACTTACTTTTCTATACATTATGATACAAAGACAGTTGTACTATACTTATACCTTCTCTGCACCCTTCTCCAGGGTGTGTCTTAACGAGTCGGCCTCTTTAGGGTTGGCAGGGATTTTTTTTTCCCTACTATTTTTTTTTATTTTAAAAAGATGAATTAAAAAAAAAAACAGAATTCTAAACCTATTTCACTCTTATATAGAATGTACTTCTTTCTACCATAAGCATGCCTACCACCTAAACAAGATTCTCCTACCCATAGAATATTATAGCCAGGGCAACAATGTACTCTTATATCCTCCACTGGACTCAAAAGTATTCTTTTTCACTTGCTAATTTACTAAAAATACAAGGGCATTACTACATCTTCAGGTTTTTCAGATCAGGATAACTTTAAGCAACTTATTCTAAAACAATTCCATTATATTTAAGCAACTTATTCTAAAACAATTCCATTATATTCCTTTACAGAAGTGATAAATAGGAAAAGCAGTGCTGGTAGTGAAGTTCCTAGATTCTGTTCTAGGTCTATCCCCAACAAGTGAGCCATTTAATCACAATGGCACACACCTCTGAAATGATTTTGCAAATGATCTTTGCACTGTCAACAATCTGAGTATGACTTTATCAAAACAGTGTTTTGTTTTGTTCTGTTCTGTTTCAAGCATTTGAGGAGATTTTTGGTTAACTGTCAGCCACATTAGTTGAACAAAAGGATCATGCACTTATGTTAAGGGCAAACCAAGTGCTCAAATAACCTGGAAGGCGATGGTAGAAGGTAAATGATACGAAAAATGGGCTTGAACGAAAGTGAGCTCAGTTACTATTGTATATATTGTTTTATTAACAAGAACATACACAATGTGCTTGCTGAGAAAGTAACATATTGCAAACTTTCACATATGCTCAGAAATTTTGGTAAACAGTCTCTAAAGCACTGTGTCCTTTCACCAATCCACTTTTTTTTCTTTCCAGTTTCTAAACTTCAGGAATTTCACATCTGAAAGTCATGGGCACTTGGTTATAAATAAAAATAGATATGAAGATGTAGTTTTTAAGAAAAGATGGTAATGTATAAACTGCAGACAGAGAGGGAGAGCACATACACACGCAGATATAGGATATGCTTAAACCAATCATTAAGAATGGTTTGAAAGCCAGGTGTGGTGGCACACGCCTATAATTCCAGAAGCTCAGGAGGCTGAGGCAGGAGAATTGCGAGTTCAAAGCCAGCCTCAGCAACAGTGAGGCCCTAAGCAATTCGGTGAGACCCTGTCTCTAGGTAAAATTCAAAAAAGGGCTGGGGAGAAAAATAAGGAAGAGAGAACAAGGAGCACTCTGGGACACAGACCAGAGGTATGGGGGAACTAATCACAGAAAAGTCTGCCACAGCTATTGGATACATCAGAGACTTCATGGTGCAAGGACTACTGTGACATAAGATTGTTTTGAAGTTTTAAGGATTCCTTTTTTTTTTTTTTGTGGGAGGGGCATAGGAGATTGAACACATGGACACTTTATCACTGATCTACATTTCTACCACCTTTTATTTTTTATTTTGAGACAGGCTCTTACTAAGTTGCTCAGGGCCTCCCTAAATTGCTGAGGTTCCCCTCAAACTTGGGATCCTCCTGAGTCTACGAGATTATAAGCATGTGCCACTGTGCCCAGCAAGACTTTCTTTTAATGTGTTTCTCACAAACTCCACCTAAAAGCATTTATACTTTGAGTGTACTCTGAGTAAACATTTATATAGATGGAGCTTCTAGTCCCATGCAAAATCAACTCCCAAATCCTCAGAAGCCACAGTATTACAGGTCAGGGAGTATTTCTATGGCATGAATGATAAAATAAAACCAGGAAAATAATAATACATACCTTATTTTTGATGCTGTTTCAGTACAGAAAGAATGTCCCAGAAATACTAAAGGTAAAGACTACTTTGTAATACTAGCACATGGAGAATGATTTACTACACAAGGACAATTCTCAACAAAGTCTAGTATGATTTAGACTTTACTTATGTTCTCATATCTAAAAGCATGGCACATGTATCTTCAAAAAGAGTAGAGCTGGGCCCTTTCACTGAGAGCCATTCATTCTCATGTGGTTTCAAAGTGTTCTATCGGCCTTCTGAAGCACCAAGTAGAAACTGGCTGATGATCTAAAAGGTATGACTGATCATATACTACATCACCTTATCCTTGCTTTGTTGTCCAATCTTTGTACACATATGTGAGTGTAGGAGAATGGGATTTATTATAAAAATATGTACCTAATCAAATATATCTAACAGTTGGGCTCAACAGTTTTCTTTGACCAAACCTGCAATCATTCAGCTTTGATTTATAAATAGTGCAGTGAAGTTAACTGCCACCTCAAACTCCAAAGCCTAAGAAAATTTCCAATGGGAACAAAGAGAATCAGAGTTAAAATCCATCAGGCACAGTGGCACAGGCCTGTAATGCCACAACTGAGAAGGCTGAAGCAGAAGGACAGCAAGGTGAAGGCCAGCCTGGGTAACTCAGCAAGACCTGAACTTGAAATAAAAAGAAAAGAAGAAGAAATCAACTGACATTCCTAATATCAACAACATGATTAAATCTATCATTAATCCACTTGTACATCACAAGAAGGAAATGGCAGCACTGAGATATAAAAGAGGACTTATTCAAAGCCATAAAGTGATAGAACAGGTGAGCTTGGTTGATGCTAAAGACAAGATTTTCTTGTTAAAACCTTGTAATTACATAGACAATGATTAGATCTGTGAAAACAAAAAACAGCTTCATGTTAGAAAAATATTGAGAACTCTATTTGACCATCTTTTCTCCACCTAAATCCCCACAATACTGGAATCAGGATGTGTCCTGTCAAGAACGTGCTCGGTTATTGTTTCTGTCCTAGTAGGAACTGGGTGTGCTACTGGCAGCTGGGAGAACCAAATCAGCTTTCTTCAAGATTCCAGAACCAGGGGCTGGGGATGTGGCTCAAGTGGTAGCGCGCTCGCCTGGCATGCGTGCAGCCCGGGTTAGATCCTCAGCACCACATACCAACAAAGATGTTGTGTCCGCCGAGAACTAAAAAATAAATATTAAAAATTCTCTCTCTCTCTCTCTCTCTCTCTCTCTCTCTCTCTCTCTCTCTCTCCTCTCACTCTATCTTTAAAAAAAAAAAAAAAAAAAAGATTCCAGAACCAAAAGTGGAACAAAGAGGCAGCACTCAAGGAAGCTCAGACGGTCTCACAGAGCGTCCCCTTCCCTCAGGCACATCTGGGGTCAGCAGTTCTTAAACTTTTTTTTTATTTCAGGACTGTTTAAATTCTTAAAAATTACTGAGAGACTCAAAAGAAATTTTGTTTCTCTGTATTATAACCTATCATTATTTATCATATAAAAAAATTAAAACAAAAATATTTATTTTAATACCAAATAATAATTCAGTTACATTAACATAAACATTTTTAAATGATATTTCCCAAAACAAATAAAAAAGTCTTGAATAAAGAGTGACACTTAAAATTTTGAAAATCACTTTACTGCTGCCTTTAATAGATGACAGCTGCAGTGTCAGACCTGTTTCTGTAGCCAAGCTCTTGCATATATTTTGGTTGAAGTTTACAAAGAAAATCTGGCTTTGCCCAGATATAAAGTTGGAAAACAGAGGAATATATTACTAGGTTTTATGGTTAATTGTGGACATTCTTTCAATACTACCACAAAATTCAATAAGTAGTGGTCTCTTTTTTTAATATTTTTTAGTTATAGTTGGACACAATACCCTTTTTTATTTATTTTTATGTGGTGCTGAGGATCGAACCCAGTGCCTCGCATGTGCCAGGCAAGTGCTCTACCACTGAACCACAACCCCAGCCTCTGTGGTGGTTTCTTAAAGGTTACTCACAATTTGGAATCTGAAATCCTATCAATGAATTTTTCTCCATTATATTAAACAATCTACTATATTAAAATCCATCAGTCAAAAACTGAAACAAAAGCACTCACTGCTCTATCTTGTACTTCGAATGGATCTTTTTACCCATGCTTGATTTTGTAACATGATGCACTGGTCATTTGGAAGATGAGGTAAATCTCCAAACCACATTTCAAGTAATATTAAAAAGCTACATGCAGTGACGTCATTAGAAAAATCAAATCCCAATACTTAAAAATTAGGTAGACCTGCTCTGAATTCTAGTTTAGCTATAAAGCCTTAGTTAAGTCACTTAAATTTTCCATGCTTTTACAAACATAGATAATGCCTATTTAGTAAGATTATTTAGCATGGCATATGATTGTTCAGTAAATAAAATTAATGATATGTAGTTCATTAAATAGGAATAACTATAGCCAGCTCAGCACAAACAATGGTGACTATATTCCAACAAATGAAAGCTCAGCTACAATCACATAAATGAATCTTACTTTCAAATGCACAAGCACATGGTTATTAATGCAGGAGAAATACATACTATACATGAAGCACTGTAATTATCTCACTATTCTTCAGCTTTTCCAGTTATAATCATTACTTTTAACCACTTACAAGGGGTTGGTCAGTTTTACTTTTCTTGCACCTCAACTTCCCCTCCAGTGAAGTAAGGATAATAGCAGTCAACATTTACTAAGGATTTACTATGCACCTGGTATTATTCCAAGAATTTCACAAGTATTAACACACTTAATCCCTCAGCATAGGTTTGTTAACACGACTGCTATCCCCACTCTACAGATAAGCAAAGCACTGGAAGTTAGAGAGCTTCACCTCGGCCATAGGGGGTACATGCTCTCTCTCTTTTGGAGCATGAAGTCTATGGATAACAAACTCTAGTGCTATTCTGACAACAATCTTTCTGATACTGAAGCAGTCAGAGAAAAACAGATAGAATTAAGGTAAAGAAAAACAGACTGGGAAAGATCTAATTTGTTTGAGCCCCTAAATCCAGCTATCTTGGAGACTGGAATACCCTAGGCCTTGCAGTTATAATGCTTAATCCATTTCCTTCCTTACAGCCACTTTTTATTGGGTTTCTCTCCTCTACAACTGTTGAGATTCTTCTTCCTTTTACTAATGCACAAATACCAACGGTCTTGAAAAGCTTTAAATTTTAATCTGCCCATCATAAGCACCTTATATATTTAAGAGAAGGATATTTAAAATAGGTATGATATGATAATCAAATTAAATTTCTTAAATTTTGAAGCCACCCACTCATTAAGCAAGCCTTTTGAATTACTAAATTACTGAACTGAAATTACTAAATTACTAAAGCCAACTTGAATTACTACTAAAACATGTGTTCTGCTCTGCCTCCCTGTCCTCCTTCAGTGGCTCCTTGGCAATAGTACCTTCTCTACCCAAAAAGAGTTACATATCAAGGTCATTACCAAGTCAGAAAAGTTAGAAAGAGTTAGTCTTGAAGGCAGAACTAATGATCATTTTGAAATATAGAGGGAAAACTTTGTTATCAGGTACATTGAGAAATACAGAGTGAACATAAATTCAGTTAATTAAAGAGTTAATCTATGAACTGCAGTCTCTTATTAATTCATTTCTGGAGTTTACAGGGTAGTGTTTAAACATTAGTTCGACATTTTTTAAAAATGAACTCAGAAAAAATGGACATGCCTTTACCTCCTTTTCTTTCACTTGAAAACATATATATATATATATATATATATATATATATATATATATATATATAAAATAAATAAATAATGTGTATATATATATATATATACACACATTATTTATTTATTTATTTTGTGTGTGTGTGTGTGTGTGTGTGTATCTCCAACTGAAATGAACTCAATGACTATGTGAGCTCAGTGACTATGTAGTTTCCATTAGCTTGGTACTGGGACCCGTTACAAGTCCTGAAAATTTAGACTTGTAATAATCTCAGAAAGGCTGGTACTTAAAGCTCTCAGATTACTGAAGTGCCAAATAAAAACAGTCCTTAATTTAGTTATCTCTTAATTAATCCTATCAAAAAGCAAAAAATTCAATATTCATTTTTTTTCAAATCCAACATTTAATAAATATCCAATGTATATCTACTCTGAGAAAACTAAATACGTAAAATATAAAACCTGATGCTTCAAGAAATTCATTTTCTAGGATCTAAGAAGGAAAGGTTCCCAAATAAAATGTAATATAATTATTAAAGGCTGAAATACAACTATGAAAACAAGAGAGTCCAGAAATAAACTACACTTATATGGTGGCAGCTGATTTTTCAAGGAAGGTGCCAGCCTGAATGGAAGGAGACCAGTGAGTACAAGACGGTAAGCAGAATTACAATAGTCTCTACCTGAGAAATGATGACAAACCTAAAGCAACATAATTCACACACTGGCTAACAGAAAACTGAACTTCATGAAGCAAAACAGGTAAGGAACATGGGTGGGCTAATGGGAAATTTACCCTCAGGATCAGAATCTGGCTGTGGGACAGGAGATAGCAGGAGGGAATAAACTATTCTTTGACCCTGTGAGAATGCCAAGGGAACTCTCTGACACTATTGATCCATGGAAAGGAATCCTCCATAGCTGGACATCTTCCTGGTAAATTCTGGGGAACTGGGGTGCCCAGACCTGCACCTGAGAGGATGCTGTGTTGTCTCCAGCTTAGTATAACTAAATATTACAACTTGGAGTTATATCTACTAGCTTCTTTCTTACAGTCTTATCTGCTCCTTTTGAGAGAACCACGGTTACAGAATTATTCTCAAGTTGAAATGATTCTCATAAGCGAGCCTCTGCCCCCAACTACTGTGCTCCTACCAATGTTTCTTCTTTTGGTACTGGGGATTGAACCCAGGATATATACTGAGGTACATCCTCATTCTTTTTATTTTTTTATTTTGACACAGACTTTTTTTTTTTAACATTTACCAGTTTATTATAAAGGGGATTTTAAAGGATACAAATAAGCAGCCAGGCAAAGATACACAGGACCAGGTCCTTAAGGATCCCAAGGACAGGAGCTTTGGGCCTGGGGGCACCACACTCCCTGCAAGAAGGTCAGCTCTCAATTGCCTTCTGGCTAGCCTCCAGATGTTCATAAGTCCAAAAGCACTCGGAACCATGTCCTTTGGAATTTCTGTAACTACTATGGACAACCAGGTCAAAATGTGATTGAATGTAAAAGGGTTTGATCTAATACAAGGGGAATGAGCAGGGAAACCCAGCGAGGTTTATGGGTTCCGTTTCTCCGTATAGCATTCCACGCCTGTCTGTATGGGGAAGACTCTTTCTGGAAATTGGGTCTTGTTGAGATAGACTCTTGCTAAGTTGCCAAGTATTATGGTTTAGATATGAGGTGTCCCCCAAAAGTTCATGTGTGAGACAATGCTAGAATTTTCAGGGGTAAAATAATTAAATTATGAGATGTGTAATCTAAGTGAATTAATCCACCGGGTGATAACTGTAGGCAGGTAGGGTATGGCTGGAAGAAGTAGGCCACCGGCAGTGTTACTTTTGAGTTCATATTTTGTCCCTGGTGAGCAGAGCTCACTCTCTGCTTCCTGTTGCCATGTCCTGAGCTGCTTTCCTCCTTCACACCCTTCAGCAGTGATGTTCTGCCTCACCTCAGACCCAGAGCCATGGAATAGGCAAAACATGGGCTGCATCTCTAAAACCATGAGCCAAAACAAATATTTTCTCCTCTAAATTGTTCTTGTTAGGTCTTTAGTCACAGCAACAAAAAAAGCCAAGTAAAACACTGAGGGTCTTATAAATTGCTACAGCTACCCTTGAACTTGAGATCCTCCTGTCTCAGCCTACCGAGTGGCTGGGATTATAGGCATGTGCCACCGCACCCAACTTTAAGTGTTCCTCTTTATGACTCCATGAAGAGAGGCAGTTCTGATGGGCTGCTTTGAGCTGAGGTCTGGCTCTGCTCTAGGGGCATAAAAGAAGATCCCATGCTAATACATTTGATGTAATAATGCTAATATAACTTTCCATGTAATCAACCTTATTACCCATTACCTGGGCTGCAGGATTTTCTCTGACACAATTTATCCTATTCTTTAAACACTTTGAACTTTTTCTTAATGAATAAGTACCTCTCCTAACCACTGTACACCTGTTATATCTTTCACAATCTGAATTTAATGATCAAAGGATATGTCACACGTATTTAGTTCACTGCTCTAAGAACAGCTTGTCTGTTAGGCTGTCACTCTGGTGAGGATGACCCAGTATTCCAGACTAAGACTTCTTTAACTCAGTCTCACTGGCCCTGAGAGGAGGTCCTCCTCACCAGGGTCTCTATCCCTTATTCCTTGCACTTTATCTAGGTCCTGCTATCAGCAACTCTGGACCCTACTCTGCCTCCTAGGCTCACACACCGCCTGCTTGCACCACTACGAGACACTCACACCTCACATCTCAGAAGGAAAGAAAGAAAGGAATGAAGCATCAGGAGATATGGGGTTTATTTAAAAAGAAAAGCATCTCTGGTATTAGAGGCAATGGCTCAGTTATTTTCCCAGTTCAGGGCCTGAGGGGAAGACTTAGGGAAAAAAATCCCTGCCAACCCTAAAGAGGCCTACTAGTTAAGACACACCTGGAGAGGGGTGCAGAGTCTGCACTCAGTTCTCCCATTCAAAGGAAAAACTTCTCAGATGATAAGACTCTCTTACTTCAGAAGGAACTCATATTAGCTGTCGATACAATCTACTTGGTGACCATTAGGCATTTATGAAAAGTAATATCCATGAAAAGGAGGGGCCAAGATGAACATACAAAACAATTCACCCCTGCGGAGAAAGAATTTATAGAAAGAAAAATGTTTTAAATTCTAATAAATAATATGCAGAGAAATTACATAAGATATTGTACTTATAATATAAAAGAAAACTATTATGAAAAAAATCAGAAAAATATAAACTTTCTGGAAATTAAAAATAACTGTCAAAAAGCCAGGTACAGTGGCACATGCCTGCATTCCCAGGTGAAGCTGGGAGGTTGAGACAGGAGGATCACAAGTTCATTGCTAGCCTGGGCAACACAGGAAGTCCCTCTTCAAAAAAAATTTATTATAATAATAATTGACTGGGCGTGGGGGCACATGCCTACAATCCCAGTGACTCAGAAGGCTGAGGCAGGAAGATAGCAAGCTCAAGGCCAACCTCAGAAACTAGTGAGGACCCTAAGCAACTTAATGAGACCCTGTCTCAAAATAAAAAGGGCTGGGGATGTGGCTCAGTGGTAAAGTATCTCTGGGTTCAATTCCCAGTATCCACACTCCACCACACCCTCTAAAAAAAAGTCAAAATAAAAAATTACATGGATGGGCTAAATATTGGGGAATTGGGCTAATGGTCAAAACTAGTGATAGAAAAGAAAAATGAAAGAAATCTCCTATAACATCAAGCAAGAAGACAAAGGGATACAAAGTTGGGAAAA
Organism: Spermophilus citellus; assembly: GCF_964194105.1. NCBI lineage: Eukaryota > Metazoa > Chordata > Mammalia > Rodentia > Sciuridae > Spermophilus > Spermophilus citellus. Next base: position 90,770,237 of record NC_138193.1, read on the forward strand.
AGAAGAGTCAAAGAAGACAGGTAGACCAGGAGGTTTCACATAGGTCTACTATAATTCCAACTGCATAATTAAATTGGAGAAGTAGTTTTTAAGAAAACGAAGGCAGAATCATAATTAAAGAAATAACAGGAGAAAGCACCTCTGAACTTTAGATATAATTGCTCACACTGAAAGAACCCAATATGTACTCCAACAAGTAAAAACAATAAATAGGAAAACTACCATTTATTAAGCACTTGCCATCTGAGAGACACTGCTCTAAATATTAACTCATTAATCCTCGTGAAAATTCTGTTTATCCCATTATATACAAGAGGAAACTGGGCACAAGTTAAGTAGCCTGTCCAAAGAACAGGCAGGTGCGACACGGCAGGGCTGGGGATCTGAATTCAGGCAGTATGACTCCAGAGCTCACACTCAAATTTAGTTAGACACATCCAGAATTCCAAAAAGAGAGAGAGAGTTCTAAAAATTCTCAAGATGAGAAAAAAAGAACAATCTAAAATGGAACAAGAATCAGACTGTCATACTTATCAGCAAACTGGGATGCTGGAAGATATTTAAGTATTGACCTCATTTAAAATCCTGAAGAAAGAAGATTTTGAAATTAGAATTCTCTGCCCAATCTATTAAATTATGGTAGAAAAATACTTATTGCAGAGACTCAAATTTTACTGCATAAAAAATCCCCAGGAACTTCATTGAGGTTGGGCAGGGTGCAGGGGCACACCTGAAATCCCAGAGGCTCAGAAGGTTGAGGCAGGAGAATCATGAGTTCAAAGCCAGCCTCAGCAATGGCGAGGCACTAAGCAACTCAGTAAGACCCTGTCTCTAAATAAAATACAAAATAGGGCTGGGGATGTGGCTCAGTGATCGAGTGCCCCTGGGTTCAATCCCTGGCACCAAAAAAAAAAAAAAAAAAGCTAAAACAGAGACAGAGCACTTGTTACATTTCCTTTTCTGTGGGTCCAATCACATCATTCAGTTTTGTAATTCAGTCATAATACAGCTAAAGAGGGTTAAAGTTTTAAAAGTCAACATATAGATCAAACACAGATGACAAAAATTACACAACAAAAAGAAGAGTAGTAATCCCTGACACCTGAAAAAATAAATGAAGATGGAAGAGAGGTTGAGAGGTGCACTGATGGCTTCATCATTCACAGTGGGGGGCAGCAGATTCTATCTGAAGTTGATAAATCAAGAAATGGAAAAAATATCTAAAGACATCCAATGGAAGTATAAACATTTAAAGTTACAATGGAAACCACTAGGGTAATAACAAAAAGAGAGAAACTGCTAAAAATGAACTAGAAATTAGAAAAGAATTTATATCTTTCATTTAAAATCTTTCTGAGTGAAGTAAATCTTTTTATTATGTGCAGTACTAAAAGTTTTAATATGCAGCTTGAAAATCAAAATATATTAATAAAGGGCACCTTCAAAAATAGGGGATTGGTTAAATGAATTATAGCACCTCTATTTAACAGAGGACATACAGCTATTGGAAGGAATGGGCTATGTCCACAGGTATTAGCATGCAGAGTTGACCAAGCTGTTACCTTGAGGAAAAAAGATATAAAGCAATATAGATTATATGACCCCATTTATGTTAAAGCATATTTATGTTTGTTATGCATAGAAAGAGGTCTAAAAGATAACAAATTGTTAAGACTGGAAGGTAAGCAAGGAAAAATACTTCAGTTTTTAATTTTTTTAATAATGAACAAGCACTAGTTCTATAATTGAAAATAATTAAGAATGGTGACGTGATTTAAAAAAACAAAGCACACTTTGCCTCCACTATGCATGGGCTTTGGTCCAGGTGTTTCAAGTAATGCCTGCAGAGTGTGGTAATTCCATCCATACTTTAAAAAAAAAAAAAAAAAAAAAAAAACCTTCAAGAACCTCTTTCTCAAATTATTCAAACATAAGTCCAAGGGTCAGTGTACAAATCCCAACAGTCTATCACTGTAACCAATTTTCTCCCAATTAAGGATTCTGTAATGATGTGCCCTTAATCATTACTAGAAATTAAACAGCCAAGCCAAAAAAGGACTACCAACTTTTAAGAGAAACATTTTGGCCCACACAGCAGCAATAATCTCCAAAACATTACTATGGAGAATATCACAATTATGATGCTCCAGGTCCTCCCTTCACAATCAACCATGGTAAAAACCCCTATTCCTCCATGAATGCGTGCACTACAGTATCAAGAACACATGTGCATAAAAAGAAAGAAAACATTCAAGACAGCACCATGAACAGTTTCTAGTGACAGAAAACTGCTATAATCTCAAATTCCCAATTCAATGCAACAACCTTCCAGAAATTCAATCAGGAAAGAAAAACATTCCTGCTGGACAATCATCTTCAGAGGCATGATTATTTGGGCAGAAGCAGACCTTCACCATTTAAATTAGCAGGTTAAAGACAGCACTTGCTAATTAAAGATCATTAGTCACGTTATTTTGTGCGTGTATGTGTGTGGTACTGGTGATTAAACCCAGGGTGCTTTACCACTGATCTACATTCCAGTCTTTTTTATTTTGATATTGACAAAGGTCTCGATAAATTGCCCAAGCTGACCTCAAACACGCAATCCTCCTGCCTCAGCCTCCTGAGTCACTGTGATTACAAGCATATGCCACTCCTCTCAGCTAGTCAGATTATTTTAATAACGAACATAAAATAATTATAACATTAACCCTCAAACAGTGAACTGTGTTTTTACCTAACACTAGGTTAAAGCAATGACAATGACAAATTTGGTTTGCACAATTTTTTAAATAAGATGGTATTTTTTGAATTGATGTGGTTTCAATTAATTTGCTTCACGTTTAGATTACATTTATAATATACCATTTTCACCATAGTAAAAGAAAGAAGAAAAATGTGATTCTATGATAAAGAAAATGTTGATCATACAGATGGTTCAGATGAGAAAGGGAAAGCTGAATGTTAACAAACTATCTTATACTCCACCAGGGGAGGAGAAAAAGATTATAAATGATTACTGAAGAATATAATTTTGCCAGGCATGGTATTATGTACCTAAAATCCCACCTACTTGAAACTCTGAGGCAGGAGAATCACAAGATCAAGTTAGCCTGGGCAATTTAGCTAGACCCCATCTCAAAATTTAAAAAGGGGCTGCAGATATGGCTCAGTGGTAGAGCATTTGCCTAGCATGTACAAGGCTCTGGGTTCAATCACTGGGAGTAAAAAAAATATATATATATATATATATATATATGTGTGTGTGTGTGTGTGTGTGTGTGTTAAAGTGAAATTATATATATATATATTAAAAATTTCACTTTAACACACATATATATTTTATATATTTATATATATAAAATTTTATATATTTTATATTTATATATACATACATACATATATATATATATATATATATAAATATAAAATTTCACTTTAACTCATGAAGCTTCTGAATCATAGCTAGTATAATAAACAGGGTTTCCATAATCACTATTTTCTTCATTATCACTAACATAATCATAGCCTTGAATATGATTACGTTAAAGAACTCCAGACTAGAAAAATTTCATGAGATGGGTGTTTTTCAGTAGATGGTCCTCCTCAACTTTTTCCTCTGTGGATTTTTAGTGGGGTAGGATGTGGTACTTAGGATTGAACCCAAGGCCTCAAGCATGCTAGGAAAGTTCTACCGCTGAGCTACATCTCCACTCCTTTTCATTTTATTATGAAAGTGTTTCACTAAGTTGCCCAGCCTGGCCTCAAGTTGGCCATCCTTCTTCTCCACCTCCTGAATGGCTGGGATTATAGGCATGCTCAACCACAGGTGGCCTCTGTGGATTTGATAGTCTTCATTTAATTACCAATAGGTGTGTAAGTTTAGTATACCTCACTTAGAAATACCTTCCAAATTTGCTGTGTTTTAGGACCTGCTATTGGACCCTTCAATGTAACTAATTGCCTATAACTGTAAATTATACCCCAGACTGTGACTAACTGGCCAGAAAAATTTGGGCAAGTCATCTGATTTCACTACACCTGCATTTTTTTTTTTTCAACATGAACAGGACAAGATTAATCTTTTCTCTAAGGGCTCTTCTAGCTTTTCTGTTTCCCGAAGTTTTAACAGTTTATCATTTTATCAGTGACACAGAGTTGGAAAGCACCAGATTTTCACAGAAACTTAAAAGGAGAATTTTTTTTATTTTTTATTTTTTATTTTTTTTAGTTATAGATGAACACAATGTCTTTATTTTGTTTTATTTTTATGTGGTGCTGTGGATCAAACCCAGTGCCTCACGCATGCTAGACAGGCACTCTACCACAACCCTGGCCACAAAAGAGAATTTTTTAAAAATTATTTTGTGTGTATGTGTGTGTAATTTTAAATAATTTCCCCTATTCTTCAGGGATGTTGTAACTTCAACAAACACATCAAAATCTGAATCAGAGGAATTGGCAAAAGAAAGATTATGACCTAAGTGGTCCAACAATGACAGAAAAATAAATTTTTCATTCATCCTGTCACATTTTGGCCAATTTCCAAAATTTATGGATTGAGGGAAGTGAAAACAATTTTTCTGAGGTTTCACCCTGCAGAGGCAGAAATAATGAGTCCCTAATTCCATCCTACAGAGCTATACTACTCCCTTGATAATGCAGCAGGTAGGTGACAAGTTGAGGAGATCCACAAATAATACAGCCAAGGACAGGGCAAAATTCGAGTATATGGGGATTCGATCCTTTGAAATCCATGCTCCCCACTCAAAGCACATTCTTGTAATTTGATATGAAAAATATACTTCATAATTCATACTGATGCAGCTTTCAAACTGAAAATATATACTTATAAACACATAAAATATTTATTTTTAAACTTTTTTGTTTAATTCACCACAGCAAAATAAAACTGAATGAAGACCTGGTTATTTTACATGACAAAGTTAGTGGAAGAGATGAATACAAAGCAAATCATTTTTAGGTCAATATGTACTTCATTAATAAGTGAATGTATTCTAGTACTATTTGCACCAATAGGCAGGCAAGCTGGGCGTGATGGCACATGCCTGTAATCCCATGGGTTCTGGAAGCTGAGGCAGGAAGATCAAGAGTTCAAAGCCAGTCTCAGCAAAAGTGAGGTGCTAAGCAACTCAGTGAGACCCTGTCTGTCTCTAAATAAAATACAAAATAGGGCTGAGGATGTGGCTCAATGGTTGTGTGCCCAAGTTCAATCCCCAGCATCCTCTACCAAAAAAAAAAAAAAAAAAGGCGAAAATTTTGACCAAAAAAAGGTTAAAAGATTTTCTTCAATAAGTGATCAAGTTGTTCAGCTTCCTGATTTCAATCCATCTTTGAAAAATAAATGCTTTTTTAAAACATTTAAATGTAACCAGCCATAAGAAAAGGATTTTGAGTTTTAGTACCTTTATTTCAACTTCAACTTAAGTGATCTTTCTAAATTAAAACAATAAGCTAATTAAAACATCCATTAAGGGGCTGGGGATGTGCTCAAGTGGTAGCACGCTTGCCTAACATGCATGAGGCACTGGGTTCAATTCTCAGCACCACATAGAAACAAATTTAAGATATTTCGCCTAAAACTAAAAAATTTTTTAAAAAATGTTAAAAAAAAAACATCCATTAAATTTGTCTTTTATCTACACTGCATCCTCTCCCAGTAGAGTGGCTCCTGAACTAGGTCTCTGCTTCTACTCTCACCAGTACATACTGCAGTATGATAGTTAAGACTATCTTCAAAATTATGACTTTTATCATGTTGCCCACAGTTTCTTTTACTAAGAAGAGAAAATCCAAATTCTTTTGCATTATATAAAGTTGACCTCAGAAAGGAAGGAACCAGCCTTTCCCACCTTATCCCAAGCTGCTCTCCAACATGAACCAAATGGACGTGAATGAACTAGCAGAAGGGCTCTCTATTCCCTACATGTTACCTTTCTAAATCATCTGATCTTCTTTCCAACCACCTGACAGAATTGACAGTACTGCCTTCTGCTGAACGATTATCTAGTAAATCTGAACATATTTCATCCAGTATTGTTTTAGATCTCATTATTCACAGTGTTCTGAATTAACAATCTAACTCAAGACTCGAAACAAGAAACATCTGGGGTGTGGGGGACACCTGGGCCAGACTTGGTGGCACACACCTGTAATCCCAGCAACTTGGGAAGCTGAGGCAGAAGAACTGCTAGTTTGAGGCCAGCCTCATCAATTTAGCAAGATCCTGTCTTGAAATTAAAAAAAACAAAAAAGGCTGAGGATGTAGCTCAGTGGTACAACATCTTTGGGTTCAATCCCCAAGTACCCCACAAAAGAAAAGAAAAACAAACATCCGAGACAGAAGATGCACTGGATCCTGTCTTCACTATTTAGATGAAGGGCAGGAGCAACTTTTCTTTCCAACTATAAATTTGTTTGCTTGCTTTCCATTTTTTTAAGATCAATTTATAATTTCTGAATAAATCTACTTACAGAAATTTGGAAAAGACAGAGAATTCCTATAGCTGTTCACCTAATTTCTCCTACTATTAATCTAGTACCTAATCATGTCATATTTTTTTAAACTAAGAAATTAACATTGACGTTACTCTTAATCAGGTTTTATCTGGATCTCATCAGTTTTTTCCACAAGTGTCTTTTTTTCTATCTTGGGATCCACTGCCTTTAATCAATAGATCTCCCTAGTGTTTCTGGTCTGTGGCAGCTTCTCGGTCCTCATTTCAAATGACCTCCACAGTTTTGAAGAGTACCTGTCATTTTTTTGGTGAAACATCTCTCAATTGAATTCCCAATGTTTTCTCATAATCAGACTGAAGTTGTGGGTTTAGGGGAAGAATGCTGCTCAGGTGAGGCACTCTTCTTACTGTACCCCATCAGGTATCCACAGACATCACCAGCAATGTTAAACCTTGATCCACCTGATCCAAGTGCCAGTTTTCTCTACCATCAAAATTAACACCTTTCCCTTTCCTTAATCTCCACTTTGGAAGTGAGCCACTGAGGCCAGCTCACATTCAAGGAGGCGGGAGGGTATTATAGTCTACCTCCTAAAGGGGACATGAATTACTTGGAATTCTTCTGTGTGGAAAATGTGCCTCTTCTCCCTCATTTATTCAATCAATTTATAGAAGTATCAACTCATGAACATTTATTTTACACTCCCAAGTTAAACTCAAATACTATGTTATTTATTTTGTTGCTGAAATTGTTCTAGCTTTGACCATTAGGTTTCCTTTCGATTAGCTTCTGTGACCTTTGTATAAGCTTGTTTGCTTTCCTTCTTCCCTTTTCTCTCTCTTTTTTAGAACTATCCATGGAGCTCTGGTTCCAATTAATGAAAAACGATAGTTAGAAATCAAGACCTGACACTAGACATGCTTGTTAATGCTACTGAGATGCAAATACCTCTAGACCCCCTCGGTGGACAGAGCTATGAAATATATAAAACCTAAGAAATAATTTTTGTATTTCCAACAGCCTGAGTAGAGTGTGCTAAACTTAGTGAAGTATCCATAAGATACTATTTTTAGTCTTAAAAGTAAATAAAATGTTATTCATTTTTTTTCAAAACTTTGGAATAAGAAAATATTAATTCAGATACAGGCTGTTACTATAACAAAGAAATTTAAAAATACGAAAACATAACATGTGGGGCTGGGGATGTGGCTCAAGCGGTAGCGCGCTCGCCTGGCATGCGTGCGGCCCGGGTTCGATCCTCAGCACCACATACCAACAAAGATGTTGTGTCTGCCGAGAACTAAAAAATAAATATTAAAAAAAAAAAAAACACATAACATGTGACAACAAATCCCATCACCATGTACAACTATAATGCACTAGTAAAAAAACAAAAAAAAACAATCCCTTACTAAACAAATGAAAGATAGAAGCAAACAAATTTACTAATTTTTTAATTAGTAAAAAATTTCTAATTATTTTCATTAAAAAAAAGCCTAAGCAAGACAGAATTTGTTCTTATTTATAAATCCAATAGTAAGTGCTTCAGAAATGGTAAAGAGGCTCTGCCAGCTTCAAAATATCTCTGACTATAGATAGCAGCCCCAGTTATCCTGATCTCCAAGGGAAAAAGGGAAGGGACAAAGTGTCAGGTGAGCACACACATTTCATGTTAAGAGAAAGACCCAGAAGTGGCACTCATCACCTCCATCCACATTCTATTATTTTTTTTTTGAAGAGTACCCATCATTTTTTTGTAATAAGAATTGTAATCATTTTGCTGTCGTGTATTTAAAAAAATAAAATCAATAATAAAAAAGAATATGCCTCCTCACATATACATACCCACTTTCATAATGAGTATAAAGGGTACAATAAAATAATTAAATCATAAAATATATATATATAAAAGTTTTTTGAGTTCTTTATATATCCTAGAGATTAATGCTTTCTTGGAGGTACATGTGGTAAAAAATTTTCCCAATCTGTAGGCTTTATCCTCACATTTTGTTTCCTTTGCTGAGAAGCAGCTTTTTAATTTGAATCCATCTTATTTATTGATTCTTGATTTTACTTCTTGCACTTTAGGGGTCTTATAAAGGAAGTCAGATCCTAGGCCAACATGGTGAAGATTCAGACCTCCTTTTCTTCTATTAGGCACAGGATCTCTGTTCTAGTGTCTGAGTCTTTGGTCCACTTTGAGTTGATTTTTGTGCAGGGTGAGAGATAGCGGTTTAATTTCATTTTGCTACATATGGATCTCCAGTTTTGCCAGCACCATTTGTTGAACAGCTCTTTTCTCCAGTGAATGTTTTTGGCACCTTTGTGTAGTATGAGAGAACCATATTTATGTAGGTTTGTCTCTGTGTCCTCTATTCTGTACCATTGATCTACAAGTCTATTTTGGTGCCAATACCGTGCTATTTTTATTACTATAGCTCCATGGTATAGTTTAAGGTCTGGTACTGTGATGCCTCCTGCTTTACTTTTCTTGCTAAGGATTGCTTTGGCTATTCTGAGTCTCTTATTTTTCCAAATAAATTTCATGATTTTTGTTCTATATCTACGAAGAATTTCATTAGGATTTTAATAGGAATTGCATTAAACCTATATAATGCTTTCTGGTAGTATGGCCATTTTGACAATATTAATTCTGCCTATCCAGGAACATAGGAGAACTTTCCATCTTCTAAGGTTTTCTTCAATTTCCTTTTTTAGTGTTCTATAGTTTTCATTGTAGAATTCTTTCACTTCTTTTGTTAGATTGATTCCCAGGTTTTTGTTTATTTGTTTGTTTTGATGCTATTGTGAATGGGGCAGTTTTCCTAATTTCTCTTTCAGTGGATTCATAGCTGATGTACAGGAATGTGTTTGATTTATGGGTGTTGATTTTATATCTTGCTACTTTGCTAAGTTGATTTATTAGTTCTAGATGTTTTCTGGTGGAATTTTTTTTATTTTCTAGATATAGAATCATGTCATCAGCAAATAGTGATAGTTTGAGTTCTTCTTCACCTATATGTATCCCTTTAATTTCTTTCTTCTGTCTTATTGCTCTGGCTAGAGTTTCAAGGATGGTATTGAATAGAAGTGGACATCCTTGTCTTGCTACAGTTTTTAGAGGAAATGGTTTCAATTTTTCTCCATTTAGAATGATGTTGGCTTTGGGTTTAACACAGCTTTTACAACATTGAGATATGTTCCTACTATCCGTTTTTTCTAGTGTTTTGAACATGAAGGTGTGCAGTATTTTGTCAAATGCTTTTCTGTATCGATTGAGATGATCATGATTCTTGTTTTTAAGTTTATTAATATGATCAATTACGTTTATTGATAACCCAATCAATAAATGGGCTAAGGAGCTGAACAGACACTTCATAGAAGAAGAAATACAATCGAACAACAAATATATGAAAAAGAGTTCAACATCTCTAGCAATTATGGAAATGCAAATCAAATAAGATTTCATCTCACTCCAGTTAGAATGGCAATCAATAAGAATACAAGCAACAATAAATGTTGGTGAGGATGTGGGGGAAAAGGTACACTCATACATTGTTAGTGGGACTGCACATTGGTACAACTACTATGGAAAGCAGTATGGAGATTCCTCAGAAAACCTGGAATGGAATCACCATTTGACCCAGCTATCCCACTCCTAGGTATTACAGTAATGCAGCCAAGTCAATACTTATAGCAGCTCAATTTACAATAGCTAAACTATGAAACCAACCTAAGTATCCTTCAATAGATAAATGGATAAAGAAAATGAGGTATATATATTCAATGGAATATTATTCAGTTTTAAAGAAAAATGAAATTGTGGCATTTTCCAGTAAATAGATGGAGTTGGGCAATATCATGCTAAGCAAAATAAGCCAATCTCCAAAAAACAAAGAGTTGAATGTTTTCTCTAATATGCAGATGCTAATTCACAATGGGGGGGGGCACTAGTGAAGAATAGAATTACCTTAGATTAGGTAGAGGGAAAGTGAAGGGAGGGGAGGGGATGTGGGTATAGGAAGGATAGTAGACTGAAACAAACATTATTACTTTATGTATATACGTGACTGCATAACAAATATCATTCTATAACATGTATACTCAGAAAAATGAGAAATTATATATTCCATCTATGTATGATATATCAAAGTGCATAAATGTATTATACTGTTGTATATAACTAATTAAAACAAATAAAAAATTCAATTAAAAATTAATAAGTAAAACAAAAATTTTAAATAAGATAAATAACTAACGGCAGTATAAGATTATATACCCTAGAATAAAATAAAATACTACAATCAAATAAATAAGTATATGATGAAATAATTAAGAACACTCTTCCCAACAGTAGAATACCAATTAAGACATCATTAAATAGTTAGAAAATTACCACCTGGCAACTATCATGGTAATAACTTCTGTAGGCAGGAAACTTCAATAAATGCTAAAACTAGTGGGTGAAAGTTGCATAACAAATAGAATTGTAGCTCAGTAACTCCCCCCAAATATTAATTAACTACAATGAGAAAGGAGTAATGAATGTTGGGAAAAACCTCACAAACTTCAGCTTATTCAAGTGACCAAATAACATCACCAGTGACAGGATACATCATGTGCCACATAAAGGAGAAGAGTACATTTCTGTAACATTACTGTCAAACCTGCAAAACCTGAGTCAAATCATGAGGGCACATCAGACAAACTCAAACTGAGTCTCCAAAGTAACTAGACAGTAATCTTTAAGAAAGGACCAGGGAACTGTTCCAGACTGAAGAAGAGGAAAGGGGATGCAAGCTAGATGCAATGCCTAGATCCTTTTGTTGTGACGAACATTATTAGGACATTGATAAAACTTGAAAGGGGTCTCATGGTGAAAGTTAAAGAGCATGTCTTTGTAATGTTCTTACAACTTTCACATAGGTTTGAAACTGTATCAAAATAAAAATAAATTTTTAATAATATCATTTTTATTGGGTGCTATCATTCTTATGTTGAAACTTAATGGCCAGGGCTGGAGATATGGCTCACTTGGTAGAGTGCTTGCCTCACATGCACAAAGGCCCTGGGTTCAATCCCCAGCACCACCACAAAAGAAAAAAAAAAAAAAAAAAAAACTTAATGGCCAATGTCAAAGTATTAAGCAGTGGGGACTTTAGAAAGTGATTAAGTCATGAAGGTTTGTGCATACACAAATATGTCTCAATGAAGTCTAGTATTATGCATAATTATATTGCACCATTAAAAAATGCAAGGGTTATAAAAAAGGGGCTTGGGAGAATGGGCTTGCTGTCCTCACTTCTTCTGGCGTTTAAGGACAGACACACATCATTATCTATGAAAAACAGGTCTTCACCAGGCCATGAGCCTACAGTGCCTTGATCTAGAACTTTTCAGCTCACAGAACTGTGAGAAAATAAATTTCTGTTCTCTATATATTATCTACTCTCAGGTATTTTGTATCACAGGACTAGACTTTGACTTTATGAAAGCCCACATCTTTTATGACATTTTCTATTTTTTCTTGGTAATAAATCTATAATATGAGTAGTCTATCAGATAATGTGTCAAAGAAATGGACAGAAATAAACTTTAGTATTAAGGGGAAAATGATGCCTGAATGTAGATTTTTTTTTTACATGTGTCTAGTTTACCACCAGTGAATATTGTATTAGGGTGAATTTTATTTCATTAAACAACCTGTACTTTTGGGACTACATATCTCTTATAGAGTAACTCTTATATCATCTCTCTTAAAGTTCACTATAAGCCTATAATTACAATTATTATTACTCTTACAGAAAATGAAAACGAGGCTTACAGAGGTTAACTACCAGAGCTACAAAGTGACAGAGCTGAGCTCTGGAGCCAAGCAGTCACATTTTAGAACCTACACTGTCACAAATAAATAGCCAAGTGTTTGAATAAATCATAAGCCATCTCACTCTTCTACTCATCACATACATGCATGCTTACTTCTAGCAAGAGAGGTGGAAGAAATCCAAAACTGACACATCCATCCTTACCTGTGTCTGCCTCATTGCCCGCTCCACTCGCCGCGTACTTCCTCGCTCAAGTTTCGTCCGGAGGATCAAGGCTGATGTCTGAATGGCCCAGAACTTCGGTTGTGAAAGCAAACACTGATAGAAGAGGAAGAAAGAAGGATAAGCTAGAGATCATATTGTGAGTAGGCGAAATTTAACTCTTGCAAAAATATCAGAATATAGCCAAATGCATATTTGACAATCTAAGCAAACACAGGCAAAAGGCTCTCCTTTTTTTCAATTTACATTAAAGAAAATCATGCTAAAACATATCAAAATGCTTTCTGGCATTAAGATCCTATATTAATTAAAATGCTTTCTTAGAAGAGGCATCTTAAACAACACTGGCCTATACAAAACTTTGAATATGCACATAATGAAACTTAACCCCAGAGAAAAGCTGTAATGGCCACCAATTCAGAGGGCATGGCAGAAACCACTAAATATGACAAGTAGTGAGAAATAAAGTGCATGGTTTGGATGAAACAAACTGTGATAAACAAGGATAACTTACCATAATGAACACAATTTAAGCTCTCTTTGAAGGTGACTTAGATCTAACGTTTTCCCTGGGTAGACACTCCCAACAATAACTTTCATTTTCTTGTTGTCTGTTTCTAAACAAATATTTCCTTGTTTCCAAAAACCGGGTATGAAAAGCAAACTAGTTAAAGTCCAATTAATCATTCAAAACCTAGCTGCCCATTAAGAAGCATCTGGGAATCATCAGGCCTTTTTTTTTTTTTTTTTTTTAAAGTAAATCAGATCTGAAAGCAGGCTCTAAGCATCAGTGCTTTAAAAAAAAAAAAAAACCTCCCTAAATCATTTTGTGGGGTGGGGAGATGTACTGGGGACTGAACCCAGGGCACTTTACCACTGAGCTACATCCCCAGCCCTTCTTTTTTTATTTTGAAGCAGGGTATTGCTAAGTTGCTCAGGGCCTTGCTATGTTACTGAGGCTGGCCTGGAACTCTCCATCCTCCTACTTCAGCCTTCCAAGTGACTGGGATTACAGGCATGCACACCACACCTGGCTCCCCAGGTAATTCTTAAGTGTAAACAACCTGAAGAATTATTAGGCTAAAACAACACAAGTGTTTGTCTTTAGTCAAATTCATTCATTAAAGGTTAGCAATAAGCCTTTCAACATAGCATAAACTACATCAAATTCACTACAACTCTTTACTGTACTCTGCCCAGCTCTCTTCACTTATTTGTACTAACTGCATGGCCCCTCCAGGCATTTGAATTGTTAACCCCTAATCTAGAATAATACCTCTTACAATTAAGAGGGAAATGAAGCTCCAACATATGAAAGTAACTGTTCAGTATCACACCTTCGGTAATGGTGAAAAACTGGTACCTACACTTGGTCTCCTGAGAGCTAGAACATCTTTATATCATTTTATAACTTTTTCTGAATGAAATTATGATAATTTAAATAGTCAAATTAAGATATGACCAACCAGGCTGGGGATGTGGCTCAAGCGGTAGCACACTCGCCTAGCATGTGCAGGGCGCTGGGTTCGATCCTCAACACCACAAAAAATAAAGATATGTGTCCATCTAAAACTAAAAAATAAATATGAAAAAAAAAAGATATGACCAACTTCGGGCTGGGGATGTAGCTCAGCTGTTAGAATGCACAAGGCCCTGGGTTCACTCTCCGGCACCACAGGAAAAAAAAAAAAGATATGATTAACTTTCAAAAATGGATGACAACTTGGGGCTGGGGTTGTGGCTCAGTGATAGCATGCATGAAGCACTGGGCTCAATCCCCGGCACCACATAAAAATAAAAACAAATAAAATAAAGGTACTGTGTCTATCTACAACTAAATATATATATTTAAAGAAATGGATGATAACTACCCAGGAAAATTCAAAAGTAGAACAATAAAGATGACTTGGCAAAGAATCTTGAAATAGAAGAAGAGCAAGCAAAGAATCTGAAAATAAGAGAGCAAGAGCAAAAGCAAAAGAATGGGGCCCTACAAAAGTTTATTTATGAATTCACTTGAGCATCTACTGTATACAAGGCAGTGTGCATTGGGCTTAGGGAGAGTAGCAAGAAATAAAGACAAGGTCCCTGCCCCCATAAAACTCACAATCTAAAACAATATTTTATTGGGCTGGGGATGTGGCTCAAGTGGTAGCACGCTCGCCTGGCATGCGTGCGGCCTGGGTTCGATCCTCAGCACCACATACCAACAAAGATGTTGTGTCCGCCGAGAACTAAAAAATAAATATTAAAAATTCTCTCTCTCTCTCTCTCTCTCTCTCTCTCTCTCTCTCTCTCTCTCTCCTCTCTCACTCTCTCTTTAAAAAAAAATAAATAAAATAAAACAATATTTTATTAAATAATCTTATTCTTCTAAATTAACTTTGAATATTGAAACATTTTTATCTCCTTAAAATATAGCTTACAAAATTAATGTATAATCTTAGTGACTCCATTAAGTTAACCCTACAAAAAGAATACATTTACCACAATAAATAGGTGTATATGGCACCATAAAGATATGAATAATGATATAAAAGGCATTAAAAAGAAAACAGAAGTCATTATTTGCTGGGCATGGTGGTGCACACCTGTAAACCCACCCACTTAGGAGGCTGAAACAGGAGGATCACAAGTGCAAGGCTAGCCTCAGCAATTCAGTGAGACTGTCTCAAAATAAAATATAAAAAGGGCTGGGAATATAGCACCCCTGGGTTCAATTCCTAGTACCAGGGGGAAAAAAAGAAAACTAATTGTTAAAATGTGCACTACTTGGCAGAAGATTTTATTATAAAGTGTGATCTCAAAAGTTTTTTTTTTTTGAGAATTTTAATATTTATTTTTTTTTAGTTTTCGGTGGACATAACATCTTCGTCTGTATGCGGTGCTGAGGATCGAACCCGGGCCGCACGCATGCCAGGCGAGCACGCTACTGCTTGAGCCACATCCCCAGCCCTCAAAAGTTTTTGAAAGAACTTTTTTCATTAGATAAATCTGCAAACCTGGTTCTACTAGTACAGCTGGCTGAATAGCAGTCTTCTTTTCTTTTTGCCCTATTAAAGGGATTATTATCTGTAAACTCTTGATGACAGGATGGAAGAACACTGAGAAACAGCACTGTCCAACAGTGGAGAAGGTCCTCCAAGTCAGTCAAGTATAGATCAGAATCCCAGCTCCACCAAGTTAGCCATGCAGCCTAGGGAAGTTACTTCATACTCACTTCTCAGTTTCTCCTCTCTGAAACCGGAATAACTCTCCCACCTCTCACCAAGATGTGAGCATGAAATAAGTCTGCGTAGATAAAGGTCAACAAGCCCATGAGAGCAGCCACTGAAGCACATGGGACCCTTCCAGAGCCTTTCCTCCTACAAAGCTTTCTCTCAGCATTAACAGAAACATCACCCTCCAGAGCAGGTGGACAAGGTTGCTCACCTCCCATCTGCATCCATCATTTTGCCAACAATCACAGTGAGGAACACGGATGGGCTCAAGACACAGACCTTTAACAGAGTTAAAGCCCACCTTTAGAAAGATTGACCCAAAGATCCGTACACCAGAGGGATGAAATGGTTTCCTCAGAAAAAGAACAAAGTCATACTGTTTTCTACACTGCCACGAGATCAAGGGGTTTGTGTGAGACTTTTATGTGAAGGTCAAAAAACACGTTCTCATTACACACAAAATGTAAAATGCAATCTAATATTTGAAAGAAGAACCTGACTGGATAACGATCACTGAAGAATGTATCTTTTATCTGTTTAGCTGGGAGATACAGACTAGATACTGCCTGTGTGACTGCAGACAGGCCACACGTAGTATATTGTCTACAACACCATCACCGTGAGGTGAGAAGCCATCAATGATGTGAAACATTAGGTAAGGAAAGAAAAAACTAAACAGAAGTTTATATATGGTCTATTGACTTATGAAGAAAATTACATTTAAGAAAGTGACAGTCTGATAGTTAAGCAACCAAATCCAATGGGAAGAAAACCAACCTCACCTGCCTAAGCAGAAGGTCAAGCCCAGTTGGTGAAAAAGCAAAAACCATAAGCCACCCATAATGGAGAGAGCAATTCAGTCCTCACCATGTACCCCAAAGTGGGTCATTGCTTTGAATTCCACTCAATGTAGAATCTGAGAAGTGATCACTCCGCTATCTACATGGCTGGCTCTGTATCAGCTTCAATGTTAGCTTGTCAGAAAGTCTTCTTGCACCTTATTTCCACAACTCCACCTCTACCCAGTAACTGTCTATCACTGCATCCAGTTTGGATCCTACAGGGCAGACCCCTAGCTATTTGGTCCACCAGTCCCACAGAGACTGCTGGCACACTTCAGGTAAGTGAAAAAGGGATAAAGAAAGCGACTGACAATAGAGGGAAGACAGCAGGGTGGGGAAGGGCAGGGAGGGGAAGGAAAGGTCCTGGGGACTGATACAACAAGATATATTCCATGCTTTTATAATTATGTCAAAATGGATTCTATTGTCATGTATAATTAAAAAGAACCAATTTAAAAAAAAAAAAAAAGAAAAGAAAGGAACTGAGAGTTGAGTACAGTGTGAGCATTGCAAGTGTGAGGCGAGATTGGGCAACTCAGCAAGACTTTCTCTCAAAAAAGTAAAATAACAAGGACCCAGTGGTATAACACCCCTGGGTTCAATCCCCAGTACTCCCCACAAAAAGGAGGGGGTACAGAGAATGGAATTTTCTCTTTCTTAGTTTCCTTGGGAAAGATGTTCTCCATTTTTGAACCTCATTTTTTTTTCAACTATATGATGATGGGATTTGATCTGATGGCTTCTAAGGTTACCTTTAGCTACAAAACTTTTGTTCTAGCTCAGTGGCACAGCCTTATAATCCCATTGGCTAGGGAGGCTGAGGTAGGAGGATCACAAGTTCAAAGGCAGCCTCATCAATGGCGAGGCTCTAAGCAACTCAGTGAGACCCTACCTCTAAGTAAAATACAAAAAAGGCCTGGGGATGTGGCTCAGTGGTTAAGACTCCCTGGGTTCAATCCTTGGTATCAAAAAAAAAAAAAAAAAAAAAAAATCAGCAAATAAATAAAAGGAAGACCAGTAGAGTAGAGGAAGGGAATCAGGAGGAGGGAAGCAAGAAAGATGAGTGGGAGTACTAGAGATTGAAATGGAGCAATTATATTATATACATGCATGAATGTGGAAACATTATATTATACATATATATATATGTAAACTATATAACACACACACAGTAACAAAGTGAATTTTCATGATTCTCTCAGAGCCCCGGCCATTATGCGTGCGCGCGCGCGCGCGCGCGCGCACACACACACACACACACACACACACACACATTTTATCAGCTAACAATTTTCCACTAATTGCAACATTCCCCTCAGGCCCAGAAAAGTAGCAAGAAAATTTTGTAACACCATCAAAGAGGATCTGCAGTATTGTTTCTACTAAAAATAAATTTCCTTTTCATTCTTATCATGGTAGGTTTCAAATAATCTTCTTGCAGAGGTCACTAGGATTCCTTTATACGACAATCAGTCTACTCCTTTAAACATGAAGGAGCTTTCAGATAAGTTCTTTTTCCATATAAAATCAAAGCCAGCTCAGAGCCCTCCTTGTGGGTGTATAATTGTCTGGCAACACCAAAGCCAAAACGGATGATGCCTACCCAGGTCAGGCTGACCTTACAAAGCAAGGAACAAAGAAATACTATAAAAAGTAAACATATTCCCCTTTCTATGTAATCTATTTAAAATAGCTCTCATTTTAAATCAGTTCCAAATGACAATAAGTTAAAAATTTCAAATTAAAGTTATTAACTGCTCCCAGCAGAACCCTAGTCCAAATCCCCTATCCTTGCTCTATAGAACATTTAAAATCTGTCTCAAACCTATTTTTCCCTCCGTCTCACTACTGCCCTACACACATCTTCCAATTTGGCTCAGGGACTCTAGTGGAGCTGATACTCGCCCATCCCCTTGCCTTTGTTCCTGCTGTGCCCTGATCCAAACCCCATCTGAACTCAAATCCTCCCCATATTAACAAAGCCTTCTTTGACTGCTCAGTCCTGAATATTTTCTTCTTTTCCTAACAGTTAGGACATTTATTACCAATCTGAGGTTCAAACTGCCTGGTTTCTGTATTACATTTATTTATTAATCTAATCAGGGCTAAATTAAAAATTCCATGAAGGCAAGTTCCATTGTTTTAGACCTTTATTTCTTCCCCATTACCAAGACCCATGCTGGCCTGGCATATCCTAAGCTGCTGGATGCTCCACTATCACAGTGCTTTTAAAGTTCTTTTCTCTGCTACACAAATTTTCACATAGAAAGCAAAGACAACAGAGTGGTCAATCTGTTGGGTCTTTTGGCTGCCTCAAAAAACAAGACCTGATTCTGGAGATGCTAATTTATCAACACTGCCAGATACACCTTTCACACTTCCATCAAAGACAAGATTTTTAAATAAAAAATTACAAAAGTACCTTTTAAATTTTGTTCTAATTAGTTATATGTGACAGTAGATGCACTTTGACATATCATACATACATGGAGTTCTTCTCATTCTTCTGGTTGTATTGATCGTGTAGTTGTAGTCATATATGCACAAAAAATATACCACTGAGTCCTCACATTTTTCATCTATAAAAATGATAGGGCTAAATTCTGATTTCTATTCAGTACTACATAATATGGTTATTATGTAGTACTGAATAGTACTATTATGTTACATGTTTTTCTTGCTCATAAGTAACATGAACTACACTGATTGGTTCAGCAGGAAGAATTGTGTGAGAGGAATTTGCTCTAGATCATTTCATTTAAGTGTATGGAAATGAAAAGCAGGCCTTCTTAGAACACATGAGCTATCTTCAGACTGAACTCTTCATTCTTTAACTCTGTGCTAATTCATAGTTTCAAAGTGAATCTTACCATCATGTACATTATCCACAAGATGTTAACTAAAACAAAACAAAACAACAACAAAAACTACAAGTAAACAGCAGAATGATCTGTAGAATAGAGGAAAAGGAATAAGAAGAGCAAGGAGAAAAAGGAAAGGAGAAGTATTGGGAACTGAATTAGAGCAAATTATATCCCATGCTTTTTAAATTATGTCAAAATGAATCCTAATGTTTTATATAACTAAAAAGAAACAATAAAAAAATTTAAAAGACCTAAGGGCTTTAGCTTCGATGCAGGCCAAAACCAGAAGCACAAAGGCACAAGTCTGAAGAAAACACTTTAATACAAATATATTAGCCATCTTGGCTTTAAGTCCATATCTGGGGACCGCAAGCCCATTAAGTACTTTGAAATTAAAATGTACACAATGAAGTCAATACTGTCTATTCTTTAAAATGGTTTAAGAAATCAAATAACTTTGAAATAACAAGGTTGAAATGACCTTGCTATTGATCAAAACTGGTTTTTAATTTTTTATTATTTGATATATGCGGAAGGTTAAAAATAACTAAATATACATTTTGAGGTATAATATAAATACCTGTGAATCTAAGACTGGCTTTTTAACTTGTTATATTTACAAATTCATCCACATTTTTACTTACATATTTAGTTGATTTATTTTCATTTTACTATTGAATAATATTTCATAATTGTGTTAAAAAGTCACAATTGAGTTGGGCATGGTGGCACACACCTATAATCCCAGTGGCTCAGGAGGCTGAGGCAGGAGGATCTTTGAGTTCAAAGCCAGCCTCAGCAAAAGCAAGGTGCTAAGCAACTCAGTGAGACCTTGTCTCTAAATAAAATTCAAAATAGGGCTGGGGATGTAGCCAGTGGTTGAGTGCCCTCTGAGTTTAATCCCTGGTACCAAAAAAAAAAAAAAAAAAAAAAGTCATAATTGATTTATTCATCCTCCTGTCAACAAACATTTTTCTGCCATCACACATTGTGCTATTGTTAAACACTCTTATATGCGTCTACTGATGCAGACCCAAAAGTTTTACTCATGCATACTTCTAAGAGTGGAAATTCTAGAACACTGTGATGCAAAACTTCTTGATAAGTACACTAAGTCACTCTGATGTGGCTAAGTAAACATGGATTAAATGTTTAAAATTCTACTTTTTAATTTCAAATTATTCCTACAAGTTATCCAAATCATAAATGTATAACAAATGTATAAGCTGTTTGGCTATTTTTGTGATGAAACCCTTATTTCTTTAAACACTCCACACATAACCTGTTCTATATTCTGAACAATGGGTCCTTTCATTAGTTGTTTGCTGTTTCTGTTGACAATCATGAGAGCCTCCTTCCTTCTTTGTGTGTAAGTCTTTATAGGAACATATACTTTGATTTCTTGTGGGCAAATATCCAGTGATGCACTTGATGATTAACCTCATGAGAAAATGCCAAATTGTATTCCAAAGTGGGTGTACCATTTTACATTTCTACCAGCAAAGTAGGAGAGTTCGAAACTCTCTGCATGGTATTTTTTAAGGGTATACAGTGGTATTTTCTTGTGCCTTTAATTTGTATTTCCCAAATGATTAGTAATATCATATATCTTTGATGCTTTCAATGGCCTTAAATATATAGTTATCCCTCAGTATCCTTGGGGGATTGGTTTTAGGATCCCCTTGGATACCAAAATCCACTGATGCTCAAGTGCCTTATATAAAATGATGTATTCCTGGCACATGACCTGTGCACACCCTCTTGTATACTTGAAGTCATCTCTAAATTATTTATAACTCTAAAACAATATCAATGTTATGTAAATGTAACATAATGTAATGTAATATAAATATCATGCTGTATTGTTTAGGAAATAATAAAAGTCTATATATGTTCAGTACATGTGCAAATTTTTTCCAATTACTTTTTATTTTAGGTTGGTTGAATCCATGGATGCAGAACACCAGTCAACTGTATCTTTATCTATTCAAATCCTTCATACATTTTTAATTGTTTGGTTCACCCTTTATTACTGAGTTAGATGAGGAATTTATTCTGGAAGCAAGACCTTTGTGAAGTACATAAACTGTGATTTTTTTTCTTCCAGTATCTGGCTAGTTTTTTCGTTTTCTTAATGTTATCTTTCAAAGAACAGAAGGTTGTAATTTTAATGAAGTCCAATTTATCACTTTTTCCCTTTTATGGATCATATACTTAGTGTCTTAGCTAAAAGTTGCAAACTACCCCAATGTAGTGGGGTAAATTTTACCTAGAAAAACATAGGAGAAAAATTTTGTAACATTGGGGTCAATGATTTAGGTTGATGACTGACTTAAACATACATTTCCTTTTTGACCCATGGACAAAGTAAATTGTTTAACTGCTTGGACCAAATATTTGAGGGTTCTTGGATCTCTACTAGCTATTTATACCATTTAATTCCATTGTAGAAAGAGATAATACTCCACACAGTGTCATTTTTATTTACTCATTCATTGAGATGTGTTTCATGTTTCAGCAATGGTCTTGCTGAACACATCATGTGCACCTGAAAAGACCATGTATTCCAAGTATAATGTTTTATAAACAACAGTTAGGTCAAGGTGGTTAATACTGTTGTCCAAATTACTTATATATCTGTTTTTGTTATTTATCCCATCAGTTGAGATTAGAGAATTGTAAAAGCATCAACTATGATTGTGACATTACCTATTTCTTACTCTAATTCTGTTAATTCCTGTTTCATGTATATACAGTTATTATTAGGCACATGGCACACTGTGATCATTCTGTTTTCCTGTTAAGTCCTTTATTATGAAATAGTCCTCTTTGTCTCTAGAAACATGATTTGAAACAAAATCCATTTCATCTGATATTAATGTTGAAATCCAGTCTTTTTATACTTGCTGTTTTTATGGGTTATTTTCCATCCAATTATTTTCAGCCTGAGTCTTTTTATGTTTATAATACATTTTTCCTAGGGAGCACAGAACTGTCTCTTCCCCCCATTATTTGGAGTGTTTATCCATTAACACTTAATATCATCATTCATGTAGTTGAATTTAGATATACCATTTGATTTTACATACATTATTTGGTTTTTCTTCTACAGCATACTAATAAAGTGAAATGCACTATTTCACATTAAACCAATTTTGTATTCCTGAGATAAACACTACTTAGTCATGACTCATTTGCCTTATTCTACACTGCTATTTCATATATTTTATCCAGTTTTGTCCTTATTCACAATAGGAATTGAATGCAATAACAGTCATTCCAACATGACTGGAAAGGAAATTTGTACATAAGTATAACTGACTTTAAGATGCAGTTAACTGTGGAGGGAAAAAAGATCAGTCCTCAGGTCAGTTCTGACTCAGACAGAACTAGAAAAGAGGACAGAGCAAGGGATCACTCAGCGCGAAGCTGTTCCCTCACTTAACCTGGCATTTTTCTGTTTTTTCTTCATGTGGTCGCTTCACCAGGTTGACTCCGCCAGGCACAGCCATGGTTTATGTTGCTCAGGTCTTGCTGTGCTTGCTCCTAGGCACTGTGAGGTTCCTCTGAAGTAAGTGACCCCAGTAACACACACTGTCAGAATTAACAGTGCCAACTCACAAAGTTACACTGCCTATCCTAAAGAAACCAAAAATTTAAAATAAGTATTTCCTAGGAGAAAAAAAAATGATCATTTTAATCTGTAAAAATGGTTAGCTAGGCCTGGGGTTGTAGCTCAGTGGTAGAGTGCTTGCCTAGCATGTGTGGGACACTGGGTTTGATTCTCAGCACTGTACATAAATAAATAAAAATAAATAAAGGTCCAATAACAACTAAAAAAATATTTTAAAAAAATAGTTATCTATTTTACATTCAGAGATAAGTATACATTAAATAACTTTAAAATCAATAGCAGAGGGCTGGGGAAGTGGCTCAAGCGGTAGCGCGCTCGCCAGGCATGTGTGCAGCCCGGGTTCGATCCTCAGCACCACATACCAACAAAGATGTTGTGTCTGCCGAAAACTAAAAAAAAATAAATAAATATTAAAAATTTCTCTCTCTCTCTCTCTCTCTCCCTCTCTCCCCCCCCCCTCCCTGTTTTTAAAAAACAAAAAAATCAATAGCAGAGCTAGAAATGGTGGTGCATGCCTATAGCCCAGCACCTGGGAGGCTGAGGCGGAAGGACTGACTGACCACAGGAGTTTAAGACCTGCCTGGGCAACAACGTGAGACTCTGTCTCAAAAAAGAAAGAAAAGGTAAGGAAAAGGGGGAAAGGGAAAGGTGAAAAGGGGGGAAAGGGAAGGGAAGGGGGAAGAGCAAGGGAAGGGAAGGAGGGGAGAGGGAGGGAAAAGAAGGGGAGGGGGAAAGGATGGGATCAATGGCAGAAAGAGAAAAATACATCAAATAATGTGAAAGTTCCAAAAGACTCTTTCCTTCTTCCACTTATAGATTCGTTGGAGCTTCTGGCAGACAGTGAGAGGCAAGCTGCCAGTATCAATTCACACTTAAACAGAAATTTTGCCAATGAAAACTAAAACACCTGTATGAATTACCTAAATTGTTCCCATTTTCAACAATGAAAGGAAATTTAAAACATTAGTGAAAGTCACTGACTTGGCTCATCTGAAAGGAAATAACATAGATCTCACAGTTCACTTTAAATTATCAAGCTGATACAACATGAATGGTTCTCTAAAACAATATGGGTTATTTTTACTATGACTCAGTCAGTTTTCCTGAAATGTGTAGATGTAATTTCTCAGGAATAGCACCACAAAATGACAACTTATACAAGGAAAGCTATTCCTCTCAGGACAAGCTTCCGACTTTACTGAATTAAAACATTTCCCAACAGAGCTCACATATTTTCAATATGCTGAAACAACATGAAAATACTGGCAAAAAATATTTCCAAAAAGAGAGTCACTATTAGTTTAGTCAACTTTTGGACAGTTCACTAAAACTGAACAAACTTCAGGACCAATAAGCCATCATTTGTTTATTCAATAAGTATTTACCAAATGCCAAATACCCATGGGACCTGTCCCTCCAACGGCAAGAATATTACAATTTTGTTGTACTTGCTATTTTCTATCAACAAGGAAGGCCCCAGTAGTTCAAAAACCCCAGTCCCAAGTCACCATGTTACTGCCAGGGCAAAGCGATAGCAAGAATACTCCTGTTCTCCCAGTTCTTTTCTCTTCCCTTCCCTCAGCTAATTCCACACACGTCTCACTCACTGAGGCTACAAGAAAACAGGAATCCTCTCCCAGAAACCAGGACGCAGACAGCCAGGCTCATCACTGAACGCTGCAAGAACTTCTCCAGAGTACTTTTCCTTACACTGCACAACTGGATCCTCAAAACAAATTTTTTGTTTGGAGAAGGGGTACATCACCCCTTCCTTCATTTTACAGAAGAGGAAAGTGATACAAGTAGCAATCCCTATCATGCAGTGCCACCTGAAAGACGGAAATAAGCAGAGCAATGCAGATGCAGAAGAGAAATCAACGCTATTTAAAGGTTACAGCATATTATTTTCATTCTCTTTTTCTGCATACGTTTTTTGAGCAATAACTAGGAGTAAAACATTGAAGCACTCTACCAGGCCATGTAAAAGACCCAGAAAAGAAGAGCTCAGTCACTAAAGTTGGGAGTCTGGTAATGGAAAGGCATATACCCCATTTATTATAAAATATGCCAAAACACAACCCTTGCCAAAAAAGAAGCACAGATAAAAAGTTCAAGAGTACAGGGTCTTTTCAGGGGCAGATAATACACACAACACAAAGAACTTCTTATGTGACCAATCCCAAGAGGGTGTTACTACTTCACCCTCCCTAAGGAACACCAGCAGGAATATTTCCTGTTACATGCCACATACCCATCTACCTCAGCCATCAGAAGAAACCCAAGCATCAGGCCATTTGTAACCTAGACATGTGTCTTCCTTCAGCCCTATACTTGCCTATCATGACTCAGTTCATGGCTACCACACACCCTCTGTATGCTTCCCCTGTGCCCCACTTCAGACAGATCTGTGTTCAATGTCACCTTCCCAGTAAGATGTTTCCAAGACCACCTTGTCTAGAAAAATCACATGCATCCCGCTCTTAGTCCCTTACCTTGCTTTATATTTCTCCTTAGCATTTGTATTAAAGATCTATTTCTCTCTTTGTCTACTGTGTACTTTCCCCACAAGAATGTAAATTGATGAGCTGGGGTTGTGGCTCAGTGGTAGAGCGCTTGCCTAGCATGTGTGAGGCACTAGGTTCGATTCTCAGCACCACATATAAATAAATGAACAATATAAAGGACCACCAATGACTCAAAGATTTAAAAGAGAGAGAGAGAATGTAAATTGATGTAAACTCTGGAAGGGAAGACTGTTAAGTGCTGCGACTCCAAAGATCATCACAATGCCTGTATATATCAACTATTTAACAGATATTAGCTTAACAAGTAAATGGAAGGTACAAAAGTTTTTTATATGCTTTTAAAACAATTTTACCACTTTACTTGCCAAATTCCTTATAGCACACATAATGAATAAAATAAGGGCATTTTTACATAGTTACCTAAAACACACATGATATAATGATACATATCCAAGATTTCTAATAATGAACTGGGGGAAAAAAAATGGGCACCCAGAGGACACACACAGCTAACATCTAACCAGTTCCAAGAGGGTATGTAGGAAACAGTGATTTGAAAACTTTACATGACAGTACAAAAAAGCTAGCTTTTCTTTCTTCTAGATAAAAGTCCTTTCTTTTGCCTTATCTGAAAAATAACAATGAAAATATCAGAATTCTAACTTTATTACTATGAATTTTAAAAATACTTTTGAAAAAGTGACACATCTTATCAACTTGTATCACTAAAGAAAATATATCATTCTTCATTTATCATATCTTCTCTTGTAAAGAATATGTATCCTCTGGCATGGGGCCCTGCATTTAATCCCCAGTACCACACACACACAAGAAAAGACACAGGATAGGCATCCTTTTTAAAATCTGTAAAGCCAAAAAAAGATACTGACTGACCCCTTTCTCTTGAACTCTTCTTTGATCATGAATCTTCAAATATCCACTACCCCATCTTCCCTTTTCACTGCCAATCTTCTTCAACTATGGTGTTTATCAGCTTTATTTTCTTACCGTTCATTCCCTCCCTAATGCTCTCTACTGAGATGACTATCCGTGCTACAGGTAAGCGAGGGTCTCCCATCAAATCCACAGCCTCTTGTCTGTCTGCATTTCTCTCTTGACCATTCCAGCTGCTGAATGCTGAGAACCACCCCATCTTTTGACATCCCCTCCTTCCCTGGTCTCTACAACCCATTCTCTCTTCCCCCTGCACTAAGCTCTCTTGCTCAACCTCACCCATGCAGGCATCCATTGCCCTCAGTCATAGGCATGAGTTGTCCTGTGCCTGCTACTTCATAAATTTGTTCAACAGATATTTATTGAGCACCTTTTATATGCAAGATAATGGAATAGGCCCTGGGATTAAAAAATGAACAAGAAATATTTGGTCCCGGTCTTTAAATCTAAGCAAGTACAAAGAAAAATGGTTATGCTTAAGTCAGCAGCAAGAAATGTAGCTTGGAAACTAAAATGATATGGATTTCTTCTCCTTAGGTGGCAGCGTTTCAAAATGACCAATCTAAGGCAATAGCATACCAGAGGCAAAATAATTTACAAGGAAAATGAACAAAATGGAAAGGAAAAGGACATTACTCACTGACGTAAATGCCAGCAGCTCCTCTTCAGTTAGCTTATGCACTGGGTTATTCTTTTGAAAATTTGTGCTTTGAATTAAAAAAAAAAGTATATAAATTCTAAATTGCATGTTGCAGATAAAGAAATGAAAGTTTTAAAAGCAAAATGAATAGCTATGTTTTATTTATTTGAACACACATTCCTATTTACTAAATTTAGGCACAAAAAAATATTATTATAACACTAGATAAGTAAAAATTAAGCAGTTGTCAAAGATGGAAAACAATATGAATTCTAAAACCCTGTTAATAAAAATATAATTAGTAGAAGCATTTTGGGAACATTTGGCACTATCTTGTAAAGTGACATTCACATATTCTCAACTCAATAATTCCATACTAGATAGAAAGCCCAGAGAAATAATGAATGGGTGGTCCAGGAAATGACATACATAAATATCCATAGTAGTATTGTATGTAACAAGAAAACTATGGAAACAATCCAAATGTCCAAAAGGAAAAGGCCAAGTTATGATTTATCCATCCAAAGGGACACTACACTTCAAATTAAACTGAAGCTACAGATAATGACATGAATCATAAAAACACAGTAAGAAAAAAAAAAAGGACATTGCACAGAACTACCTGTCAAAATATCACCACTTATAAAACTGAAAAATAAACAAAATGAAGCAGCTGACTTACAGGCCTACAAAACATGAGATTAAATATGTATATATAAACATATGATGTATGTATACATATACATATACACACATACATATATAAAATATAAAAATATTTTAAAAGGCTGGGGAGGTGGCTCAGTGGTTAAGTGCCTGGTACCAATAAAAAAGGAGTAACTTCATGTAGAAGAAACACAGCAAGCACTACTTTATTTTTCTTTTCTTTTCTTTTTTGGTATTGGGGGGCACTTAATTACTGAGTCATCTCCCAGCCCTATTTATTAATCCCCAGCCCTTTTTATTTATTTAGAGACAGGGTTTTACTAAGCTGCTTAGAGCCTTGCTAAATTGCTAAGACTGGTTTTGAACTTGCAATCCTCCTGGCCTGCCTCAGCCTCCAGAGTCAGTGGGATTATAGGCCTGTGCCACGCTGTAAGCACCACTTTAATCATGTGATCAAAGTGAAAATTACCAGGAGCAGGACAAATAAAAATTATATTCCAGGTCCTAGGATGCAAGGAGAACCATAATGTTTTACATCTCTGATCTCTGCTAATAATGTATAAGATGAATCTAATCATTTTTAAAAATCAGACAAACTCAAATTGAGGGAAATTCAAAATAACTGGCTTATAAATTTCAAGTGTCAAAATCATAAAAGTCAAGGAAATATGAGGAACTATTGCAGATTGACAAAAACTAAAGAGACATGACAACTAAAAGGAATATGTACAGTCTAGACTAGATCATTTGTTCTAAAGGAGATTATCAAGACAAAGGCAAAAACAGAATGAGGTCTGAAAATTAAATGATTAGAAAGTATAAATAATAACTTTCAGTTGTTTTTGTTTTGTTTTATTCTTTTGATACTGAGCATTAAATCCAGAGGTGCTTTACCACTGAGTCACATCACCAGTCTTTTTTTTTTTTTTTTTTTTTTTGAGTTAAGGTCTCACTAGTTGCTGAGGCTGGCCTTGAACATGTGATCCTCCTTCACTGGCCTCCTGAGTTGCTAGGTTTATAGGCATGCACCATGGCACTTGGTTTAACTTTCATATTTTGAAAGCAGTATTGTGGCTATGCACAAAAACATTAGTATTTGTTGGAAAAACACTAAATTTTTTCAAGGGCTTGTTCTCAAAAGTTCTTTGCACTGCCCTTCCATTGCAACTTTTTTTCAAGTTTATTTCAAAATATTTTTTTAAAAATATTTCCATTATGTATAAGGTTCTATAATATTAAAAATTAATTTTACCCAAATTCTACATATAAAGGAAAGAAAAGAATGAGTACACAACTAACAGGAGATTCCTAATCTCTTAATTCTTTAATTGGCTGCCCAAGAATTTCCTATCTTCATAAGCACTTACCAAATACCTTATTTATCCAAAAATCTTGTGACCTTCTTGAATAAAAATTTCCCCAAACCCATGAAAACAAACATGTGAGGTAACCAAGCCAGTCATCAACTTACCAGACTCCAAGGATAATAGCAAGCTCTTCAGCACATAAGTCAGGGATCTGAAACTGCTCACAGTCTGCTAACTTTATCTCATTCAAAACAGTGTCATCATTGAGCTCAAGATTCTGATGGAATACAAAAGAAAATATTTATACCAAAAAGTAAAATTTTATTCACTTAACAGGACTGTATGTCACAGATGACTAGGAGGGATAAAGTTAACTTTCATTTTTGTTAACGACTACATAATGTCTACATATGGTCAGTAGAATGTTTCTTATAAAATACATATTTGGGAATAATTTACCTTGTAGAAGGGAAGATGTATCATCTACACCCCAAGAATGCACTAACAATAACAATAATAGGGAATAGCTGGGTACAATGATGCACACCTATTCTGCTGACCACTAGGGAGGCTGAGGCAGGAGGATCACTTGAGTCCATGTATTAGAGACCAGATTGGGTGATGCAGTGAGAGACTCCACTCTCAAAAAAGAAAATAACAGTGAATAGCAGCTACCCTTGACTAAGCCTATTATACAAAAACTCCTCTGCTGGTCATTTTACAAACATTTGCTTATTCATCCTCACAAGAATTATAAACAATATGTATTTCTTTTCCCATGTATAGATAAGAAAACAAAGAATCAAGAGACTTTAAGAAGCTGATCCAAGGTCACAAAGTATGTGGCAGCATCAGGATTTAAAACCTGGTCTTTCTCTCTGCCTCTAATTTCTAACATAAAACATCAACTCCCTAACTCCATTTCTCAACAGTATAGTGTGATCAGCTGTGACCTGTGTTACAAATAATAGGACGTTAATGACAGAAATATCAAACTGACAAACTGACTCTAAAATTTATATAGAAATGGAAGAGTCCTAGATTAGCCAAAATAATTTTAAAAAGAATAAAGGCTGGGATATGGCTCAGTAGTAAAGCATTTGCCTAGCACCTGCAAGAGAGTATTTTTTTATACCTTATTTTATTCCATTTATTTTTATGTGGTGCTGAGGATCAAACCCAGGGCCTCGCACGAGCTAGGCGAGCGCTCTACCGCTGAGCCACAACCCCAGCCCCTGCAAGAGAGTATTTGATTTCAGGAGTTACTCTACAGTCAAGACAGTGTGGTCCTGACATAAAGGTAGACATATAAATGAATGGAAGAGAATGCAGTCTGAAATTTTAGACCCAGTTGATTTTCAATACAGATACCTAGGTAATTCAATAGGTAAAATATTTTCAATAAATTATTTTGGAACAACTGGATATCCATTTGGAAAAAAATGACCCTCCATCTTTATCTCATATCACATAAGTCAAAATTGATCACAGACCTTAATATAGAAGCTAAAACAGGGGAAAACAAAAACTTCTAGAAGAAATCATAAGAGGAAATCTTAAAAGTCTTGGGGTAGGCAGTCGTCCTTAACTAAGACATGTAAGAAAAACATAAACAATTATAGAAAAACTCTATAAAATAGTCTTCATCAAATTAAAAACTTCTCATCTTTGAAAATAATATTAAGAAAATGAAAAGCCAAGCTTGAGACTCAAAGACTGTACTGATAAAACACATATCTGCAAAGGTACTTATACTCAGAATAGGGAGAACTCTTGGAACTCAAAGAGGAAGAAAAATCACCTGATTAAAAAATGGACAAAAAATTTGTATAGCTAGTTCAGAAAAGATGTTATATAAATAACCAGTAAGTACACACACACACACACACACACACACACACACACACAAAATCCTTGACTATAGTAGTCAACAAAGAAATACTGATTAAGGGCTAGAGTTGTGGCCCTGTGGTAAGAGTGCTTGCCTAGCACATGAGAGGCACTGGGTTCAATTCTCAGCACCACATACAAATAAATGAATAAAATAAAGATCCATCAACATCTAAAAATTTTTTAAAAAAGAAATACTGATTAAATCAGAATAAACTAGTAATACATAAATATTAGAATGGCTAAATTAAAAAGTTAATTTTAATTAACTTTTAATTTATGTTAATTTTAATTAACATAGTAAATGTAGACAAGGACCTGGAACAATTAGAACTTTCACACATTGCTGACAGAAATACAAAATGATACACCACAGAAAAGACTTTGTCAGTTTCTTATACATTTACCATTTGAGGTACCAATTCTACTAAGTAATTACTCAAGAGAAATGAAAACATATGTTTATGCAAAGATCTGCACATAAATGTTCACAGCAGTTTTATTTGTAATCGTCCAAAATTGAAAACAGCCCAAATGTCTGTCAACAGATAGATTTTTTTAATTATGCTATATTCAACCAACAGAATTTTATTCAGCAATAGGAACTACTGACACATGCAATCATGCAGATAAACCCCCAAAAAATGCTGAAAAAAGGCCAGATACAAGGGTACATACTGTCTGATTATGTTCATATGAAATTCCAGAAAAGGTAAACCATCTGTAGTCACAGAGAGCAAAACAAAGGTTGTTCAGGGCCAGAGAAATGAGGGGCTGACTGCAATGGTGCACTGCAGAACTCTTTAGAGCAATGGGATTATCTTATCTGTATAGTAAGCATATACATTTCTTTGCCAAATATTGAAGTGTATAATTAAAATGGGTCAACTTTTCTGTAAGATACACCTCAATAAAAGTGATTCTTTAAAAAATGAATCACCCAAAACCAGTAAAACCACAATGAGATAACACTACAAACTAACTCATCAGAATGGCAAACATTCAGGACTGACACCACCAAATACGAGCAAACAGGGAGACCCACTGGTGCTCTCCAGCACTGATGGGCAGAAAGTAAAACTGGACACTACTTTGGAAAAGAAATTAGTAATCTCTCACAAAGTTAAAAATACACTTACCACACAACCCATCCCTTCTTTTTTTTTCTTATTTTTTTATTTCAAAACATTACAAAGCTCTTGACATATCATATTTCATACATTAGATTCAAGTGGGTAACCCATCCCTTCTATTCCTAGTATTTACCCAAGAGAACTAAACACTTGTTCAAAGACTACACACAAATGTTCAAACTGCTGTACTCATAATAGCTACTAGAAACAACTCTGGTGTCCATCAACAGCTAAAAAAATAAAGGCAGTTACCCATACAATGAAAAGTACTGAGCAATAAGTGGGATCTAACTATTGTTATTATGACATGGATAAATCTCAAAAACATTATGCTAAATGAAAGAAGCCAAATACAGCCGAGTGTAGTGGCTCACACCTTTAATCCCAGGACTCAGAGGCTAAAAGCTGGAGGATCCAAGTGTGAGGCCAGCCTCAATAATTTGGTGAGACCCTAAGCAAACTGCCAAGGCCCTGTCACAAAATAAAAAGGGATAGGGCTACAGCTCAGTGGTGAAACACCTTTGGGTTCAATCCCCAATACAGGGGAAAAAAGAATTAAAGAGGGCTGGGGATGTGGCTCAAGCGGTAGCGCGCTCGCCTGGCATGCGTGCGGCCCAGGTTTGATCCTCAGCACCACGTACAAACAAAGATGTTGTGTCTGCCGAAAACTAAAAAATAAATATTAAAAAAAAATTCTCTCTCTCTCTCTCTCTCTCTCTCTCTCTCTCTCTCTTTAAAAAAAAGAATTAAAGAATAAAAAAGAAAAAGTATAGAAGCCAACTACATGATTATATTGATGTGAAAATTTAGAAGCAGCAAATTTGTGACAAAAAAAATAGATCAGTAGGAGAGAAAGTGACTACAAAGCAGTGTGAGGGGACTTCTGGGGTAATGAAAATGAATCTGCATTTTCATTATGGCAAGGACTACATGGTCCTATGTGTTCTTCAAAACTCATCAAACTATATTTAAAATAGGTGTATTTTATATAAAGTATTTCAATACACTGATTTAATTTTTTTCTATTTCAACACATATAAAGCTAAAACAAGGAATACTTTGGGAGCCAAAGGGAGGTAGGCAGAAACTCCCAGTTTCAGAAGGCTAGAAATTTATCTGTGGCTAAGAAATCAAGCTTTAGAAATGGGGAAAAGGTAAGCATTTCAACTCCCTGAATCACAGGCCAAAGAAGCACCTATCCCTGCCCACCCTCGGACTCACCCTCACTGGAGATCTCACTTTGATCTACAAGGCTTTAAGAGGACCTGGAAAAACACAAAACGTGGGGCCACTCCTCAGTCCCTAATGAAAAAGTTCCTCCCTGAAGAGCAGCAGCCTTAAAGGCAAGGCTGGCAGGTGTACAGCACACCCTGCTGGTGGCCATTCATTTCACCTGAGGCCTTTCAGAATTTTTAAATGGAGTAACATGTAATTTGAAATTTTCTGATCATCATACATAAAATGTTAAAAAAAAAAAAAGATAACCTAATACACAGAAAATACTATCCTTGTAATATTACCAATATAAAATTATTAATTATATACTATACATTCTTTTTTCATACAGTCTGCTCTCTGATAGATATTTTACAGCACATCTCAGTTTGGACCAGCAAACCTCCAAGTATTCAATTGTCATATGTGGCTAATGGCTGCATACCAGCTAGTGAATTCCTAGAGTACCCCACAACTCTTACCTTTTTATATCTTTACAATATTGTATCAACTCTTTTCTGTACCCAGTGTTTAATAATACATTCATAGAGAAAAACAAATTAGGAAATAATATAGTAACCTTCCCAGGGGCTCACCAGCCCCTTCCTGTGAGGAACCCAGTCTCTTTGCCTCCATCACACAAGACCTGAGCCTATCAATATTAGCAATAGGGACCATATATTTGCCAGATACAAAGAAATGATCAAAATAGTTTCAATCTTCATTGAAGAGTCTCTATGTTCCTCATTAGCTCTTCTGAAATTAAAATGAGTCTGCTACAGTACCAACTTATCGGTTCTACAGGTCCTCCATATTTAACTATTGTTCTACCCTACTCCTACTCAATCCTTGAAACATTCTATTGAATCAAGAAATCAGCACATAATCTACTACCAGTATGTGGGACATACCATATTCAGCATTTAATGTGTATTTCTTCTCTGTGGCAGCATATGTATATTTCTATTTTTTTGTGAATTCACACTTCTAATTTATTCTCCCTTCTTCTCCATCCCACAGGTGAACTACTGAAGAACAGAGATTGTGTCTTTTGATTTGTATAGTAGGATTGCATATCGTTGTTGGCTTACTGAACCCTGATATCCAGTAGCTTTAGTCTTTTATTAATTTTTCATTAATGACAGACTACAAATCTAGGAAACCCCAAAGGGAAAATATTATGTTCCTCCTGGTAATAAAATTACTTCATATTCCTAATTCTAAGATACATATTTTCACACTAAAAATTTCTAATTAGGACATATTTTGGATTCATTATATTTGGTATAGTAATGCTTCATTTTGTTCCTTGAAGAAGAATAGTTATTAAATACACAGTTTTTATAATCAAATAGTGTTATCAGGAAATATATAACTAATTAACAAACAATTCTATCTTCCATTCATGAGAATAAATGTTTTCACCATACCTACATCACTCAACTTATACTTTCCACCTTTAACTTGTAATTAACAAGATAACAAGATTATCTGAATGTACTTTATTTCAAATTTAAAAATATTAAATAAATTCTGTATTAACTTATACACTATAGTTCATACATTCCTTATTATAGCCATCATATCCTGTTTATCACCACAGGAGACAATTCTCAATAGGAGAACATAATGAAAAAACCAACAAACAATAAGGTATTACTGATTAAGATGCTTAGATTTAAGAATTAGATCTCCTTTCAAAGGTGCTACTCTGTGACCTAAAAGTCAAGCTTACTACAGCTAACCTAAGCTCGGGGAGGGCCTGAAGAGGATCCTATACATTTAAGGAAGAAATAAAGGATGGAAGTAGGCATGAGTACAGTTCCTTTACTTTTGAGCATCGACAAACAGCAGTACACATACTCGCTCAGTCATGGCTCTACATCTTTCAGGTAGAAGAGTATACCCTGTGTAATTTGATTCCTGAGTTCCCACAGTTCTCCCCTCCTTCATTCATTCTCTTCTTAGAATCAGTAGCTGTACCCACTGAAGTTAGCACTCAACCAAGCAGTGTACTTGGAACAAGCCCAGAAGGCACATGAGCTCTTCAGAGGCCTTCCCTGGGATTAACGACTGCTGCCACTTATCTCACTCATCCCTACCCTCTCCCTTTGGCATTATTTTCAGTACAGAATAGAATTTTAGTGTTCACTGTACTCGGTAAATTTGCATGCTGGCTCTGGAAGAAAGAGAAGCAAAATATGGGCTTCAAAGAGAATAAAAATCAAACAAAAATTTATCTCTACTTAAATTTATCTCTACTTAAGGGTGAAAAAATAAAAGCTCCAACATAGGATCTTCCCAACTACCTTGAAAAGGCTCTAGAGAGGACAAAATGAAATCTAATCCCACCCATTCAGCGTTTCCATGGTACTCATCTGTTGGAACTATTAGACTTAGATGTTAATTGAATTTAATAACTTAAAATCCAACTTACCTTGGTTAAGTGTTCCTGAGGAGTGGGTGATGGACTGAACTCATAATTTGAAAGGACATCCTCTTCCCTTCTTACATCTAGAATCAGTTGTGCCACATAATTTTCCTGGAATCGTGTCCTTTTTCCCAAAGCACCTAAAAAAATAAAATGAAATTGTGTCTATGGATTTATCAATGAGTTTCACGGTACAATCATGAAGAATAATGTTTTCAGAGTGCTTTAGACTTTATGAGGTGTTCTCTCCATGTCACATCAGAGAAACCTGAGGCTCACTGATGTAAAATGACATCAAATTATACAGCAGATCAGCTACAGTGCCAGGACTCAGACTCAGGATTTCTGCCACTAGATTCCCCACACTCATTTCTACATCAAACTACTTCCCTCCTCAAAAATGAGTAATTCATTAAGTATTGTAGGTAGAGGAACTATTATTATCTCTAAGAACATATGAAAAGAAGGAGGTTTTCAGGTATATTCACTTATTTAAGATCACAGGACTTCTCCATATCAGAGCTAGAATTTAAAGTTAGAATCTTTGGATTCTAAATCTCCCAGTCTAGTACTCTATCTGGCTTTACATAGGCCAAAAATTTCTTTTAATGTCTCTGAAATAACGTGCTGCAGAGCTGTTTCAGACCACTTTAAGAGAAGCAAAAATTCCAAGATCCATTCTCTG
The DNA here is from genome assembly GCF_964194105.1 of Spermophilus citellus. Lineage (NCBI taxonomy): Eukaryota > Metazoa > Chordata > Mammalia > Rodentia > Sciuridae > Spermophilus > Spermophilus citellus. The sequence goes on from NC_138193.1 coordinate 90,806,771, forward strand.
GAAAATATCACATTACAAAGACCCTTGATTACAAAGACCAATCTAAAAAGTCTGGCTTTTATCCTGTAAAGAGTCTGGCTCTAAGTTATGTATCAACCTTTTAAACATATTATGCCAAAAATCATCACCAAAATGCTTTAACACAGGTTTCTGTTTTATAATAAGATTATAGCTAAGTGGGAAAAAAATAAAAGACTGATTCTCATTTTGTATTTGTGAACACCACATTTATATTTTTAAGCTCTTCACCCCAATTTGGAAAAAGAACATATGAAAAACTAGCTCATAAATATACCAATAGTTAAAGCTGAACATAAAGAGTACAACATCATTAACCTCTTAATATAATCCCCAGAAAGCCTCCTTAGGACCAAAATATTTAAAAACAACCTCTGAAAACTAACCTCACAAGTTACATTATTTAAAACTATATTTTCAATAATAATAAAAAAAAAATAATAATAAAACTATATTTTCAAATACAGACAAGATTCCAACTTATACATGGCATTGTTCCAAAAGCTATAAGCTGGATATGAAATAACCTTTCCCACACAAATAATGTAAAAAGTGGCTAAGATCCCAGACCAGCCCACAAAGTCATATTTAACTCATTTCTAAAGGATACACTAGCTCAATTAGAAACAACAAATTTTCTGGTTAAGACTGAGCCTTAGACTTTGTTCCTAGCCTAGGGAGTACAAATAGGTTCAATCATTTCAATAAATGCATAGGCAATCACATCCTGGGATGCTCAATCAAGGTTCAACAGTATAAATGAGGTGATTGATTGATGATTTCTGACTTTAATTAATTTATTCAATACTGAATGCCAATCATATTGTCATAGATTAGGGATACAGTAATTAAAAAAAGAAAGCAATGTTTCTTATTTGGCATTCAAAAGAAACAGGTTTTGGGAGAAATTCTATAATCCACTCATTAATTCAACATGTACTCACTGAATGCCTACTACATGCCATACAATGGTCTAAGACACTGAAATCTTCTCATAAGGAATACAAAATGAGATTACATGCCAGTAATCCCAGTGACTGGGAAGCCTGAGGCAAAAGGCTCTCAAGTTCAAGGCCAACCTCAGAGACTTACCAAGGTACTAAGCAAGCAGCAAGACCCTGCCTCAAAATAAAAAAATAAAAAGAATTAGGCATACACCCCAGGAGTAAGGAACCTTTGGGTTCAATCCCCAGTTTAAAAAAAAAAAAAAAAAAAACAGAGGATATAGCTCAGTGGTAGAATGCCCTGGGCTGCACACACACACTTGAGTAATACAAAATGGGGTACAAAACAAGCACAACAGTTGGCACTTACAAGAAAGGGCAATGCAGAAAGGCCAAACTAAACTTGGGAGTCAGGAGAGGCCTTTAGAGGCCCACACTCAGAACCAAGTGGTCAAAGTTCTTATGTGAGCTGCCTGGCTGCTATCTATTACTAACAGGTGTCTTAACTAGATTAGAACAATAAATGGGAATCTCTGGGGATAAAGAAAATAAATTTGTCCTAAAAATATAAATTTTTAAATAAAATCTTTAAAATCTATTTTTTTAAGGAAAAGAACAAGCTATAGAAAATCAAATACAGCATACAGCAAAACTGACAATGTATACACTGGTTTTATTATAAAAATAAAATCAATTATTCACAAAAGGTAAAGTCTTACCTGTCAAATCAATATGCAACTTGCTGATATCTTTAGCAATATTGAACTGATCTTTTGCTTTTTTATACTCATAATAATATAAAAATATATATGCACATTCCAGATGGAATTGAATAGCCAAATATTGACCCGAATCACCTACAAACAGATTGTCTAGTTTCATCACTGCAAGACAAAAGGTGAAAATTGAAAAGTAGAATAAATAAAATATTGAGCCTACAATATTAAAGAATATATTATATAGTTTCTGCTCTTTTTTTTTATAGTTTCTGCTCTTGAAGAATTTTAAATGGGCAAAGTAAGCAACACAAAAATAATAAGAGCTAGCATTCTTGGAGCACTTATATACTCCAAATATGCAGCTAAGGACATTATACACATTGCTTCTTTTATTCTGTAAGTCCTAGGTGAACTGATCATAACCTTGGTCTTTAGCTTAGAATGCTTCTCATCATGTTACGAAAATATGGCAAAGAAGGTGGTAATACAGAGTACTGAATGAATCTATAAAGAACATAGAAAATCTCATGAAGGGGAGGTTAGCTTAGTATACCTAAAATTTTTTTCCCTTTAAAGAAAAGAGGAATCATATATACATCCATATACATCTAAGAAAATTACAAGTATAAGATAGAGAATGAATCAATATTGTCTTCACTGTCAAATTCTGACCTATTTCTCTAAACACCTGAGATGAAAAAATGGGAGATAACAACTTCTAACGTAAGCATCTGAAATAAAATGGCTGTCAAAATTAACAAAGGAGATAGTACAACACCACACACCAGGTTACAAAGAAGTCTAACAGAACAACTCATTCAACTGATTCCCAAAACCAGAATTCCCTACTACAATATCCCTGAGAAGCCATCCTTCACATTATTTATAGTACTAGAATAGTCAGCATTTCACCAAGCAGTCTACAAGAATGAATGCACAATGAAGGAATAGAAAATGTACTTCAGGGAGTTGGAAGGAGGATAGAAGTGTAGAGGTGATGCTGCAAAAGCCTGGTGTACTTCATCAATGAGCCATTTGGCTACAGCAAAACACTTATAGCAAAGAAAGAGATACCCCTTTGTCCTACCATAAATTAAAATTAAAATGGGCCTGAAAAACAAAGACAGTGTTTTTCTATTTCCTCCCAGTCCCTTAAAATAGAATCCCTGGTCTCTGAAAACAAGTCAAGATATACTTTTCTCACCTCAAAAGACACACAGGCATTCAAACATGAACTTCTCACCATGAAAACCCCTCAATAGATTTCATCCATGCAAGTCAACTTACAAAAAGCTGAACCTAATAATACCCAATGCTTCTCTCAAGGGCTGCTTTCTCTTAACTTTCATAACTTGTTCTGCTCATTATTTCTGAGGATCCAGACATTACTGTAATAAATAAAATAATGTTCTATGACCTTAGCACAACTAGAAAGTGACACAATCTTTTTTAAGCAATCTCCTACAACAGGTTCTGGATACAAAAATCAAGGAATGAGAAGGTAATCCAAGGTTTTTAAAAATACTCTTTCAAATATCACAAAAAGGCCATATCTGCATTTAAATTACACAGGTCTAAGGAAGACTATCAAATTCAACTGTCCTAATAACACAGAAAATAAGTCACATAAATGCATAAATTTGGTCTTACGTATCTACCTTCCCTCCTACATACCTACATAAATTCCTACCAACCTATCCACATACATATGTATATATCATGAATACAACTGGCGATGACCCTGTACTCCTATGCTTTCTCTGCACATGTATTCAGGAGTCAAATATTGTCAGATTAAATAAAGTAGAGAAATAGATCCTCATTTTTTTTTCTTGTTTTGTCTACTATAAGAAGTAGCTTAGGAGCTGGTGTTGTGGATCAGCAGTAGAGCACTCGCTTAGCACATGTGAGGCTCTGGGTTCGATCCTCAGCACCACATAAATATAAATAAATAAATAAAACAAAGGTATTATGTACAACTAAAAGAAATAAATATTAAAAAAAAGAAGTAGCTTAATCTGCAGATTCCAGCAGCAGAGTCAACTGCCTCCTAAAATACTGCCTTTAATAAAATACTTTAACAAAATACTGCCTTTAATAAGAACACTTAAAAAGCTAAATTTAAGTTTTCTATATACTTTCATGTAAATGGTCATTACAAAATACGTAATTTGTTTTTCCCATTACTATGACTCAAACCAGGATCTGGTACATGCTAGGCAGACACTCTCTCCACTGAGTTATATACCCAGCCCTTAAAGTAAGTATTCTTCAGTGAACAAAAACTAAATAAAAACTACAACCTTAGGAAGTGAGTATGCAGTGCAACCATTTTTTCCCCTGAAGCCATTTGCCAAACCCTAGGGACCTTAGGGTTCCATTCTACAGCTACAAGGATCCTCAAAGATGAGGGATGAGGGGTGGACCCGCCCAAAGTAAGCAATCCAGCAGCTCTACTCCTAAGGCTGAAAACCAGAGAATTATATCTTCAGTGTACAGTTAAAATAGAGATAAGGCTGCCACACAAAGAGGACGGACGGCAAGCAACACTGTGTGAAGGGAAAAAGATTCATCCTAAGGGCTGTGGCTGGGGCTGGGGCTCAGTGGTAGAGCACTTGCCCAGCATGTGTGGGACACTGGGTTTGATACTCAACACCGAATATAAATGAATAAAATAAAAGCCCATCAACAACTAAAATAATAGCAAAAAAAAAAAAAGATTCATCCTAAGAATCAAAATAATAACCCAGCTGTCACGAAAATCTGTAGGCCAAATTCAGGTGTCTATATAATCCATGATTTCTCAAGCTAAGCATACAGGTTCCCAGAAAAGTGGCAGAAACAAAGGCCAAACCTCTTCTGAAACAATGCAACTTCAATCAGGATTCAAAGAATTACCCAGGGGCTGGGGATGTGGCTCAAGCAGTAGCGCGCTCACCTGGCATGCGCTGGATGCTGGGTTCGATCCTCAGCACCACATACAAATAAAATAAAGATGTTGTGTCCACCGAAAACTAAAAAATAAATATTAAAAAAACTTCTCTCTCTCTCTCTCTCTCTCTCTCTCTCTCTTAAAAAAAAAATACCCAGGTAAATTTCCAAGAAACATTAGCTCATAGAAAAGAAAAACAAAGAAAGAAAAAGAAAACAAAAAAAAAAGCCACAGAACCTAAAAAATAAAGTACTGACACCTGAAAGTTAGCAGAAACAAAAGAGAAACAGCCCCCAAGAACCTTCAGAATCTGAAATTACAAGATATAGTACATGAAATGTTTAATAAACAACAAGAAATAAAAAATTAAGCCAGGCACAGTGGCACAAGTCTATAATTCCAACCACTTGGGAAGCTGAGCATACATAAAGAGAAATCCATCCCTAGTCCTAGCACAGTCAAGTGAAAGAATCACAAATCCAAAATCTTCAGAATAACAAAATGAAACTGATGTACTACTCACAAGGGAAAGCAATTAGACCAATAACTGACTTCTGCACACCAACAAAGGGAATCAAGAGAAAACAATGATTATCTTCATGGTGCTACCTAGAACTTTTAGCCAATGCTTCCAGAGGCAGGGTCAAATAATAACATCTTCAAGCAAACAAAACCACAGAGTTTATCACCAAGTGATAAACTTGTGGAGTAACTGCTACATCACTTTAAGTAACTTATAGTATACAAAAACATAACTTTTGAGTTTTGCCTCCCCTAAGCAGAAAGAATAACATTGCCCACAGGCAGATAGGAAAAGAGCCAAAGACAGCAACCTAACTTTGCAGTTTCAAACTTCAAAAAATTGTCCATCTTTCAAGTTTAGAAAGTAAGAAAGCTGAGTCACTGTACAAACAAATTTTAAGAAAGAGTTGAGGCATTTATCTATTTTTGAAATTTCTGATTAAGAATAGGAGTTGGGGGCTAGGGATGTGGCTCAAGCAATAGCACGCTCGCCTGGCATGTGTGCGGCCCGGGTTCGATCCTTAGCACCACATACAAAAAAAGATGTTGTGTCCACCAAAAACTAAAATAAATAAATATTTAAAAATTAAAAAAAAAAAAAAAGAATAGGAGTTGAAGCCAGGTATGGTGTTACAACACCCATAATTCCAGTATCTCAGAAGGCTAAGGCAGAAACATCACAAGTTCCAGGCTAGCCTCGGCAACTTAGCAAGAGCCTATCTCAAAGTAAAAAAATGGCAAGGGCAGGGGACATGGCTCAGTAGTAAAGCACCCCTAGGTTCAATCTTTAGTAACCCCCAAGTATTCAGAGGAAACATTTTCCAATATTAATTAATCTACTGATGAATATATGCAAAAATCTGAAGAGTAAAGAACAATTAAAAGATATAAAAATCATTGTTTCACCAAAAGCAATGATTATCCAAGTTATCCAATTGACATTCCCATAAGAAGCTGAATCTCATGAATATTATCTAGACATGCATAAACAAAAGCAAAGAACTATTTTCAGATACGTTCTGCTCTCCATAAAGACAGATTCAGAAACAACAGTAGGTATGCAAAATAGTCCAAAATGTATCTAAACTCACAAAGTGAGGAAACATGATAGCTGATAACTTGATCAGACTACAACTAGAGTTACAATGACATCCACTATAAGATCTGGTACAAATAAACTAACAAAAGTGTGATCTTAAGCAAAGAATTACATGATTTCTTTGATCAATACATGGTTATTGAGCAACTACTATAAAACAGAAACAACTGAAGTTTACGGCACAATCATCAATAAAACTGATCAAGGCCACCTTACCTAAAACCATTAACAAATTCTCACTGCTGTTAGGATAAAGACAAATTCCCAAGCACGCCCCATCCTGTCCTACAGTCCTTGACCTCTATCTCCCACACAGTTCTCTCTCTGCTCTAGCTACAATGGCCTTCCTTCAGGCCTTCAGACAAATGATACTAGCCTTCATGGTTCACAGAGGCACTTCTTTTTAACATCATAAGTACAAAGTAAATCAGAAGATTGGGTGTAAGACGCAGAGCATATCATGTTGAAGATGAGCAGGTGGCAGCGACAGAGCCAAAATGAGTTCCAGAACCTAAGGAGAAAGTGTTCCAGAAGGAAGTGTATCTTCATACATCACCTGATCCAACTGCAGAGATGGCAGCTGAGTCATTGCCCTTCTCCTTCGGGACAGTGTCCAGCTGGGAGCTGGAAGCCTGGTATGTGAAAATGGGAGGACTTATACCTCACCCCTCTAGAAACGAAGAGGAAGAATCAAAAACCTTCACCACTCTTAATCCTGCATCTCTGGCTTGGCTGGCTGAGGAGCCAGGACCAGCAGAAGTCACAAGCATCTCCCAGAGTCCTCGCTCTCCAGACTCCAGTCAGAGCTCCCTAGCTCAGGAGGAAGAGGAGGAAGACCAAGGAAAAACTAGGAAACGGAAACAGAGTGGCCAGTGGCCAGCTCGGGCCGGAAAGCAACATATGAAGGAAAAAGAACAAGAGAATGAAAGGAAAGTGGCACAGCTAACTGAAGAAAGTGAACGGCTCAAGCAGGAAATAGAGCGCCTGACTTAGGGAGTAGAAGCCACACGCAGTGCTCTAACTGACCAAATGGTTAATCTACACCAAGCCTGAACAATTGGAACCATCACTCCCCAACTGGGGCCACTACCTACCTTACCCTGAAGGGGCCACACCAGTGTCAATGATGTAACCCTCAACCACATGTCCAGTAGGGGGAAGGATTGGGAGAGACAAAAGGAAAGGGTCTCAGCTTGTATGTAGAGATAATACATTTATTTATTAACTGTCCATATCCATTAAAGACTTTCTATGAGACAAAAAAAAAAAAAAAGTACAAAGTAAGCTCACTATCAAGACTATCCTGTCAGGCTGGAGATGTGGCTCAAGCGGTAATGCGCTCACCTGGCATGCGCGGGGCGCTGGGTTCGATCCTCAGCCCACAAAAAAATAAATAAAGATGTTGTGTCCACCGAAAACTAAATAATATTTTAAAAATTTTTAAAAAAGAAGACTAACCTGTCATCCATATATAAGATGATGCTTATCTGATTCTCCTATAGGTCCAAAACCCTTATCAACAGTAATGACATCCAAAAAGCTCTGAAAACAAAGTTCTTTAACCTGACTTGACCTCATTTAGCCACAAAAACTGTTTATTTTTTATTTTTTCAGTACTAAGGAACCCCAGAGATGCTCTTCCACTGAGCCACATCCCCAGATCTTTTTTATTTTTTAAATCTGAGAGAGGATCTTGCTAAGTTGGCTTCAAATTTGCAACCCTCCTGCCTTAGCTTCCAGAGTCACTGGGATCTACCATACTCAGGTAGCAGGAAAACTGGATGTGAATGGATGGGGTAGAACTAGCCCTTCCGATAAAACTTTGCAGTAGGAAAAGGGAAAGGTATAAATTAGATGAGGCATGGAAGCTTTTGCCACTCAAAGGAACCAAAGGGTCCTGTTTGCCTCACTAAACATGGCAGGAAAATATTACAAGCAGTCCAAAGCTCTCTTGTCAATGGAGGACTGGGTGAAAAAAATTACAAAATATTCACATACTGGAATATTGTACAGCTGTTAAAAATAAAGAAGTTTATAAGCCAAGTGCAGTACTACTAGTATATTCTAGTAGTCTCAGCTACTCAGGAAGCTGAAGCAAGGACAGCCTGGGCAACACAGAAAGATTCCATTGGGGGCGGGGGTAGGGGTGGAGTCTAGACTAAACCAGAAATTAATAAAACCAGTAACTAAGGAGAAAGAGAGAATGGGGTAGAAGGGAAACAAACAGAAGGGAGACTTCTCTAAATACACCTCATTATGTAGTTTTGACTCTAGAATGATGTAATTGTTTTACATATCCAAAAATTAAAGAAATAAACGAAAAAAGTATTCCCTAAATATTGAAAACAAATGGAAAGAAGTAACCCTTATTTCAAATAAGCATTAACCAACTCTAATTTATACCCCCCCAAAAATCCTCTTCCTTCTGACCTCTATAAATCACCAGCTTCATTTCCTACTGCTGATCCCTTCAATTTTTCTATCCCTCTCCTGCCTCTCTCTTTCCCAAGTATTTTCCTCTCTTCCATCTGTATAACCTTTAACTACATCTATTAAGTTACTATATGTTCTTAGAATTGTGTTAGATTGCCAGGTGCAGTGGCGCACGCCTGTAATCCCAGAGACTCGGGAGGCTGAGACAGGAGGATCTCGAGCTCAAAGCAAGCCTCGGCAAAGTGCAACTCAATGAGACCCTTTCTCTAAATAAAAACACAAAATAAGGCTGGGGATGTGGGTCAGTGTCGAGTGTCCCTGAGTTCAATCCCTGGTACTGAAAAAAAAAAAAAAAAAAAGCACACTAAAGGGCTGGGGCTATAGCTCAGTGGTAAAGTGCTGGCGTAACACCTGTGAGGCGCTGGCTTTCAATCCTCGACCACCATGTAAAAAATAAATAAAATAAAGGTATTGGGTCCATCTACGACTAAAATAAATTATTTACATATATAAAATTATGGCACGCTAAGCTGGGCCAGGTGGGACATACCTGAAAGCTCAGCTCTTTGGAAGGGTGAGGAAGGAGGATCTTGAATTCCAGGCCAAGTAGGGGCAACACAGGGAGATCCCATCACAAAAAAAAAAAAAAAACAGGCACACTATACCACCTTCAGTTCTACCTCACAGAGTTGTTATAAGGAATAAACTAGTTAAAGATTCAGAACAGTTGTACACACCCTAGAAATGTTAGCTGCATTATCATTACTGGTTACTACACTGCCGATTAGCTTAGAACTGTAATGGAAAGAGTGAACAGGACTTGGACTCAGAAACTCCAGGACATAATTCTGGCGCTTGGGCAACTTCTGAGTCTTGATTCTTTGTCAGATGAGTTAGTTAGACAAGATGATCTCTAAAGGGCCTTTCCAAAGCAAAGATTTCAGACCAGGATAAGTGTTTAGGAATGAAAAAGAGGGATAGATACGGAACCCTTAGGGAAGAACTAATAAGATTTAAGAACTGGCTAGATATGCAGAAGTGATGGAAAAAAGTGAGTCAACTATGAACACAAAGTTTTAAGCTTTGGATGACTCAAGGTTTCAATAAAAAGAGGAGCATGTTGACCCAATAGATATATATTTATTATTGTAATAAATCTGTAGGTTCTTCATGGAAATTAATATTCATGACCTTCTGGATTAAAATCTCTTCTCATGAGATTATTTTAATGCTATGTTAAAATGAAACCCCTACCAATAATTATAATTACAGATAATCATATATGTAGTACATTTAATAACATTCATTTCTAAGTATCAAATTTATGAAAAATAAATCAATGTATACATCAGTCACCAAGACACTAAGCTCTTGAACAACTCTGAATGTGGAAACAATCTAACCTCAAAGTCACACAGCTGCCTAGAGATGTCAAAGCAGAACACACTGACAAAACATTTTAACCTGTTTTCTCTAAGTGACTTTATGACTTCATTTCCAAGCTGTAATATTCCACTTTATGCACTATATGGAACACGTTTTCAGTATCAGATACCACAATAAATTATCAGGCCCTTAAGTAGTCTCTAGAGAATTGTGGGTCCATTTAGCATGACATTCAAAAGAATGCCTTAGACAATGCTGAGGAAAAAAAAATTTTTTAAGACTCTAACCTATTTCTATCACAGTTGTGATCAGACCAGCAAAGAAATGCTGACATTCTAATAGTCACTATTTCATTAGGTTATACTGATATAACCTTCCTGGACAAAAATTTAAAGCTCACAGTTGTTTATAAAATCTTTTGCATATGTTTCATACACTGAAAAAAACCCTGCCAACTTTTTGATGACCCTTCAAGGGTAACATTTCAAATATAATGGACCTCGAACAGTATTTCAGTTATGACTATTTGGTCAATATTTGGGGCAAATCCCAGAACAAAACATTTTAAAAATAAAATTGTTTATGAAATATCATAGTTTAATAATATCTACAGACCTAGTTAGACATAGCCAGAATGTCTAATTATGTCTAGTCACCAATTTATGACTAGATAAAATAAAAAATGTTGTTGATTAGCCTAGAACGGCAACATAAAAAAAATTCTTAGTCACAAGGCAAAGTAAATGATATGCTGAAATATATTGCAGAAAAGAACTGAGGCCACTTGGGGAATGAGTCACATAGAGTCATATTTTCCAGATATCTTGGTTAACTATTTCTGTTTTAGAACTTAATTTTAAATCTAAGAATAAAATTACATACCATCTGGTTCCTACCTTTTAAAAAGAAAAATATGTGCCAGGTATGGTGGCACATATCTGTAATCCTTGAGACTCAGGAGGCTGAGGCAGAAGGATCACAAGTTTGAGGCCAGCCTCAGCAACTTAACAAGGCCTCAAGCAACTTATTGAAACTATCTCAAAATAAAAAATAAAAAAGGCTGGGGATGTAACTCAGTGGTAAAGCACCCTGTGTTCAATCTCCAGTAGCAAAAGAAAAAAGAAATTAAAAGAAAGATGCATAAGGATGAAGTTTTTCTTTTACTTTTTTTTTTTTTTCTTTTTTAGGGCTTAGGTGGTAGCTCAGTGGTAGAGTGCTCGCCTAGCATATGCGAAACCCTGGGTTTGAACTCAGCATCACATAAAAGTAAATAAATAGAATGAAAGAGATTGTGTCCATCAACAACTAAAAACAATAATAAATAAATAAGTTTCTTTTTTAGTTGTTGACACCTTTATTTTATTAATTTATTTATATGCAGTGCTGAGAATCGAACCCAGTGCTTCACGCATGCTAGGCAAGCACTCTACGACTGAGTCAACCCAGCCTTCTTTTACTTTTTAATATGGGTCATTATTATAAAGATTAGTCACTGAGATATGGGAAAGATGTGTTCATGTATGCAAATATAACTTGGCGTAATATGGAAAGAACGTAATGTTTTATATATTCAGTAATTACACCACATGATTTCCTTTAAAAAAAAAGAAAGAAAGAAAGAAAAACTTCCCAGTTACACCTTGCTTTTTTTTCAACAACCAATTTTCCATAAAGGTACAATGAAGCAGAGGTAATTAAATAATATCCTATGCAGTATTATATAACTACCTCTTTATAAAATTAAATAATGGATTGAATTCTTATGCCATATCCTTCCAAATGATTTCCTTAACCTCTGAAAAATCTAATTTGCTTTCCATTACTACTAAGGACATTCAATTCATTCTTGGCTTTCAAAAATTCACCTAATTTCATGAACAAGAAGCTTGTCCCCTCACACTTAGTTTGTTTATGGAATGTATATCACTTCATTTCAAAAATATTTAATAGCATGTTTGGGATAAAACATTCTACCCAGTTTTCATTGTACTGAGGAAAATAATGTGTCTGCAATAGGAATATCCAATCCAAATCTTCTCCAAGTACGACTTCATTTTTCATTTTGAAGAGAATGCCCACCTAAGCAAGATTCAGCTCCATACGTATCTCTACAGGATCAATTTTCTCGTAACTTCTAAAATATTTGACTTTTTGAAAAAACCCAACTTCAGAAGTTAGACAGAAACTGCTATTGAAATGGAGGACAAGGAGCTGGGGATGTGGCTCAAGCAGTAGCGCGCTCGCCTGGCATGCGTGCGGCCCGGGTTCGAACCTCAGCAGCACATACCAACAAAGATGTTGTGTCCGCCAAATACTAAAAAAATAAATATTGAAAAAAAAAAAGAAAAGAAATGGAGGACAAATACTTCTAGGTACCAACATTGCTCCTTAGAGGAAATTCTCCAACTTCTCCCTAAATATTGCATATCAGACTCAATAAATATTACTTGTTATTATTCAATAAATATGTAGCAAATATTTACTTTTTTCTAGGCACTATGCTGAGAGAAGCAATTTTTTAAAATTTCAGTCCTCAAGGAGCTCACAACTTTAAAGTGGCCTACAGCCCTAGTGGAAATATGCATGGTTCAGTAGGCTAAATTTTCTCATAAATATCATTCATAATCCAAAAGTATTAAGTCAAAGTCTTTCTGCAGGAAAAGATCAGTTGTTTTCCAGTTGTTATTTAAGAAATATGATATAGAAAAGTATTAAGTTCCTTACATATAATAAAACAACAGTAAGTCCCAAGAACAATTTTTTTCAAATACAATGTTTAAGTGATCTACCATTGCCATGCTTGTTCCACAGCCTTGTAGTATCTAAAATCTTGAAAGAATATAGAGTCAGAAGATGAAAAGACCTCCCATGTTCTTGAATGGACAGAATTAATATTATTAAAATAGCCATATTTGCCAAAAATGATCTACAGACTCAATGCAGTCCCCCTCAAAATAACAATGACTACTTATATCAGTAAATGGCAGAAAGATCAGTAGAGTAGAGGAAAGGAAACAGGAGGAGGGAAGAGGGGAGAGAAAGTACTGAGGACTGAATTAGAGCAAATTATATTCCATACTTTTATAATTATATCATAATGAATCCTTATATATAACTAAAAAGAGTCAATTAAAAAATAAGAGCCAATGACATTTTTCATAGAACTAAAAAACCAATTCCAAAATTCACTTGGAAGAATAAAAGACCCTGATGAGGGCTGGGGTGGGGTTGTGGCTCAGTGGAAGACTGCTTGCCTAGCACATGTGAGGCACCAAGTTTGATCCTCAGTACCACATAAAAAAACAAATAAGTAAAATAAAGTGTTCATCTACAACTAAGAAGATTTAAAAAAAAAAAAAAAAAAAGACCTTGATGAACCAAAGTAATTCTGAGCAAGCAAAGCAAGTCTGGAGGCATCACAATCCCTGATCTCAAATTACACTATAGACCTAGAATAACAAAAACAACATGAAAACAGACATGAAGGGGCTGGGGATGTGGCTCAAGTGGTAGCACACTCGCCCAGCATACGTGCGGCCCAGGTTCGATCCTCAGCACCACATACCAATAAAGATGTTGTGTCCACTGAGAACTAAAAAATAAATATTAAAAATTCTCTCTCTCTCTCTCTCTCTCTCTCTCAAAAAAAAAAAATTTAAAAAAAAACAGACATGAAGAGCAATAGAATATAATAAAAATACAGAGACTAACCTATACAGATATAGTCATTTGATACTCTACAAAGGAGCCAAAACATACCTTGAAGAAAGACAGCCTTTTTAACAAATGATGCTAGGAAAACTGGATATCCATGTGCAGAAGAATGAAATTAGATCCCTCTCTCCCACTCTGCACAAAAGTCAACTCAAAATAGATGAAACTCCTAGAAATTAGACCAGGAACTTTACAACTACTGGAAGAAAATACAGGTCAAAGTAACATCATAGGCCTCAACCCTCTTCGTAAGTCTTCTAAAGTCCGAGAAATAAAACCAAAAATCAATCCGTGGGATGGTATCAAATTAAAAAGCTTCTGCACAATCAAGGAAACAAGAGTAGTATTAAGAGAGAACCTACAGAATGAGAGATCTTTGCTAGCTACTCTTCTGACAGGGCATTGATCCAGAAAATATAAAGAACTCAAAAAACAACACCATAGGGCCTGGGGATGTGGCTCAAGCGGTAGTGTGCTCGCCTGGCATGCGTGCGGCCTGGGTTCGATCCTCAGCACCACATACAAACAAGGATGTTGTGTCCACCGAAAACTAAGAAAAATAAAATGGTAAAATTCTCTCTCTCTCCCTCTTTCTCTCTATCTCTGTCTCTCTCTTTGAAAAAAGAAAAAAAACAACACCATAAAAACAAATAACCCAATCAATAAATACACACATGAACTAAACAGACATTTCTCAAAAGAAATACAAATGGCCAACAAATATACAGAAATAAAATGTTCAAGATCCTTAATAATTAGGAAAATACACATCAAAACTACATTGATATTTCATTTTTCTCCAGTTAAAATGAATCAAGAATATCAATAACAGCTGGGCATGGTGGCATGCCTGTAATCCCAGCCACTCAGGAGGCTAAGGCAGAAGGATAAGAAGTTAGAGGCCAGCCTGATCAGCTTAACAAGACCCTATCTCAAAATAAAATATAAAGAGGTGAGATGTAGCTCAGGGGTAAAGTGGATCCTGTGGTTCAATCTCCAGTACCAAAGGAAAAAAAAAAAAAGAGGAAGGGGTTCAAGAGGCAGGGAAACAATATCGATGAAAATTAACAATGAATATCAATATAAAACAACATCAATGAATCAATTATTATACTGGTTGAATAATATTTTCCTTACTTTCTCTTTTTTGAATTATGTATAGATGTTCATTTTTATCTAAGATTAGTATATGTTAATGTATTTTTGTTCAAGAATAAAATAAAATTGGGGAAGCAAGTTCAACCAATCATGTATAGCTCAGCAATGTTACCATACAAGCTGTAGTCCTCCCCCTGCTTCTGGGCTGCCTTGTTGCTAATGGATTACTCCTGAAGAAAACAGATCCCAGGAAAAAGATCCCTTCCAGGAACTTCTTGCAATTATACATGTAAGTATGTGTGACATATACCTTCATGAATATGATTCCTCTGTCAAGTAAAAAATCACTACTTCTCCACAGAAAGTGATACTAACCACCACTCCCCCATCCCTTAAACAGACATACGCACACGAATACCCATTCATTCTATACTCTTGCGATGGGAAAGAAGTAAGGGGTTTGGAATCAGAGAGAGAGAGCTAAAATTCAATCCCGTCCCTGTAACTCAGTAATTCTTTACCAAGTCTAAGTTAATTTATGTTCAAATACTCCTTCAATATGAGAGAATCTGTTCTTGTTTTTGGCAACTTTTGCCAAGAAATATCATTCTAAAAGCCCAAGGGTGAAGGAACCCAAGATTCTCTTCTTTTTCAAAGTGCTTCCTTAGAGGGTATGAAAGGTATCTACAATATTGATATTTGTTTGGTTTACAATCATGTGGTAAATTTCTCATTTGTTTTAGGCATTTTTCCATTTAACATTATATATTACCAAAAAAAATAATAAGACAAAAATGTAAAACTGCCTTCCTACTCACTATTATTCTCAGAAAATGTATTTTCTATCAAAACAAAAAATTTAGCCTTGCTCCTTGTTCTCAATAGGATAACAAGATAAATAATTTCCTACTCTGGGTAATATAGTACAATTTACTCCAACTCAAGTTAGTTAGGCTTTTAAAAAAATAAAGGAAGTTTACATTTGCTTTCAAAGAAACTTATTAAATTAAAACACAAAGGAAAATATTAAAATATCTTTAAGAAATCACAGTGACCTGAATAGAGCAAATCACCTTTCCAAGTAGATAATACAAATGGAAATGACTTATCATTTTTAAATTTAAAAGATCAAAAGGAATTCTATATTATACCACCTAATAATTTGCAATATTTCATATCCAGAAAAAATACAGAAAAAGAAACAACTTCAAACAAAAACTCATTCTTACCTGTCAAAGAATAAACTAACAAGGAATGTCTTTCCAAGAAATTAGAATGAAGCTACATATCCATATCAAACAATAATCCACTACGTACCTTGATCAATACAGTTTTCAGCAAGAGCAAAAAGCTGAGGTGAACGCTCCTCAAGCAACTGCTGATGGATATTCACACATCTCAGAGTCCACCATGGCAAACTCTAGAAAAAACAGGTAAGCTGAAATAAAGGGACACTTTAGGGGAAAAAAAAAAAAAAAAACCTTTTACATTAACTGAGACTAATTTTTTAGAATTTTCTTACATGCATGAAATTTATTCTTCAGTAAGTTTACCCACCCTCTGGTAAGTTTTTAATAATATCAAAAAACACTTCTAGTGTTTTTCATTAAGAAAATACCTCATTTTCATTCTCTTAAAGGCTGAGATTTTTTTTCCTACTCACTTGGGCTTCTTGATGCTATTTCATAATTACCATCTCCTGCTTTAAAATATGTCTGTTGTAGCCAGGTGTGGTGGCACATGCCCATAATCCCACCTACTCAGGAGTCTGAAGCAGGAAGATCACAAACTCAAGGCCAGCCTAACCAACTTAGCAAGATCCTGTCTCAAAATACAAAATAAAATGTGCTGGGGAATATAGTTCAGTTGTAGAGCACTTGTCTAGCATGCCTGAGGCAGTGCCACAAAAAATTTAAAAGTTAAAATTAAGAAAAAAATGTCTGTTGTGAGCATCCTGCTCTGCTGTAGCACTCTGCCACTGAAGCCAGATTCAAAGTTAGGTAGTCAGTGTAGTTAGGTAAATCAGATCTAATATCGAGTGAAATCTAAAATGGAGACCATGCTGAGAATGACTCAGGGAAAAGCAGGACAACTCATGGAATGTTAATGAAGTCCTTGAAAAGGCCCTAGGCCAAAGTCCATCCCAAAGAAGTGATAATGAAGTCCTTCCTGACCAGATTACTTTGGCCCACCTGTGACCCACCCCTTGGGCCTTCCAACCTAACTATAAAAAGGGGAAACAACCGCACTTCCACGGATTCCACCTCTTGGGTCCCCTTCTTCCTCCGGGAGAAGTCTTTTCTGCTGTCCTTTAGTAAACTTCTAATTTCTCCTCTGACCTTGCCTCGGGGTGCTTCTTTGGTGTTATTCTTCAACATTGGGGAAGCAAGAACTCGTCACCGGTCAACAGCGGTAACACCACCATAACAAATAGACATTCCAACTGCAGGATGCCTCCTACAAGAACCCCCAGCAGGTGTAATCATTCCACAGCCTGAACTTCCAACACATTATTTGCCCTTCCCTTTATAAACACATTCCACTGTATTTACACAAGCCATCCTTAGTTTCAATGCCATTCACTATCTATCCAACAAGATTAGAAATCAAGTCTTACTCACCTTTGCATCTTCCTTAAAGTAATGTATTTTGCACAGCCCTACAGTAAAAAAATACTGTGGATTCAGATATTCACCAAAACTGGGAAGATCCCTTCCACACCCTTGTGAAACCTCTTCATGAATCCTTCTCCTGATCTCCTGCCTCTCTGAACCTCAATGCTGGTCCTAGAAGTTGGCACCACATTGCACAGCACTGGTTTTTTAAGTGTAAAACTTATATCTGAACCAGACTGCATTGTATACAGTGACTTGACTAATGCACATAGCAGATTTTTCTTATATTTTCTTATGCTTGTTCTTACAAAATCAATTCATCCTTATTAAGGACTAGGAATGTAGCTCAGTGGTAGAGCACTTACCTAGCATGTACAAGATCCTATGTTCAATTCGAAAGAAACAAAGAATAAATATATCCTTATTAGGAAAAAAAAGAAGAGGAGCAAAAAACAATTAACAAAGCCAGTATAAAAATATACCTGCATTGCCTAATGCCATACTCTTTACCTAGAAAAATCCATGAGAAAGTTTATTTTCTTCTAGACCTTCCTCTATGTGTGCATGTCTCTATGTGTATCTATATATCGAGTTATAATAGGTTTGGGGGAGGATGTTTTGTTTTTGTGGTAACAGGGATTGAACTCAGTGGTACTCTGCCACTGACCTAGATCCTCACTTAGCTAGACACAGAGTCTCATTAAGTTGCCCAGGCTGGCCTTGAGCTTTCAATCCTCTTGCTTCAGCCTACTGAGTAGCTGTTATTACAGGCGAGAGCCACCATGCAGGGCCCAAAAGTATTTTTTAACTTGGAACTTAATTTCTTGACTAACGGGGTTCCCTCCTAAATGGCTATCCGGCACAACTGCATCAATGACAATGATGCAGCCATAAGTGAATTTTAACTCGATGATAAAATTCTTTCTAATTATTTATCTGTTTCTTCAGCCCATTTAAGTAAAGGTGGAATTATCTAATACAAAGAGTTTCAAATCATTTTTAATTAAGTTCCCTAAGGTGTCGCTTCGTTTTCCTCTTTTTCCTATCACTAAGGCTAATGAAGTCAGTCTACATTTCAATTATCTATCCTGTATCAGCTGTCAGCAACAAGTGAGTCATCTTTGGCAGCAAAGTCTTCCCTTTTTTAGCTATGGGAATTTAGATGCATGCATCCAAGTAAAAAAAAAAATGGCCTTTTAAGAAAACATATGACCTAAGATGCTAAACTCTTAAACATCAGATCTATAAACATTAACTCTTAACCCAAAATTATCATAAGGAGGAGGAAAGTGTAAAATAAATATAGAAAGCACAGCTGATTTTTCTACTAGAAAATATAATGACCCTTTTCTATTTGCCAAAAGTTGCTTAATAAAAAAAATCAGGCATTAATAAAGAAGAAAACCAGAAATCTTATTTCAAATAATTTCTCAATCATAGTCCTGACTGAGAAGTCACACTAGTGAAGAAGCTCATAGATGGCCATGGCAGTAGTGCATTCAAGAGGCACCCAAAAAATGGGTGCAAACTCATTCTGTCTCATAAATAAGGAAATGGATATTCAGAAATTAACTAACATAAGGCCAGACATACTTGCAATCCCAGCTACTCAGGATGCTGAGGCAGGAGGATCACAAGTGCGAGACCACCCTAAACAATCAGCAAGACCTGTCCCAAAATAAAAAATAAAAGGGCCAGGGATGTAGCTCAATAGTAGAGAGCCCTAGGTTCAATTCTCAGAACCTCAGGGAGAAAAAAATAATAATAATAACAGAAAGACAATGATTATATATAAACATATTTACTAATTCCTCTAAATTGTTGATGATATGCATATTATTTTTCAAATGATGCTTAACATATTGATGACGAAAGTTTTTGATCAACAAAACTGTCTCACCCATTAGTGACCATAGTTTCACTAGAAAGAAAATAATGCCACTTAGCAGCCTCACATCTTGGTGATGCAGTTTTTAGAGAAAAGTAATAGACTATAAAACCATTTAACTCAGATCAACTCGGTGCAAATTATTTATTCAAGCTACTATCAATAAGAAATAAAAAAGGGGCTTCATAAGACATGTTGAAATCCATCTATTAAACACCTTTCTAGTACAATTGATTCCAAATCCTCTGGTTCTCACAAGAGTTGCTGATACATTTCTCATACATTTAAAACTCTTGCCTCAACCTCCCCAAGTAGCCAGGACAGAACACTTGCCACTGTAACCAGTTAAAATTTAAAAAATTATAACTTTTTTTAAAAAACCTACATTTATAATAAAAAACATATAATAAATATATTTTTAAATTTAAAATATAAATAAATTTAAAATATAAATAAAATATCATGGTTGTTTTTTTTTTTTTGATACCAGGAATTGATCTCAGAGGTGCTTAACCACGAGCCACATCAACACCCCTTTTCTTGTATTTTATTCTGAGACAGGATCTTACTGATTTGCTTAGGGCCTCACTGAGTTGCTGAGGCTGCCTTTAAATTTATGATTCTCCTGATTCAGCTTCCCAAACCACTAGGATTATAGGTGTGCGCCACTGCACCTGGCTAAAATATCCTGTTTCTTTTTTGTGTGTGTGTGGTGCTGGGGATTGAACTCAGGGCCTTATGCATGCAAAGCAAATACTCTACCAACTGAGCTATATCTCCAGCCCAATATCATGTTTCTTAAAAACTTTAGCCAACACTTACAAACTGGGACACTTCCCATAAAATTCAATACAGGGTTTGCATAAAACCGAGCTGCAACAATAAATAAAGCAAGGGTTATCAAATTATACCCTGTAGGCCAAATCCAATCCACTGCTTGTTTTTATACAGCTTAAGAACTGAAAATAGTTTATGCATCATTTTGAAATCATGAAGCCTAGCATGGTTGTGCATACCTGTAATCCCAGCAACTAAAGAGGATAAGGCAGGAGGATCTCAAGTTTGAGGCCACCCTGGGCAATTCAGAAAGACCCTATTTCAAAATAAAATAAAATAAAGGGCTGGGGTTATGGCTCAGTGATAGAAGACTTCTGGGTTCAATTCCTGGTTTCACCAAAAAAAAAAAAAAAAGATAAAAAGAAAATATTTAAGAAGAATATTTCACAACAAATTTAAAGTATACGAAATTTGAATTTCAATGTCCATGAATAAACCTTTATTGGAATACAGTTCTGCCCACCCATTTACATACTGTTGCTTGCTGCCTTCAAACTTCCATGTAGCAGAGCTGAGCAGTAGGACAGGGACTCCCACACTACATATCTGTCAACCTCCAATAAGCCTCCAAAGACCTTTGTATCTCTCTTGTGGTTTTTGTCCCTCCTACTGCACATCAGCTTCCTGCATGTATGAGTGTTTCTCCTCACTAGTTTATGTGTGACCTGAAGAAACCAAATAATAGATATTCAACAAATATTCTACCAAATCCAACCCAAAAAATGAAACCAGAGAGGATGTGAGCCAGAAGGCAATAAGATCTGCTGCATTCTAGCTATTGTACATGATTCTTAGATAAAATTTATAAGACATATTAATGACATTTTTAAACCTATACTTAAGATTCTAAGAAAAAACATTTATACACACAAGGCATAGAAATTCCTAAAGAGGCTCAATATAATCTCACTTTATGCTAGATGAAAGTGACAAGGAGAAAATGTTGCATATATTCATTATCTCATTATTATTTCAAAACTAAATACCTCGAAGATGTAGAAAGCAAAATATCCCAAGTCTGATGCTAATACTCACAGTCACACTTGGGTATAAATCACCCAAGTCAAATACCAAATACCAAGTCACACTTGGGTATAAATCTTACAGATCATTTTCTTGGCTTACCTGAATTGCTGCCAGTTTATGTCTAACATTCACTAGGATAATGCGCGCTATAAGGAGCAGTATAGGCTTTGAGGTGAGGCTGTACACTGATTCACCATCTAGAATGAGCAGGCTCAAAATAACTGTATCCAGTCCTTTGACCTGAAAAAAAGTTTCAAAGCTAAGGTAACATAATCTAACAACTTATTCATCTTTCCAGGTCTTACCATAACATGTAGATTTTCCAGTTAATTATACTTTGAAATAAGGACATTAATCTATTACACAGCAATAGGCACCAGACAGAATTATAATACTACAAATATTCGTAGAGAGCTACAAATCCATTCTACCCTTACACATAATTGTCCTTCTGCTCAAACTTTAGAGGAATAGGGAATTCATCCAAAAGTAAAAAAAAAAAAAAAAAAAAAGTTTTGATTACCTGGGGGTGGCATATGCCACAAGTTCAAGACCAACCAGAGCAATATAGCAAGAATTCATTTCAAAAAACCTTTTTAAAATTAAATTAAAATGAGGAACCAGGAACTCAACAAAGTGCTAGCACTGAAGAAGCCATGATGACTACCTACAACAAAATATCATCTTAAGTGGACTTATATTAAACATCTATGTTGTGCTTACGCTTCACTAGCTAGTGAACATCATTACCAATATCTCTCCACTCCACAAAGCCCATCAAACCAAACCATCAACAAGGGCTTATATATCAAATGCTGAGTAGGCATACAACCATAAACCAGAGTGAACAGATGGCTCCAAAAACAGGATGCCTTTGAAAAATCCACTCTCTGCTGAATAAAGATCTTTTACAATGAACAAAGCACCTGTGTTCATAAAAGGTGACCCATAGAATTTTAAAAGCTGCACCAAAACAGCAGGACTGCTTAATCATTATGAATGGGTTCTAATGTCACAAATAAAAGATAGTGTCCTGGGCTGGGGCTGTAGCTCAGCAGTGTGAGGCACTGAGTTCCATCCTCAGCACTACATAAAAATAAATGAAATAAAGGCGTTCTGTTCACTTACAACTACAAAAAATAATAATAATAAATAAAAATAAAAGATAGTATCCTGCCAAGCACGGTGGCACATGCCTGTAATCCTAGTGGCTTAAGAAACTGAGGAAGAAGGATCGCAAGTTCAAAGCCAGCCTCAGGGGGCTGGGGTTGTGCCTCAGAGGTGTAGCGCTCACCTAGTATGCGTGGGGCACTGGGTTCAATTCTCAACACCACTTAAAAAGTAAAATAAAAATATAGTGTCCGGGCTGGGGATGTGGCTCAAGCGGTAGCGCGCTCACCTGGCATGCGTGCGGCCCAGGTTCGATTCTCCAGCACCACATACAAACAAAGAAGTTGTGTCCGCCAATAACTAATAAATAAATAAATATTTAAAAAAAAAAAAATATAGTGTCCACCTATTACTAAAAAATAAATATTAAAAAAAAAAAATAGCCAGCCTTACAAACAGTGAGGTGCTAAGCAACTCCATGAGACCCTGTCTCTAAATAAAATACAAAATAGAGCAAGAGATATGGCTCAGTGGTCGAGTGCCCCTGAGTTCAAACCCTGGTAACCCCTGGTAAAAAAATAAATAAATAAAAGATACTGTCCTGTTTCTTACTGTGTTTTAAGTAAAATTTTTAACTGAAGCCTCAGTTTCATCAATTATATAATAAAATAACTGAAACTACAATTTCATAGAATCCTTATTAAAGATTAAAGTAGTCTAAGTAATATCAGTACCTAATTCAGTATTCAAAATTTGGAATAGTAAGTAAATACTGTATATCTTAAATAATGATTAATATTCAATAGGGAAGAAAGAAATAGCTATAGGTGAATCCTGCATTCCATTTTCATCATCAGTGAGAATTGTAATAGCAGAATAAAGACAACATGAATAACCATACCAAATTGCAAATAAAGCTTACTAATGTCTAAAGATAGAAGGAATTAAAAAGGAAAAAAAGAAAAAAAACTTCATTTTACAAGTGAGGAAATAGACTCAAAATAATTAAGCTGGGCTGGGCATAGTGGCGCAGGCCTGTAATTCCAGCCACTCAGGAGGCTGAGGCAGAAAGATTGCAAGTTCAACACCACCCTCAGCAACTTAACGAGACTCTCTCTCAAAATAAAATAAAAAGGGTTGGGGATTTAGCTCAGTGGTAGAAGGCTTGCCTAGCATGCGTGAGGCCCAAGGTTCAACACCCAGAATCACAAAGAAAAAGAATCCTTATCTTACTTTGTGATGAGAAATATATCTACCTATTCTAGTAGAAATTTTAGATCAGTGTATTCTAACTAAAATCCCTAAATGTAAATAAAAAATAAGCAAACTCTTTTTGTACTTATAGATGAACAGCATGCCTTTATTATATTTATTTATTTTTATGAAGTACTGAGGATCAAACCCAGTGTCTCACACATGCTAGGCAAGCGCTCTGCCACTGAGCTCCAGCCCCAGGCCCAAATTAGCAATTTAACAGGGCAACAAATACAAATTATACAAGACAGTCATGATATAATTACCTCTGATACTCAAAGTCAGAGTCTGGTTACCAAACCCACTTCAATCCAAAACTCTCCAGAGATGGTATGAACAAGTCAGACAAATAACAAATTCATGAGTGAATGAATGATTAAACAAATAAAGTTTTCTTCCTAGTGCTTCTCCTTTATCATCATAGAAAAGTCAAATGCTGTAGAAATCTTCTTATACCTGTGATATAACACTGACATTCCAACTGAATTCTAAATGTGCTCTGAGATTTGGGGAAATGGTTCATTTTAAAGAGGATTATTTATATTTTCAATAAAAACAGACAAAGCAAAAGTTAACAATTCCCTTAAGAATAATTCCTCAATCAAGAGAGCAGATGACATATAAAAATACATATTCATAAGAATAACAATGAAAAAAATTCAACATCTGGAAACCTGAGAAAAACTTAATATAAGACCAGATTACCATGAGATCAACCTTTATGTATAAGAATTAACCTACTGCTTATACATGCATTTTCTGTACTATTCCTCTGGGGCTATTTAGCACCACTCGTCAGAAAACAGCCCTACAAATGCAAAGGTCATAAGTTAGAGGCAAGGAAAAAGAACTTTTCTTTAGCGATTATATTCCATGACCATAAAGTATATTTGCAGACATTTGTATATTGTAAGAACTAAGAAGATGAATCAGTATAGGAAAATGACAATTAGAAAAGAGTGATGTGCTACTCTTCACTTTTAAAACTTCAACTCCCTCTACCTTCCAGATAAACATCTTCAGATCACTGGTGAAGAGTATAATCAATAAAAACTTTTCAGAAAAACCTAGCACTACCATGAAAAGGGCAACATGTGGACACTCTAAAAGGCAGAGAAACGCCATTTAGAGATATATATACCACAGCAGACATTATAGCAGAAATGTTTATGTCCCCCCAATATTCATGTTGAAATCCTCACCCCCAAGGTGATGGTACTAGGAGGTGGAGCCTTTGGTGGTGACTAGATCATGAGGGATTGTGGACTGTCCAGATTCCGTAACTATGAGAAATGAGTTTCTATTGTTGATAAACTGCCCAGTTTATAGAATTGTGTTATAGCAGCCCAAACAGACTATGACAGCAGAACTTCCAACTCAGTGCTAGAAAGAGTTTGTGTGTTGAAATATTGATTCCCCTCAGCCATCAGCATGGCAAAGGATAGCCTACAGGTCAATAAAAACAGTCTTTTCCACTGATAAGTGCATTATGTCAAACAATATCATTTTTTAAAGCATGCTACACTTTGAAAGTCTTGCAAATGATATCCTGAAGATATGCTCTTAATGGCATTATGATAATGGCAAAATATAGAAACCACTTATATGATAATCAGAGTATACACACAGAGTATACACACAGAGCCTAGCATGCGCAAGTCCCTGGGTTTAATCCCCAGTACCATACAAAAAAAAAATATATCATAGTAGATATATAAATGGTGGTATATTCATACAATTGGAATACCATACAACAGAAGAACTGAATAACGTGTAATTTCATAGTATACCATTGACCAAGAAAAGTAAAAAAAAAAATATATACGCTTTCATTTACATAAAGATCAAAACTGACAACACTAAACATGATTTCTAGGGATTCATACATAGGTGCTAAAACCATGAAGAAATGCATGGAATGATGAATACAAAATTCCATGAGAATGGTTCATGAGAGCAGGTCAGGGGATGCTATCACAAAGCATAAACCGGGGACTTCTAAGGTTGTTATTTCTTAAACTTTTTGAAAGCAAAACACATGTGAAGAACAGCACAGGAGCTGTGGTGTGGCTCAATGGTAGAGTGCTTGCCTAGCAAACGTAAGGCTCTAGGCTCAATCCCTAGCACTAAGAGAGTAAAAAACCATCAGACATGAATACTCAGCAAATATTTTTAACTATGACAATTAGGTAGACTTCAAACCTACATTATAAGGCCATAGAAACCAAAACTGTTTCATACACAATAAGAGAAGGAATGAGTTATTCCATATATGTAAACCTCTAGATAATTGAAACATATCTCTTTAAGCACCATAATCACTGGGGTTGTTATATCTCCAATTCTGGATGAAAACCTTCATAAAGTGTAAAATTATAAGTTCTCTTCTTAGACATAGATACAAAAAACCTTTTAACTTTTCAGTAATGATTTAGAGTCATCACTATGAATTTCAATGATTCTATGGCAATAAAGATGGTGACTCACTAAGCTGAAGTAGACAGAGCTAACTAGTGTGGTTTTCAGACCTTGTGTGCTTTTGTACTTCTCTTTCCATTCTACCAACAAATTATTAACACCTATTTCTAACTAGCTGCATTCCACTACTTCTAATTCTGAGAAACCAGGTAATGGTAAACAGGTAAGTCCCTTTTGCTGCATGAGCTTTGAATGCTAAAGGGCCCTATTTTCAGGCTGAG
Source organism: Spermophilus citellus (assembly GCF_964194105.1). Taxonomy (NCBI): domain Eukaryota; kingdom Metazoa; phylum Chordata; class Mammalia; order Rodentia; family Sciuridae; genus Spermophilus; species Spermophilus citellus. The sequence goes on from NC_138193.1 coordinate 90,833,065, forward strand.
CAACTGGCAATATGTTCAAGATCACTAAGGTGGCTGGATAAATTGAAGTTACCACACTTCTTTTGTAGATCACCTCAGACTCACCAAGCCCTAGATGTGAATGCTCAAAAATCTCCTGAGGAGGGGCTGGGGATGTGGCTCAAGCGGTAGCGCGCTCGCCTGGCATGCGTGCGGCCCGGGTTCGATCCTCAGCACCACATACCAACAAAGATGTTGTGTCTGCCGAGAACTGAAAAATAAATATTAAAAATTCTCTCCCTCTCTCTCCCCCTCTCTCTCTCTCTCTCTCTCTCTCTCTCTCTCTCTCTCTCTCTCTCTCACTCTCTCTTTAAAAAAAAAAAGAAAAAAAAAATCTCCTGAGGAGCTCAAATTGCAAGTTCTACTGATGACCTACCGATGAAGGTCAATATTCTTGTTAAAGATGGATAATAATTATAACCATAAAGTACCTATATGCCAGGAACTTTAAATGTTTGTAATAGAAAGGAAAACCACCCCTGGGAGCCATTTTTAGGGAGAGCAGCAAAGTTTACCTGCAACGAAATTAAACAGACTTCCAGATTTGCTGCTTTTCCAGAAAAGATCTTTCTGAAACTGTGATATTATAACCAAGTGATGGGTGTAGCTGTGTGTGCTCTAATAAAAGTGCAATTAATAAAGCTTGGTAAAATGAGGGTGTCTGAAGAGCAGTCTGAGACTAACAATGGATCTGATAGAAATATTTGAAATCTGATCAATGAATAGAATTCTTAGTGGTTTTGCACAAACCATAAAATTTCTTTCCTATCTAGTATTAGCTTCAGTTTAGAAAGACCTGCTTATAATGAATAAATAACACAACAATAACAAATATGACATTTTCAAGAAACATACCTCACTGAACTGCTGTAACAAAGTAGATGGTAAAAAATCCTGAGGGTTCAAGTCCGTAGGAGGCCCCGTCCAGTTACTCTGAACAAAAAGCTGCAAACTGCTCACACCAAGGAGGAATATCAGCTGTTGCCTGCATGTAAGGATGATTAAAGAAAGAAAAAAAATGAACCACTATCACCATAAAAATCTCAAACGTGCTATTTCATTTCAGTGTTAAGAAAAAGATATCCAGTAACAATTGTTGAGACTACTCTAAAGTACTATTAAAAATCAATTCTGAAACAAAATAATTTACATCTGTAATTATAACTGTGGTTATAACCAACATTATAACCATGAGCCACATATGGTTCTTTTAAATTTAAATTGACTAAAATTAAATAAAATTTAAAATACTGGTCTTAGCACTTTCCATATTTCCAGTGTTCAACAGCCAACTATAACCACTATAGTCTTCTTTTGCTGTCTGATGTATGTACACCATTGTAGCAACTACCACATTGGACAGAGCAGATACAAAGCATTCCCAAAACCACAGAAAATTCTTCCAACAGTGCTGATATAGGTCCTACTCAAACACCTGTAACTTTTCCTTATATTCTATTTAATAGCTCTGACATTATCAGAAGATGTAAGAAAATTTGACTTTATACAAAAGAAAACTGGTCATAAAACATTTACTGATCCTGTACCAAATGCTAGAATGAAAAGACCTCAGAAAATCTGACTAAAATCTCTAATTTTTTTGTGCTGTTTTACTTTAAGATAGAAATAGATATTTTCTATAAAAGGAGAGATATAAAACATTTGGGGCCCTATATGTCACACACTTGTTTATTTTTTGTTGTTGTTGGTGGTGGGTTTTGGCCTAAAAGACATAATTTGTCAAACCCTACATTAAAACATTGAAATCCAGCAAGTAACAGCCAGGAAATACTGGAATTTCATTCTGAAGAGAAAGAAACAGCAGTCACCTTTTCCTTCCCACAGTCCCTAGGCCTATTTATTTATTTGTGGGAAGGATACCAGGAATTGAACTCAGGGGCACTCAACCACTGAACCACATGCCCAGCCCTATTTTGTATTTTATTTAGAGACAGGGTCTCTCTGAATTGCTTAGCACCTCGCTTTTGTCTCAGCCTCTGAGCTACTGTGCCAGAGCGCCCAGCCTTAAGCCGTTTTCAAAAGGAAAATTCTTTAACTGGAGAGGGAGAAAAAAAAAAAAAATCAAACTTACAAGCCTATAAGAGCCCAGAATATAAAGCTCTGGAGGTGTTCAACTGACAACAGAATAAAGAATAACTGGCACTCGAGAAAAGAGCCTGCCTGTATGTAGAAGTTAGGAAACAGAAAAAAAAAAAACAAAAAAAAAAAACAGGTGTATAACAACATCTTAAAGCTGTAATACAACCATCCTAACTTAAGGTGCTTAAGGTGAATTGAGAATATTTTAATTTTCCAATGCCTAAAAGTGAGTCAAATGAAGAGACTCTTGTCAAGCTAGAATTGTAATCTACCAGTGAATAATGTGTGTGTGTGTGTGTGTGTGTGTGTGTGTGTGTGTGTGTGAGAGAGAGAGAGAGAGAGAGAGAGAGAGAGAGAGAGAAAGAGAGAGAGTTAATGGATACAAGGCAAGCTGCTCCTATGGTACACATACATCAGAAAGCAAAATAAGAATCAAGATTGGATATTGCAGGAAATATAAACCATTGCAAAACCTGAACAAAATGAAAAGGAATTATATTACATTGAAAAATAAACAAAAGGGGCTGGGGATGTGGCTCAAGCGGTAGCGTGCTCGCCTGGCATGTGTGCGGCCTGGGTTCGATCCTCAGCACCACATACAAAGATGTTGTGTCCGCCAAAAAACTAAAATAAATAAATATTTTTAAAAATTCTCTCTCTCTCTTAAAAAAAAAAAAGAAAAATAAACAAAAAACCTAGAGTAACATTTGTGGGTGAACTACTTACAGATATGGGTTATGTCTTATATTTACAATCTCAACAACATAATACAGTAGTTGGTTTACTGGTTGAAGAACTAAATAAAGGCATTCCCAATATAAAAAGGTAAAATGAAACAGCATGCATTTTTCAAGATAATTAAAATTTGATGTGGATGCCACAGATAGTTGAGAAAAGAAAAAGGCATATTAACAAATCTCTAACAGTAAAATACAGACTACCGAAAAGCTTAGGATTCACAGTATGTAACTTGTGGACTACACTCAACCCTATAAAATTACATAAACTTTAATGGAAGAAAATAAGCCTAAGATTTCATAATAAAAATATTAAGTTTTCTGATCTCTTCAAAGATAGCAATCTAAAACATAATAAAAGTAGTTAGAAGTGTCACTCAGTAATCTAGAAATAACAATACTGTTAACCTGCTGAAAGGAGACAGGTCTAAGGTCTTCTTATTGTTCAAACATAACCATATGGAAGTTCGGTGGGTAGTGGGTTAGCAATTAACAACCCATTATGTGCAGGTCTCAAAAATTTACTACATCACTTTACTTTTTCATTCTGCATGGTCTTCTGAACAAGAGAACTTATAAAGATAACTCAGTATATCTTCAAGTCCAGGCTTCTCAACAACTGCTAAAATCAGTGCCCCACGATGTCAAAGTGTTATTATATTTATTCAAAATCTGTTTCTCCATGAAAATCCTAAATAAAATTCTACCTTTCTGGGGCTGGGGTTGTAGCTCAGCGGTAGAGCGCTTGCCTGGCATGTGCCATCCTCAACACCACATAAAAATAAATAAATAAACAAAATAAAGGTATTGTGTCTAACCAAAAATAAATAATTAAAAAAAATTTTCTACCTTTCTGTTTGGTCCAAATCTGCTGAGCAATCCAGAAATGTAACTATCTGCTTCTCCAGGTAGCTGTCAATCTTTTCTTCAGCCATCATAGTTGAATTTAAAATATTTTGAGTCACTGAATGTAAGAATATGGCCTCAAAGCTCCCTTCTAATAGTAATTGTAAGAAAGATCCACTCTCTGTAATATAAAAAATTAGACCACTAACCCAAAAGAACAATTTTTTTATACTATAAAGAGAACCTTATAGGAAAAGGCAATTTTATTATGAAAAAGGTATACATAACGAATGCTTGCTGTACATTAATCACAAAGCACTGACCAAATATCTGTCATTCTTCAAACATCACCACTCCTAAATTTAGAGATCACCTGTACTATGAGCAGCAAAAAAATAATATTCCTCATTAATAGGTATTATTAACCTCCTGCTTGGAAATTCACAGATTCCAAATGACAACAGAAGTTTTGCTAGTCAGGGTCCTAGGATTTTTTACACTCTGGCTCATTTATTCACCCACTATTCTCCCTCATGAAGTCACTCCAAACATACTGGTTCACTAATTGTTCTCCTGATATTCCTAGGCACATTTCTGCCTCAATGCTTTCCTATTTGTGATTTTTTTCCTGCTGAACTTTTCTACACGTGCCAGTCATAAACTAAAATTCAGCTTGTCTGATGTCCCATGAAACTTTATTCTATACCATATTTGACACAACTAGATATCGATTTCCTCCCTCCTGGGATCTCCTGTGTATGTACACACGTGCACGTGTGAAAACACACACACACACACTTAAACACTATACGCCACTAGTAAATGTCCATTTTAATTAACTCTGTACCTCCCTGGTAAATGTGCATTGCTTATAAAAATTACATCTTTACCGCCTTATTTCGGTTTTTCTACTTACTAGCTGTGTGACTTTGGATAAATAACGCATTTATATTCAGATGTCTTCATTTGCAAAATGGTATTAAGATAGTATCTACCTTACATGTCTATTACAGGGAATAAATAAATGAATAATGTTAAGGGCTTACAAAAGCAGCAGGCAGCTTTTGCCTTTAAACCTATATCCCAGCGACTTGGTAGGCTGAAGCAAGAGGATCCTGTTAATAGGAGTCCAGCCTTCGCAACTTACCGAGACCCTGCCTTAAAATAAAAAATAAAGGGCTAAGTATGGAACTCGGTAGTACAGTGCCCCTGGGTTCTAGCCAGTAAAAGAAAAACGCAACGGAAGTTGCCACTGTTATCATTCTGAGCCTGGGAGCTGAGCAGTTTGGGGTTCAGACGCACCTAATCCCAAGACCCGCTCACCACGACAAGGGCTCACAAGCCTCAAAGCCTGGATCTTGGTGTGGGGTTGGAGGAGACAAGGAGGGATGAGATCCAGAGCTGGCATCCCACATCCTCACAGCTCCCATGCTGGCCTAAGACCCTGAAGGTGCGCCTCTCACCAGAGCCGAAGACCCCCTCCTGCTTCCATTGCTGCCGCTCAGCCTCGGTGGGGAAGCCCCTCAGAACTGCCAACTCCGGGGTCCGTATCAGCCCGGACATCGCTGCAGCCAAAATGCGTTCCTATGAGGATCACACAGCAGTGAACGAATAATGAAAGAAAGCGGATCCAAAATCTCCGAAGTCAAGTAGTAACAATTATCATAAAGACACCCACAGAGCTATAACTCCATGTGTGGATATTGACCTAAGGAGGCGGCCATGACAGCAGCGCAGAGCACCCTGGGAAAAACACACGCGCTCTCTAACCCAGTTTCCGCGTAGGAAACCAACCAGAGTCTGGGTACTGAGCATGCCCGGTGGGATGTCCCGCCCCGAGGCGTGGGGGCGGGGATGAGCTCAGTCACGCCCCTAGGTGGGTGGCGTTGGTGTGGGGTGGGAGGGGTGTTTATTCGATTCCCACTACTGGCAAAAAATACAAGTAAAACAGCAACTCACAACGGAGATCTTGGCCAACAGTGATTTCATAGGCGAGGCAAGAGCTGTGCTTCTAAATGCTTTTGCGTGAGAACTCTCTTCACTACCTGATGCCACTTTACCATTGAACTACATCCGTAGCCCCAGCCCTTTTATTTTTTTTTAATATTTATTTTTTAGTTATAAGTGTACACAAGATTTTTATGTGGTGCTCAAGATCCTACTCAGTGCCTCATGCATGCCAGGCGAGCATTCTACCACTGAGCCAAAACTCCAGCTCCAACGCTTTTATTTATTTTTATTTTTTTTAAGAGAGAGTGAGAGAGAGAGAATTTTAAAATATTAATTTTTTAGTTCTCAGGGGACACAACATCTTTGTTTGTATGTGGTGCTGAGGATCGAAGCCAGGCCGCACACATGCCAGGCGAGCGCACTACCTTTTGAGCCACATCCCCAGCCCTATTTTTATTTTTTGATACTGTCTAGCTAATTTCCTGAGGGTCTCACTAAATTGGTCAAGCTGGCCTCAAACTTGATATCCTCCTGCCTCAACCTCCTGATCTGCTGTGGAAACATATGTGTGCCACCATGCCTGGCTAATAAACCTTTTTTTTTTTGGCTGGGGAGGTGCTGGGGATTGAACTCCGGGGCACTTGACCACAGAGTCACATCTCCAGCCCTATTTTGTATTTTATTTAGAGACAGGGTCTCACTGAGTTGCTTAGTGCCTGGCTTTTGCTGAGGCTGGCTTTGAACTCAGAATCCTCCTACCACAGCCTTCAGAGTCTCTGGGATCACAGGCATGTGCCACCACACCAGCAAAACATTTTTTTTTTTTTTTTTTACTTATTCAAACGTATGACTTTTGGATGTGAGGGCGATCTGGCTGCGACATCTGTCACCCCATTGATCGCCAGGGTTGATTCGGCTGATCTGGCTGGCTAGGCGGGTGTCCCCTTCCTCCCTCACCACTCCATGTGCGTGCGTCCCTCCCGAAGCTGCGCGCTCGGTCTAAGAGGAGGACCTTCCCGGATGGAGGAGGACCGGTCTTCGGTCAAGGGTATACGAGTAGCTGCGCTCCCCTGCTAGAACCTCCAAACAAGCTCTCAAACGTATGACTTTTGATGTACCCTATCACATTCCCATTAGTAAAGAATCTTATTTCTCAAAATCCAGCCTTCTCTGGAGACAATCATTACACAAGTTCTATAAATAAGTTCTCAGTTTATGGAGAGTAAAATTTGTAAAAAAAAAAAAAAAAAAAAAAAAATTTAAAAATTATAATCTTTGCATACAATAATTAATAGGGGCTGCAGGGGGAGCATAGCTCAGTGGTATAACACATGTGTAGCTTGTAGAAAACCTGGGTTCAATTCCCTGCACCACAAAATAATTAATAATATGTGAGTGTTAGCTTTTCATCATTACATCATTATTGCCAAAATAGCTGACACAGATATCTTACAGAAGAATGTATTTTGGCAAATGGTTACAGAGGTTTCAGTCCATAGTTAGCTGGCTCCACTGGTTTGGGTCTGGGGTGAGGTGGACCATAATAGGAGAAAGGCATGGCAGAGGGGACTGCTGCTGAGTCCATGGAAGACAGAAAGGAGAAAGAGAGAAAAATGAGAAGGAGAGGAAGAAGGAAGGGGCTGAGAGAAGATGAACCCTACTGGGCATGCCCCTAGTGACCTGCTTCCTTCAGCTAGGTCCCACTTTCCCAGAAGTCCATTCAGCATTCCATGGATTCATTCACTGATGAGGTCAGTCCTTGTGATCTAATCATTACCCCCAAACCCCAACCTCTGAACAGAAGAGACTTTGGAGAACATTCAAGATCCAAACCACAACAATGTGGGTTTTTTTTTAAAGCCCTTATGCCAGAAAAGTGGATGTAACTATACTTAGGATATAACTATTTGCCACAAAATCAACCAGAGACAATAATACCTACAGCTCCACTGAGTCTGATCACATCGCCTATGCTACTCCGAGATTTTTTCTCCTCCTCCGGGAAAATAAAGCTCTTCATTGCTAATCCCAAGCCAAAATTAACTGTTCTGCAGGTCTATTATTCAAGTCATTCCAAAAGCATGAGCTCCCAGTGGACTGTGTCTTCTTTAAAAGATCACAAAGGGTATATAACCATAGCTGCGGGAAGACCCCTGAGGATAATGTCCCTATACATAGAAGTTAAATGATTCGAGATGATCATCAAAATTTTGTTTCCTCACTTTGGCTGATGTAGCAAATAGAATGACGCAAGCCCTGGGGACATAAGGATTCAGATTTCCTAACACAAGGATTTATGGATAACAGACTTAATGGATAGCATATGACCAATAATTTGCCTTCAGTTTCCTTTTGGCCAACTGTGATATGGTTAGCATTTCAAGCTGTGCCTGAATTTATTCCACAGGTGACTTAAAACTGTATCTAAGCTAAAGAAAAAAGCAAACTGGTTATCTAAAGTAGATGCAGTGGGTCACTTACTCTTTCTTGATTAAACCTGGAAAATCATGGGCAGTGGGTTCCAGTGTTCTTCCAGTCACTCAAAACTCCAGTGTATTTGTTTCCCATTTGTTTCATAGCTGCTGTCCAAATCTCTACCACTTCCATGCAGTCACTGTCCTGACAGATGATTCAGCAAATGACTCAAAACAAAACCAGGATGAATCATGCTGGTCAACACATACACTGAAAATCAGCTCTCACAGGCAAACCCTCATTGTCGGAGGATCATCACGGTAGTTAAAACCTGGACCATCCTCGACAGTATTTCCTGCAGATGTGGCTGAATGAAGACCAATGTGAGGGACTTAATGTTGAAAACTTCCCATAAGCTTGGGGAAAAGACTGATGTTCTGAAGCCATGGTGATAAACAGTGACTAGAACTAGTTATAGACCTGTTCAGTCATTGAATAACTTGCTGGAAGTAAACATATTTTTGCAAGTCAACCAACCATGGCCTCGTTGTTTATAAAAGTCAGGGATAGATTCACTCAGCTGAAAAGGCTCTGAATATCACCCCGTCCACAATGGCTTCGAATTTAATAGATGATGTCAAATGCTTAGGCCTCTACGTTTACCAGTACTTGAACTCTGAAAGCCTTGCCTAAGATGAGTGCTCCCTGTGCTGAAGAGACTGAGATAGACCTACATAACTTTCCCTTCCTACAATACGCAATAAATTCAGCTTTTTTTTTTCTTTCAGGTATTGAATAGGGTCTTATTATTCTTGGACAATATATCACACCATATGGGACTGGACATTTGTGATGAGGCTCTCTGTGATGGGTCAATCATCTCTACTGGCACTGTGTGGAGATGGGGTTTGATATACTCATGAGGCCCCACAAAGAGGACTGCAGTATGTGAGAAAGTTTTAGGAGAGTGTTTCTAGGCTTCATGCCTCTTTGCAGCCCGAAGAGAAGGAATGCTTTTATTCCCTTAGACACTAACAGCAGACATAGACAGAAGAGGGTACTAATGTTTGAGAGGAAGCTGAGTGGTGTCAACACAAAAGGTAAAAGAAAAGTCCAGGTAAGAAGATCCAGCTGTGGCTGACCTTGCTCCAGCAGTGTGTCAGCTATGAGTTAGTTTTCATCCGATGTGTTATTTAATACTATAATTCTGAGGCTACTCATAGTATTATCTCATTTTAGAAGCAAAGAGAGTAAGACTTCTGGTAAATAAGTGAATAAATGATACAGCTGGAAATCAAACAAGTCAGTAAGACACCAAAGCCCTTATTCTGTCTTCTGTACTAAGGTTTCTCAAAGTTCAGAGACCACTAGAATCAGAATTATTATGAGCCATGCATGGTGGTCAGGCTGAAGTAGAATTTCTTATTTTTAAAAAAATTATTTCTTAGTTGTAGTTGAACACAATACTTTTATTTTATTTATTTTTATGTAGTGCTGAAGATTGAACCCAAGTCCTTGCACCTGCTAGGCGAGCATGCTACTGCTGAGCCACAACTGCAGCCCTGAAGTAGAATTTCTTAAACCAATAAGTTTTAAGCCAGACTGGGTAACCTAGGGATTCTCCTAACCCCCCAGAATAAGAATTACCCGTGGAACTCATTAAAATACACATTCTTAGGCCTTCTCTGGTTCTAATAAATCAGACTATTTGTTCATCCCATACTAGGAGTTTGGGAAGTATAAGTGTCCACCATATGCCTAGGTAAGTGGCAGGAATGTCTACTCCTAGCAGGTTTGTCCCCCCTCCACATGGTCTATTGAATGGTTGGGCAAAGACACTGCAGTTCCATGGTTTTGATTGCTCTGGGCATTTGTGCAAAGTAACCCATTAATATCACCACAAATTCTTCCAATGTGGTTAATTTCCTAGTATGTGTGTAAATGAAATATGAAGTCACTATGATGTCAATTCGGTTTATACCAGGACCTGACTAAAACTGTCACAGAAAGATGAGTAGCATGTCAGTGTAATTAAAAAAGACTTCTGCTTTTTTAAAAAAAAATTGTATTTGATGATACCCTTCCTATCTACCTTCCCATTAAATAGAAAGTGATCTATTTTCCTAATTTGTTAGAAATCAGCTATGAGGGGGCTGGGGATATGGCTCAAGCGGTAGCATGCTCGTCTGGCATGCATGCGGCCCGGGTTCGATGCTCAGCACCACATACAAAGATGTTGTGTCCGCCGAAAACTAAAAAATAAATATTAAAAAATTCTCTCTCTCAAAAGAAAGAAAGAAAGAAAGAAAAAGAAATCAGCTATGAGGGATAATTTAGGACAGGTGAAAAAGACATGTTCCCTTGCCTATGCATATTCAGACAAATGCATAGCTCACATATTTTTCCTAAGTAAGACTGAATTCATGAGTGTTGGACCAGAGGGGGCTTTTTTTCCTTTTATTTCAATACCAGGGATTGAACCCAGGGTTGCTTTCCTACTAAGCATAAAGATTTATGTTCCCTAAAAAAAAAAAAGTGCCTTAATTAGGCTTTGTTAGGCCTTGTTATGGGGACGATTTCTCAGGTCTTCCACCTCTTGGTAAACAATTATTAATTTCTGTCATTTTCATGATATTCATGGACAGGTTACAGACACTACAACTGCTATTTTGTATTAATCTTATTTCAGCACTCATGTCTTTTTGTTTCTCTCATAGAAGTGCCCACCCCAGGTGAATTTACATCCTGTTCTTCCTGAACCAGATTTTTACCATGGACTCCTTGACCCACTCAGTTTCTAAAAAGGGACTCCAAACTGCTTGCCCACTGCACATTGCTCCCCTTTCAGCTAGAAGTAGCAAGAACGGTCATCGCCCTTTTCCCTTACAGCAATAGGAGGTCCCTAATATTCGAGAAAAAAATTACGGTCAATATAGATGTTCGCCAATATGTCTAGCTCAGAAAGATGTACCTGGGAAACTACTCCCAAGATTACACTGGGTGATCTCCCAGAAAGAGACACTTGCTTCCACAACCCAACTTGACTAAATCTCCAAACTGTCAATAACTCTGAACTATGTAACTTACTATTTTGATGGAGTAAAAGGAAAAGAACACCTGGACTTACTAAAAGGCCAGGCCCCACTGACTTATCAACATAGACTGGCTACCCCCATTTTAGTTCCCCTTCTGGCTGGATCTACTGCTTTGGGGACTACAACTCTTTTTTTTTTTATTGGTTGTTCACAACATTACAAAGCTCTTGACATATCATATTTCATACATTAGATTGAAGTGGGTTATGAACCCCCAATTTTACCCCAAATGCAGATTGCAGAATCACGTCAGTTACACATCCACAATTTTACATAATATCCTATTAGTAATTGCATTCTGCTACCTTTCCTATCCCCTACTATCCCCCCTCCCCTCCCCTCCCATCTTCTCTCTCTACCCCATCTACTGTAATTCATTTCTCTCCTTGTTTATTTTCCCATTCCCCTCACAACCTCTTATATGTAATTTTGTATAGCAATGAGGGTTTCCCTTCAATTCCATGCAATTTCCCTTTTCTCTCCCTTTCCCTCCCATCTCATGTCTCTGTTTAATGTTAATCTTTTCTTCCTGCTCTTCCTCCCTGCTCTGTTCATAGATGCTCTCATTATATCAAAGAAGACATTTGGTATTTGCTGTTTTTGTCACTATTGCTCTGTAATATAGTTTGAAATCTGGTATCACTATACCGCCTGATTCACACTTCCTGCTTAGAATTGCATTTGCTATTCTGGGTCTTTTATTTTTCCATATGAATTTCATGATTGCTTTATCTATTTCTACAAGAAATGCCGTTGGGATTTTGATTGGCATTGCATTAAACCTATAGAGAACTTTTGGTAATATCGTCATTTTGATAATGTTAGTTCTGCCTATCCATGAACAGGGTATATTTTTCCATCTTCTAAGATCTTCTTCTACTTCTCTCTTTAGGGTTCTGTAGTTTTCATTGTATAAATCTTTCACCTCTTTTGTTAGGTTGATTCCCAAGTATTTTATTTTTTTTGAGGATATCGTGAATGGAGTGTTTTTCCTCATTTCCGTTTCAGAAGTTTTGTCGCTGATATACAGAAATGCCTTTGATTTATGCGTGTTGATTTTATATCCTGCCACTTTGCTGAATTCATTTATTAGTTCTAGTAGTTTCTTTGTAGACCCTTTTGGGTCTTCTAGGTATAGAATCATGTCATCTGCAAATAGTGATAATTTAAGTTCTTCTTTTCCAATTTTTATGCCTTTAATTTCTTTCGTCTGTCTAATTGCTCTGGCCAGTGTTTTGAGAACTATATTGAATAGAAGTGGTGATAGAGGGCATCCCTGTCTTGTTCCGGATTTTAGAGGGAATGCCTTTAACTTTTGTCCATTCAGAATGATGCTAGCCTGAGGCTTAGCATAGATAGCTTTTACAATGTCAAGGTAAGTTCCTGTTATCCCTAGTTTTTCTAATGTTTTGAACATAAAGGGATGCTGTACTTTGTCAAATGCTTTCTCTGCGTCTATTGAGATGATCATATGGTTCTTATCTTTAAGTCTACTGATGTGGTGAATAACATTTATTGATTTCCGTATATTGAACCATCCTTGCATCCCAGGGATGAATCCTACTTGATCATGGTGCACAATTTTTTTGATGTGTTTTTGTATTCGATTCGCCAGAATTTTATTGAGGATTTTTGCATCTAGGTTCATTAGAGATATTGGTCTGTAGTTTTCTTTCTTTGAGGTGTCTTTGTCTGGTTTCGGAATCAGGGTGATGTTGGCCTCATAGAATGAATTTGGAAGAGCTCCCTCTTTTTCTAGTTCCTGAAATAACTTGAAAAGTATTGGTATTAATTCTTCTTTAAATGTTTTGTAAAACTCCACTGTATACCCATCCGGTCCTGGGCTTTTCTTGGTTGGTAGTTTTTCATGGCTTCTTCAATTTCATCCATTGATATTGGTCTGTTCAAATTGTGTGTATCCTCCTGACTCAGTCTGGGCAAATCATATGACTTAAGAAATTTATCGATGTCTTCACTATCTTCTATTTTATTGGAATATAGGTTTTCAAAATAATTTCTAATTGTCTTCTGTATTTCTGTAGCATCTGTTGTGATATTGCCTTTTTCATCCCGTATGTTGGTAATTTGAGTTCTCTCTCTTCTTCTCTTCGTTATCATGGCTAAAGGTCTGTCGATCTTATTTATTTTTTCGAAGAACCAACTTTTAGTTTTGTTAATTTTTTCAATAGTTTCTTTTGTTTCAATTTCATTGATTTCCGCTCTGATTTTAATTATTTCTTACCTTCTGCTACATTTGCTGTTGTTTTGCTCTTCCTTTTCTAGGGCTTTGAGATGAAGTGTGACCTCATTTATTTGTTGGTTTTTTCTTTTTTTGAGGAATGACCACCAGGCGATGAATTTTCCTCTTAAAACTGCTTTCATTGTGTCCCATAGATTCCGATATGTTGTGTCTGTATTTTCATTTATCTCTAAGAATTTTTTGATTTCCTCCTTTATGTCTTCTGTAATCCATTGATCATTCAGTAACATATTGTTCATTTTCCATGTGATGTAGGATTTTTCCTTCCTTCTTTTATCATTGATTTCCAGTTTCATTCCATTATGATCAGATAAAATGCATGGTATTATCTCCACCCCTTTATATTTACTGAGGGTTGCCCTATGGCATAATATATGGTCTATTTTTGAGAAGGATCCATGTGCTGCTGAGAAAAAAGTTTATCCATTTGATGATGGTTGATATATTCTATATATGTCAGTTAAGTCTAGGTTATTGATTGTGGTATTGAGTTCTATAGTTTCTTTATTCAACTTTTGTTTGGAGGATCTGTCCAATGGTGAGAGAGGTGTGTTGAAGTCACCCATAATTATTGTGTTGTGGTCTATTTGATTCTTGAACTTGAGGAGAATTTGTTTTATGAATGTCGCAGCACCATTATTTGGTGCATAAATATTGATAATTGTTATGTCTTGTTGGTGAATGGTTCCTTTTAACAGTATATAATGACCTTCTTTATCCCTTTTGATTAACTTAGTCTTGAAGTCGATTTTATTCGATATGAGGATGGCCACTCCTGCTTGCTTACGAGGACCGTGTGCGTGGTATATTTTTTCCCATCCTTTCACCTTCAGCCTGTGTATGTCTTTTCCAATCAGATGTGTCTCCTGGAGGCAGCATATTGTTGGATTTGTTTTTTTAATCCATGATACCAGCCTATGTCGCTTTATTGGAGAGTTTAAGCCATTAACATTCAGAGTTACTATTGATATATGGTTTGTACTTCCATCCATGTTTGATTATTTATCCTTTTTTTAAAAAACTTAGTTTGTTTCTCCATGATTATCTTTTCCCTCGCCCTCTGTCTTTACTGAGGCACTTCCCACTGATGGTTTTGGTTATTGTTTTTCATTTCTTCCTCGTGTAGTGTTTTGCTCAAAATGCTTTGCAATGCTGGTTTTCTGGCTGCAAATTCTTTTAACTTTTGTTCATCATGAAAGATTTTTATTTCGTTGTCATACCTGAAGCTTAATTTTGCTGGATACAGAATTCTTGGTTGGCATCCATTGTCTTTCAGTGTTTGAAATACATTGTTCCATGACCTTCTTGCTTTCAGTGTCTGTGATGAAAAATCCGTTGTTAACCTTATTGGTTTACCACTGAATGTAATCTGTCTCCTTTCTCTTGTAGCTTTTAATATTTTCTCTTTGTTCTGTATATTGGATATCTTCATAACAATGTGTCTTGGCGTTGGTCTACTGTGATTTTGTGTGCTCGGTGTCCTGTATGCATCTTCAATTTGTATATCTGTTTCCTTTTTTATTTCTGGAAAGTTTTCTGTAATTATTTCATTCAGCAGGTTACTCATTCCCTTGGTTTGAATCTCTGTACCTTCTTCTATCCCAATGACTCGTAAGTTTGGTTTTTTTATGTTATTCCATAACTCTTGGATGTTTTTCTCGTGATTTTTACCAGCCTTTCTGAGTTGGCTAGACTCTTTTCAAGATGATATATTTTGTCTTCATTATCTGACGTTCTGGCTTCTACTTGCTCCACTCTGTTAGTGATACTCTCAATTGAGTTTTTAATTTGGTTTATCGTTTCCTTCATTTCTAGAATTATTGTTTGATTATTTTTTATAATCTCTATCTCCTGATAAAGATGCTTAACTTCTTCTTTTATCTGTTTATGTAATTCATTCTCAATGTGTTTTTTCGCTGCTTGAATTTGCTGTCTTGTATCCTCTTTAAGGTTCCATTCCATCTGTCTAAGGTGTTCCTTGAGTTCTTTATATGACCATTTTTCTGATGACTCTAGGTCCTCCTGAATATTTAGGCTGTCCTGCATTGTTTGTACTCCTTTTCTTCCTTGCTTTTTGAAGCTGCTCATGTTACTTCTTGTTCTGTTTGACTGCTGAGTTACTGTTTACTCCTATAAATTTATTTGATGCTTGGGAGGAAAGGTATTAGAAGGGAAGGGAAGAAGTCACTAAATAGAATGAGAGTAAGCAGGTAGAATTCAAGGAAGGGGGGATAAGAGAAATGAAAATACAAAAGAAGAGAAAAATAGGAAAGAAAAAAATTTAAAAAAAAATAATTAAAAAAATTAAAATTAAAATTAGAAGAAAAAAAATTTAAAAGAAAATTGTAAAAAAAAATTTTAAAAAACAACAAGAAAGAAAAATGAAAATGAAAGAAAAACCCAAATCAAAAAAAAAAAAAAGAGAAAAGAAAAAAAGGAAAAAAAAAACTAATAAATGCAGTCTTAGAGTTTGATTAACTTCTCTTCCAGTAGGTGGCGCTGTGTCCACCAGGCCAAGTTTCTCCTGTCAATACGCGGGAACCAATCACTGTGCAGCAGCTCCTCCCAGACTGGGCGAGTCTCCAACCCTGAGTGCCTAGGGCCTCCTCTTGTGTCTAGTCACTTCCCACTTTTCCTCTAGCCAGGCCCCTCTCACGGGTGCCGCTCACCACAATACTGGCTACACGCCAGGTCTGCTGCTCCCGGGAGCCCTGTTTTCATGAACGACTGGGCACACTCTTCCAGTTTGCCATTCCCTCAGACCCTAAGTTTGTAGAGCTTGGGGCTGAGAATCCTCAGCGAATTTTACTTGCCCTCCGGTAGCCACGCCCCCGGTAGCTGGTGCAAGAGACCTCAGCAGTCAGCCCTGGTGGGAGCGGTAGTTCCACGCCGCGGGTCCGGCGCCACCTCTGATTCCCTCGGGCTGGCTATCGCGCTCACGGGAGAGCTGGGAGGGGCCCTTACGGGAGAGCTGGGAGGGGCCCTTAAGGTTCCCTGATGTGTGGAGAGGGAAGGCTAGGGAATTACACACCTGTAGCTGCAGGTTTCAATGAAGTTATCTCCTCCGCAGCAGTCTGATGACATCAGTTCTCTGCCATGGTGGTGTCTCTTGCAAATGGCGACAGTTCTTTTCCCTTTGCCGGGCGACCAATGCAACGGGTGGGTCCTTACTGTCTCTCCCAAGCCCCGTTTCAAACCTGTGGCCACTACCTATGAAGGCTCGGTAGGCATTTACCTCCGTAGGATCAGAAGGGCTGACCAGTTGTTTCAGCCGGATGGATTAGTGCTGAGTCACAGATGTTTGTCTGCGGGAAGCAGGCGAACGGGAGCTTGAATTCAGCCGATCAGGGCTCAGTGTGTGTTCTGAGAGGCCCAGACTGTTCGCCCCAGATCCACGTCAGCTCAGCATTGCCTAGTGATCTTTTTTGGGCTGGGGATGTGGCTCAGCTGACCAGATTATCTCTTTGTTATTTAACACTTCATTCATCCACTTTCAGTGAAGACTCCAGAAATGAGAGGATTGATGAGACTATGAAGCCAAATAACCACAGCATGAAATTGCAGAGTATTTGATGGAAAGATATCAGTGCCCTGCCTTTAAGATCTCTTGGAATTTCCTTTTCAGTTGTGGCTGAAGACCAGGTGCAGCTGGTGGAAGGGTGGGTTGTGTGGGGACTACAACTCTTATCACAGGCTCTAAAAATTTTAAGTCCCTCAGCCATCAAATAGATATAAATTTAAACTTCAGGCAATTGGTTCCAAAACCTTTTCTCATGGTCCCCTTGGTTGACTACCATCATTTTAGCCATAGTTGGGTCCCTAGTATTTTTCCTGATTGGGATTACTGTACGACCCTGCCTCTTAAAAACCCTCCTAAACCATATACACAAAAATGTAGGTCAGACTTATGGTCTTGCAAGTCCAGTATGGTCCCTTAGACACAGAAGAACGAAAAAGAAACTGAGGCCTAATGATGTGCAAGATTGACATCAAACCTACTAAAACCAGTGGGGAATGTGGTAGTAGAAGCAAATGTGACTCCATTTTGTTTTATGACTTCATCCTGTAAAACAACCATGCCAAGTAGAAGAGTCATGACTGGGGCAAGATGTTCTTTTCCTTTTGCTATAGAAACCGTTAAGAACATGGAACTACCTAATGGGGTATTATTTCTGTAACTAGGGTAATGGGGTGACCGGGCTAACTGTGATTGGTTAGGCTTCCCTGCGCTTGACTGCACTGTCCCACTTCTGTAACCTGGCTTGCTTGCATTGGCTAGACACCCCCCCCCCCCAACATCCCTTTTGCGGTTTTCAGGCTTATAAGGAGTGCCCTGGCAATTGTTCGGGGCTGATCAGGGGAACAGCTTTATGTTCTGGTCAGCTGCCACCGGTGTGCTTCAATAAAGGCTTGATTCGATAATATGTGAGTGGTCTGGAAGTCAGCTTATGAAACCCTGGGTCGAAGCTTTAACTATAACAGTAGCAATTACTAGGCTGGCTGTTAGAGGTTTCTCCTTTGAGGCAGAAGAGATTACTTTGTTTCCCTTTTCTTTTCCCTCCTTCCCTTACCTGCTCCTAGCAGTACCCCCTGCCCCATGGTCTGTTTTTCTTCCCCTTCTTTCTCTGGTGGTAGTGGTGGTGGGGTACTGGGGGCTGAACTGGAGGGTGCTTTACCACTGAGCTGCATCTCCACCCCCTATTTTACTTTTTTTGAGACAGGATCTCGCTAAATTGCCGAGGCTGGCCTTAAATTTGTGATCCCCAGCCTTCCAATAGCTGGGTTACTGGCCACAGCCAAGGTGCCTACACTGTTCTAGTTTCCCACTGTAAAGTTAAGAGCCCTGGGGCTGGGGATGTGGCTCAAGCGGTAGCGAGCGCGCTCGCCTGGCATGCTTGCGGCCGGGTTCGATCCTTAGCACCACATACAAAGATGTTGTGTCCGTCGAAAACTAAAAAATAAATATTAAAAAAAAAAAGTTAAGAGCCCCGTTACCTAGTGCTAGGAACTCTCTAGAGCTGGGTGAAGTATTCTCAGGGAATTGCCCTTCCTTGGCTCAAAGCCCAAGGCAATCCCTTCAGATCTGAGATAATCTCAGAGAGAACTTGCTGGTGACTGGAAGTTTCTCAAAATAACAATCTAAATGATTGATTTTAATGGACTCTTCTCTTTTATTAGACTGAGGACATCCTGAGGGTAGGGTCAGCCTAATGATATTTTATTCTCATTCCCTGTGCATTGCAGGATAGGAAGAAAGTGCTAGAATGTCTGATCAAATTAACATCATAACAAATTAAGATGTTCCTTCCTTGGTAAAGAGACTTTTGCAAATTACACTTAGGAGTGGATGAGCTTGAGGACTTCCTGAGCTCGCCCTTGCTCAATGCCTTTGGTGAGGTTTACCTTGGTCCCTGGGTCTAAAGGGGAGAAGTGCTTGTTCACTGGCAAGTAGCAGCAGCTGATTCTCAGAGATGGATGGGCAGGTGGGTTTTTACCCATACCCCCACAGGTGTGATGGGTCTAGGCTTGAAAAACACACCCCTTCCTGTTTTGTGAATTTGTATTTAAAAACCAAAGAAAAAAACAACAGGACAAATATTAGAAAATGGGTCAGGCTTAGGAAATCTCATACCTGGGTAGCTAGAGAATATAACAAAGACAGCAGCTCCCAGGCAAAGGATACCACCTCTAGCTGGTTCCTCTAAAAATGGAAAACATTCTAGAGGAGGAAGGCACTCTGTGGCTGGGTTTGCTGACTTTGCAATTGTAATGCCAGATTCCTGGGCCTCCAATAGACCTCTAGGAGCCGATTCCAATGCAATCATACAAGAGTCTTTATTGCAAACCTGGACTCACAACCATTCCTGACGCAGTGGTCCCAGGGAGTGAGTCCTGGTCCTTTGTATAGTGAGATTTTATAGGTTTTTGGGGAAACTCTGTGTGTCACAACATCATACAGCAAATCATTCCACACCTTGGGAAAATCAAACAACATTGATTAGCACATTCACTGGCGGGAACAAGTTGGGTAGGAGTGATTGGTTACTACAAGAGGGGGATTCATTTGAACTGATTGGTTTAAGCCACGAGGGGCGTACAGCTGAACTACATGGTTTCCCAACATGTTATCAACCACCATAAGCTACTGGGGGGTCATCTGGCATCCCAAGTATTTTCCCTGTCTCATGCTGATTGGTGGTTGCTAGGGGGTTGCTATGGGTCCTCACCTAGCCTGATTGAGTCACGGACACCTGGCTCAGAAGATCTCTCCTGTTATTTGCAGACAAACAACTCAGCAGGGTGGCTATGTGCCTAGGAGTGCTCTGTGGGTTTTTCCAAGGACAAGGGTCACGCCCCCTTCCTTGGACAGGCTTTGCTCTGAGGTAGAGGCTGGTTTCTCAAAAATGGAGTCACATCAGTTTCTCACAGTTAGCAAGGTAAAAAGAGTAAGGCATAAACCAAGGAACAAACCCTACCTGAAGAAAGGATAGGGAAAGCAACAGCCAGCGATGGGGTGAGGGAAATTCATGGCTACCCTTGTGACCTTGGAGGTGCCCCGGGAGGTGGGGAGATCCTGAGGACCTAAGGGGGGGGGGCAAAGATGATTTAACTTGTGGCTGTCTCCAGACTAGGGCAGTCTGCCTCTGACATGGCCTTGCTGGGCATCCCTCTCTGGAGAAATGACAAGTGAATGAAGCACACTTTAAATGGTAGCATGATGCATAGGAAAATAAAACTGGCGACCCTGAGGGGGGCCACAGATGAAGGAACAAAGAAAAGCAAGATTTTGGTGGAGGCCCATGGGAGCACTACACAGTCACACCCCAGGCTAGGCAGGGAATGGGCCAGAGGATGCCTCTTCTACCCAGAAAATGGACAGGTTCAGAGGACTTGAGTCAGTTCCTTAGCTTGAAGCATTAGGAAGCACTAGAAGGTGCTAGAAACTGGGCAAATTTTAAGGAGGAAAGAGAAGGCTAGTGGGGGTATCCTTTCAACAAGGCTCACACTTTCAACCCCAAGTAGCCTCTGCATTCTTACTGACAAGATGGGCTCTGAGGGGTGGGAACTGGGATGTGTTCAAGCTTGTCCCAGGTCAGCTTCAGAGGGGCATATGTCAATGCCCACATCAATCTCAGCTAGCAGTCTTTAGTCTTTGCATAGGGAAGCTCTTTTTAGTGGTGGTGGTGGTGGGGAGATTGAACCCAGCTTAACCACTAAACTACATTCCCCATCCCTTTTTTTTTTTTTTTAAGAGAGAGTGAGAGAGGAGAGAATTTTTTTTTTAATATTTATTTTTTAGTTCTCGGCGGACACAACATCTTTTGTTGGTATGTGGTGCTGAGGATCGAACCTGGGCCGCACGCACACCAGGCGAACGTGCTACCGCTTGAGCCACATCCCCAGACCCCCCATCCCTTTTTTATATTTTATTTTGAGACAGGGTCTCCCTAAATTGCTTAGGGCCTTACTAAGTTGCTGAGGTTACAGCCGTGCACCACCTCCCCTGGCTCATTTCAGACGTCTATGAGAAGAGCTAAGCAAAAATGAAGGCCATCTAGGCAAAATACATACAAGCATGACAAAAATTAACATTTAACTATTCAAGTAGCTCATATATATTAAAACCTAAGACAAGTGGGAAAAGCAACCTCAACAATTCAACAAAATCCTGTTTCAAAATAAAAAGAGAAAAGGTATAAAGTGATAATTGACAGTAGTAGAAATCCAAATAGCTAATAAACACTGTTGAAAGAAGATTATATAACATTTGATAATAAAAAAAAAGTCTGAACAAAAAATTATCATATCCAATGCTGGCCAAGATGCAGTAACACTGATATTGGAAACATAAATCACTATGACTCCCTGAAAAGCAATTAGTCATTATATTAAAAAAAAAATTAGGGGGGTGGGTACCAGGGACTGAACTCAGGGGCACTCAACCATTGAGCCACATCCCCTGCCCTTTTGCCTTTTATTTAGAGACAGGGTCTCACTGAGTTGCTTTGCACCTCACTTTCGCTGAGGCTGGCTTTGAATTTGGGATCCTCCTGCCTCAGACTCCTGAGCTGCAGGGATTACAGGTGGGTGTCTGGCTATCTCAAAAAATTTTACCTACCAGTTCTATGTAAAGGATTTATCAAAAGGAAATAATTAAAGTTATAGACCATGTTCATCATAGCATTATTTATAATTAGAAAAATAGAAACAACTTAAAATGTCCAACAATAAGAAACTGGTTAAGTACATCCATATTATGCAGACATTCATTTCTTTTCTTTTTTTTTTTAAATATTTATTTTGTTTTAGTTTTTTTCGGCGGACACAACATCCTTGTTTGTATGTGGTGCTGAGGATCGAACCCGGTCTGCACGAGTGTCAGGCGAGCGTGCTACCACTTGAGCCACATCCCCAGCCCCACATTCATTTCTTTATGATAAAATGTGCATAATATAGTTTTAAAAATCAAAATATATACACCACTTACTTTAAAAAGTATAGAAAAAGACTAGAAGATATTAAGAACAATTTCACATTTTTATATTTTTCCCCATTTCCATGAGTTGCACATTAGTTTATCCACAATGAAAAGAAGTCTGATATCAAAGCCAGATGAACCTAAGGCCCTGCCATGTTCTATCTTCCCCATGACTGTAGTATCAATGTAGCAGTTTGGGTCGGGCTCCTCATTCCAGTCTTCTTTAGCTGCCTGCTCCTAGCTCCAATTCTACTCAGCTCCCCCAACATCTGCAACTGGATCTGTTCCTGTGACTCGACTGATCCAGTGGGCATGTCTTTTTCCATCTGGAGTCCTTCCAAGAGCAATCTCTTCAGCAAACTGATAGTATTTCAACACCACCTATAGGTTTAAGTATATAGTAGGGTATTAACTTTCAATTTTGGCAAAGTATACAGTATGGTGAAACACTGCAATGGTAGGAATTTATCTCAATAATTATCTTTGATTTAAGTAATAAATGACCAGTTGGTAACACCTGACTAGGACCCAAACCACATTTGAGCTGTTAGCACAGTACTACTCAAATCATGGTTTATGGGCTGCTGAGGAAGGTAACATTGCAGCAAAAGCCTTATTGTGTTTTACCAAGTGTCTGTCTCTAAAGGAAGCAGGAGTGGGGAGACTAACCGAAAGCTATAGCCCTTCACCACAGATAGTGAGAAGGATACCAACTACAGTATCTCGCCTCACACCACATAAACCAACTTAGAAGACATTGAAGACAAAAATGTTCACAGTATTTCCTGTATTTGTCTGGCTTCGGAGATTTTGGTCTTTTTAAATTTTTTAGTTGTAGTTTAGACACAACACCTTTATTTATTTATTTTTATGTGGTGCTGAGGATCAAACCTAGGGCCTCCCACGTGCAATGTGAGTACTCTACCACTAGAGTCACAACCCCAGCCCCAGGAGATTTTAGTCTTAATGTTAGAAAGATATTTCAGCAGTTAAATTTCTCTTTGGGGTTGGGAGTAAGTGGCAGAACACTTAACCCAGCATGTGCAAGGCCCTGGGTTCAATCCTCAGTACTGCAGAGGGACGTAGGATGACATCTCTTTTAGATAACTTCATAGCTGTTTTTTTGAAGAGACCTGCTTTATTGGTTTCCACATTTCTTCATTCTCTGCATGTGCTCTTGCACCCAGGTCACCCTTCTCCCAGGACCTCATATTCACCTCACACCAGCTTCTTACCTTGGGAACATGAAATGAGGAATTCTCAAATCAATATATAATTTCCCCAAGCTGTCAAATGTCTATTCCACTCCAGCAGAGCCTGCCAAACCATTTGGCAATTCCCTCCTAATACATGGTGCTGCTAACCTAACTCTCCTTTTTTTCTCATGTCGGGATAACTTCTTTATCCTCATCCTTCAAGACTTGTGATATCTTCCTTTAGGAAGCTTTTCTTGACCATATCACCTTGGTGCCCGTCAATATTTTTCCTAAGGTAAATACCCTTCCTCTATGCTCCCAAGTTATCCTGCAAATAACTCTGAAAGAGAACTTACATACTGCACAGATATTATGCTTTCATGTCAGTTATTCATTCAAGTGCAGGAAACTGCACCTAGTACAAGATGAGTGTTCAAATGTTCATTGATTCCCTGTGGCTCAGGAGGCTGAGGCAGGAGGATGACAAGTTTGAGGCCAGCCTCAGCAACTTAGTGAGAGCCTGTCATCTTATATTTTATTATTATTTTTTGGTGGTGCTGAGGATTGAAGCCAGGGAACCTGTGCATGTGAGGTAAGCACTCTACCAACTGAGCTATATCCCCAACCCTCATCTTATATTTTAAAAAGGGGCTGGGGATGTGGCTCAAGCGGTAGCGCGCTCGCCTGGTATGCGTGCGGGTCCTCAGCACCACATACCAACAAAGATGTTGTGTCTGCCGAAAACTAAAAAAATAAATATTAAAAAATTCTCTCTCTCTCTCCTCTCAATCTTTCTTTAAAAAAAATTAAAAAATAAAATTTGTTTTAATTAGTTACACATGACAGTACAATGATCTTGACATATCATACATTTGAATCAGATGGGTCCAGTATTTTCTTTAAGTATTTTTATTAGTTGTTGATGAACTTTTTTATTTTATTTATTTGTTTATGTGGTGCCGAGAATCGAACCCAGTGCCTCACACATGCTAGGCAAGTGCTCTATCACTGAGCCACAATCCCAAGTATTTTTTTAAAATATTTTATCTCTTTTATTTTTATATGGTACTAAGGATAGAGCCCAGGGCCTCGCACATGCTAGGCAAGCGCTCTACCACTGAGCCACAATCTCAGCCCTATCAATCCCCAGTATATAAAAAAAAAAAAAAAAAAAATTCCAGATGGGACCATTATGTTATCATTTCAATTTTTCAGTCTTGGTTTTAAAAATATAGATTAGATCGGAGAGCACAGATATTGTTATTTTCATTCTATAAAGCTTTCTAATGTCCAATGAGGACTGGTAGAGAGACTGACCTAACCACAAATTTGAATGAGGTTTTAAAATCCACAATTGGACACAAATAATACACTTGACAGTTTTATCTTTCAGACCCAATGGAACCCTGACAGAACAAAACCAACCAACTACAACTACAACATATAACACGGAGAGGGAGCTAGGGATGTGGCTCAATAGGTACAGTACTTGCTTAGCAATGTGCAAAGGTCCGAGTTCAATTCTGAGCACCACAAAACAAACAAACAAAAACAATAAATAAATAATACGGAGGATTGATGGCTGTCCTTTTACTTACTGCTGGCAATTTTATGCTTAGATTTTAGCCAGCATGTCTGTGGCTAACATACAGTTTTTTCTTGTCGTGAGTTGACTGTCACTGTTCTGTCACTCTTGGTGTAGCTCACCACCTACCAGACCTTAACACTATTTTGTTTTAGAATCTTTGATTTCCTGGTCACATTGTTTAACTCCTTTATCAAAGTGTGAAGACCTCTGTGCCTTGTTCCCAAGAGTTTTTCATGTTCCCTGGTTCCCCTTTTTCTTCAGAGAGGAACTCACTGTTTCAGATACACCATCTCCTGCTCAGTTGCAGATTCAAGGCTCCCACACACTACTTTATTTTATATACATACTATCAGGAGTCACCTCAGCTTTCCTTTATGGTGACTATCTGGGAAAAACACCTTTTGTTCCCCCATGCTTAGGCCTTGAAAAGGCCAATTCTTTGTAGAAACAGCATTCCACACCATGGCAAACCATTTTAGAAACAAGACATACTAATTCACCTAAGTCTTTATTTATTTGGCTCTAGGAAGAATTTGCATGAAAATGAGCCTATATGGCAGGTACAGAATGTACTGTAACAGCACCAGAGAGGGACAGCCTCTCTCCTCTACAGAGCCTTGATGTTAATACATACATGTGACTTAGCAATAAAACCAGATAGTCCAGGAAAAAAGGAGCCCTTTAGGAAAAAAAAAAATCAGTTTAGAGTGACTTTTCCAATTGACCATTCCTTTTCATATACTTAAAAATTCAAATAATGGATACATTTGGAGGCCCAAATCTTGGCATAGAATAAAATCATGTTCATTTATTTTTTTCAGCATCTTAGAATTAGGAGGCATAAAATTAAATACGTTGAATGTAATAAATTCATCCATACAAGTGCAAGTCTCCAGCTATAATGCATTTTATGGCAGATTTATTATTTTTAAAATGTACCAGTAAATCAAAAAAGAGGGAGTATGTCCATTTAACTTTTATTGACGTGTAGGTAGGAGGTCTTCAGAAATCAAATATGAGCATGAAGATATGGCCAAACATAAAATCTATCAAATTCAGTGAAAAGTTGCTGACTTTAAATAGTAGTTGTAAGAATGACCAATATATATTCTTTGTTAACAATCCCTCACTCTACAGTAAAAAAAAAAAAAAATAAAATAAAATAAACATTCAGTAAACATTCTTTCCTAAGGTAGTTTCCCTTATATATCAGTGATTTATCCATTTCTTTGTATACACAAATTTGTTGAACACACCAATCAGTGGTTCTCACAATTGAAAAATAAAAGCACAAAAAGTTTACACTCTTGTACAGGTAAATAAAAGATCACCTTGAATTAAACTGGATCTCCTTAAGAGCATAGTATAGTTTAAGTCTCATTACCTATTACATAATTAGTTTCTTACATACAAATATTGACATATTTGGCTTGTGCTTCGAAGCCTTTGTTTCTATAAAATCCATGTCAATGCAGCTCATAGCTGGAAGTCGCTCGACAGGTCTCTGCTGCTGCTGGCTTTGACCTGGTCATGTGTTAGCGCATCCTCCGCACCTGCTGTGGCCCTGCACACCTCGGAGGCATCGGCAATGTCAGGGTCCAAGCCTTCAGGACAGGGAAGTTTTAGCAGCTCTTCACGAAGTTGAGCAGTATGACGCTAAATAAGAGAAAATTGCTAACATTAGAACAGTAAACTCTAGGATTCACCAAGGAAGGAATGGGGTTTAAATAAACTCCAAAGCATCAGGCTTATAATTATTTGCTGAGTGTTTCCTTATGCTAGCCACTGTTACAGGCACTTTATACAACAAGCAATTAAAAAAAAAAAACTAGCAAGAGTCCCCAAACTCCAAATAAATATAGTTGCTGATAAGTCCTCAGTAACGTGCCCACAGACACAACCAGGTCATAAACCTTGTCAGATACAGCATTACTGATGACTTACAAGTCATCATTAATTCAATACAGACATTTTAAAAAACTAAAGATGGTAACCCCTTGACTTATCATATATGCTGTCTCTACTGTATTTTGAGAGAAAGACAAAAGAATAAATCAAAATACACCGAGGCTGGGGATGTAGCAAAGTGGTATGTGTGAGGCCCTGGATTTGAACTCCAGTATTGCAAAAATCAAATAAAAATAAACCCATTGCGAGAAAATAAAAATAAGTATTAAGTACTAGGCTCAATGTAAATGTTTACAAATGTTTTTCATATTAATTGTCTATTCCCAGAACAAATCTTAGAAATAATTTTTTATAATATTTTTAGTTGTCAATGAACCCTTATTTTATCTATTTATATCTGGTGCTGAGAATTGAACCTTGTGCCTCACATATGCTAGGCAAGCACTTTACCTAGACTAAGCCACAACCTAAGCCCTTAGAAATAGTTTTACCATTAGAATTTTTAAAAATTTGAGCAAATGAATAAATAACTATTATTCCATACTGACATTTACAGAAATATGTAAACATTAGGAGAGTGGGTAGTTGTCTACAAACCTAAAGTGTTGCTTTATAACTTCTGATGGGAGAGAAATGACATTATATAATCATACCAAGGTCTTTGAAAATTAGTTTTATCAATAGCCGACTCTGAAAATTAATCAACAGGTAAAGAACAATGTTTATGTCTGAGATGCTGTGTAAAACACTGACAATATAAAGGCTATGGGACAAGTGCAGTCGTGCCCACCTATAACCCAGCTACCCAGGAGGCTGAGGCAGGAGGATTGCAAATTTGAGGCCAGCCTGGGCAACTTAGTGAGATCTTTATCTTGAATTTAAAAAAATGCAAAGGGCGGGAAGGTGCCCAGTAGTAGGGTGTCCTTGGGTTCAGTCTCCAGCATGTACAGACAGACTGATGGATGAATGGGGGTGGGAAAGAAAGGGAGAAGGAGAGAGAGAGAAAGGCAGGCAAGCGGGGAATAAGCACAATAAGACATAATCTCTGAGCCTGGGGAGATTAAATTCTGATTGAAGGTATAAGACAGAAACAGGGTAAGACAACTGCATGGTTATAGACACTAACCCTAACCTCACTAATTAAGGGGGGAAAAATGATGGCAAAAAGCATTAATTGCTCCTGTTTGATAATGAAAGAAGATAAACTGTTTTATAAGAATATGAGCAAAACAGAACTAGTTTAGGGGGATGCAAGTCAAAACCTAAAGCTCTTAAGAATGGAATATTTTAAACATATACAAAGTAGGCAGAATAGCAAAATAAACTCCCATGTATCCACCACCTAGCCTCAGTTATCAGGTCATGGCCAGTCTTGTTTCATTTATATTTCCACCACTTTCTTCTCATTTTTGTTTTGAAGCAAATCCCAGACATCATAAGGTCTGTCATTCATAAACATTTTTGTACACAAGCCTGAAAAGTTAGGTATAATTTTAAAAATCGCACTGACAAAACTAACAAATCTTTATCATTGTTAATTCTTGTTTTATTTATTTTTTATTTTTTTATAAAAGAGAGTGAGAGAGAGAGAGAGAGAGAGAGAGAGAGAGAGAGAGAGAGGGGGGGGGGAGAGGGGAGAGAGAGAGAGAGAATTTTTTTAATATTTATTTTTTAGTTCTCGGCAGACACAACATCTTTGTTGGTATGTGGTGCTGAGGATCGAACCTG
Source organism: Spermophilus citellus (assembly GCF_964194105.1). Classification (NCBI taxonomy): domain Eukaryota; kingdom Metazoa; phylum Chordata; class Mammalia; order Rodentia; family Sciuridae; genus Spermophilus; species Spermophilus citellus. Next base: position 90,861,385 of record NC_138193.1, read on the forward strand.
GGCCGCACGCATGCCAGGCGAGCGCGCTACGGCTTGAGCCACATCCCCAGCCCTTAATTCTTGTTTTAAATGAAGACAGTTTTAGAATTAGAAGAAGTAAAAAAAATTGAAGGTAGAGAGAGAGAAGATAACTGGTAGAGAATAAAAGGTTCAGGTGAGTAAAAACAGATTATTTGCAAGCAGGAAAGGTGGCATTTAAAAGGAATGATCCCTATGCATGGGGGAAAAAAGTCTATGAAACCATCACATTTTACATTTCCATTCTGTGAATACCCAAGGTGAAAACAATTGTTTCTCCCTGAAAATAGGTTTGTATCATAGACACTGACACCAATCAGCCATCAGAGGTTCAACAACTCACATCTCCCTCATTATTCCAAGTAATACAATTCTAGAAGGTAAGATGTAGAGGTAAAGGCTAAAGGAATAAAAGAAGTCATTCAGGCAGCCAACTTGTTATAGTCATTTTTTTAAGAATTCCACTAAACTGTTGGCCTGGTCCCTGAACCCATTTTTAATTTTAGGAAATGCCAATCCATTGTGAAAAGAAACATTATCTTTACCATAGACTTTTGGATAGTACTCTAGTGTTATGAACTTAACATTAATAAACTTTGTTTCTTTTCTTTTTCTTTGGTACCAGGGATTGAACCCAAGGGCGCTTAACCACTGAGCCACATCCCCAGCCCTTTTGCTTGGGGCTTCTAAATTGCTAAAGCTGGCTTTGAACTCTCGATCCCCCTGCTTCAATCGTGCCCGACCTAAACTTACTTTCTTTGGTGCCCTCCTTTTCTTTACCTCCTGGTGGGCACTGCTCAGTCAATGCACACACAACTCTTCTTTCCAAGCCATCACCAAGGCTCATGTTAGGCAAGCATACTGACCTTGAGAGCTGCTGCATGATGAGACATGGTCCTGCCCACCCGCTTGTCACTGCTGTACTGCTGGATATCTGCAATCCACTCTTCACACTGTGCCATGATCTCAACTCTCTTCAAGTAAAAATGTTTGTGTATAACCTTGGTGAGGGAGGGAAGCAATAGAACAGAATGCATTTACCATCAGAATTTTAAAATGAAGTATGTAGACATTTTTAAAAAATGACATTTTAGATTTCATTGCAATTTTCTTTTGTCTATAAAACTTAATTCCATGAACTATGCATCATTAGCAGGAATTCTTCCCTAATACCAAATGAAATGTGCTGAAATACCCAAATCTGCATCAGAAGAAAACGTCCAATCCCACACAGACACTCCAATAATCCTATCCAGACAGCACAAGATACATGTGATGTAATATACTCAAAAGGTGAACTTAAGTAAATAACCAGGGGAAAGGGATTTCCAAAGTACTGCCAAGACAAAAATTTTTATCTTTAAAGGAGAACTCAAAGAACAGCTATTCAAGAAAAGACAGGTGTGTTAACATACTCCTGTAATCCCAGCAACTCAGGAGGCTGAGGCAGTAGGATCACAAGTTTAAGGCTCACCTTGGCAATTTAGTGAGACCAAGTCTTAAAAACAAAACAAACAAACAAACAAAAAAAACCCCTAGGGATTTAGCTCAGTGATAAAAGTGACCCTGGACTAATCTCTAGTACCAAAAAAGAAAAAAGAGGAAAAAAAAAAGAATAGCTATTTAAAATATTCTCAATGTCAAGGGAATTCATAGAGAAATCAGAATGAAGCTCTGTACATGGCACAATTCTTAATCTTTGGATTTTGTCTTCTGGTTAACTATGGACACAATTTTACTTTAATGAAGTTCAACTTCCTTGTAGTAACTGTGGCTTACATTTGGAATTTAATAAAAAACAAACAAAAAAATGCCAAATTTGAAAATTTTTGTCTATTCCTGGGGCTGGGGATGTGGCTCAAGTGGTAGTGCGCTCACCTAGCGTGCATGAGGCACTAGGTTTGATTCTCAGCACCACATAAATGTGAAATAAAGATACTGTGTCCACCTAAAACTAAAGAAATATTTAAAAAAGAAAAGAAAAAGAGTCTATTCCTGACAAATTTAAATTTAAAAACTAGACTTCAACTTGGAAGCATTATTCTCTATTCTGGTTGAGGTCCTACATTGTGCAATGAGCTTCTCTGGCCTAAAGAAAGGGGGATAATACCTATATAGGAAAAATTATTATGAAGACTGAATATAGCCATAAAAGACCAAGGAGATTTTATCATATTTAACTGTTTTTTAAAAAATATATATATATTTTAGTTGTAGATGGACATAATACCTATATTTCATTTATTTATTTATTTATTTTAAAGAGAGAGTGAGAGAGGAGGGAGGGAGGGGGAGGGAGGGAGGGAGGGAGGGAGAGGGGGAGAGAGAGAGAGAGAGAGAGAGAGAGAGAGAGAGAGAGAGAGAGAGAGAATTTTTAATATTTATTTTTTAGTTCTCGGCGGACACAACATCTTTGTTGGTATGTGGTGCTGAGGATCGAACCCGGGTCGCACGCATGCCAGGCGAGCGCGCTACCGCTTGAGCCACATCCCCAGCCCCTATTTATTTATTTTTAATGTGGTACTGAGGACTGAATCCAGTGCCCCACATGTGTGAGACAGGGAGCTCTACCACTGAGCCACAACCCCAGTGTTTAACTGTTTTTGAGATTGATCATTATGGGGACTAAAAAATGAGTTAAGACAGCTTGATATGAGAAACCCTAATTGTGGGACCAAAGGGGAGATGAGTGCAACAGAAAAAGGTACTTTAAAAGACACAAACAAAAACAATTAAACAACAAAACAACAACAAAAACCCAGAGGAGTTAAAAGAGAAACAAATCACATTTTATTAAGAAAATTCATTAATGTAGGATTGGTTCTAATGAATCAGAAGGGTAATTATACTTATTTGCTTTTTTTTTTTAATATTTATTTTTTAGATCTCGGCGGACACAACATCTTTGTTGGTATGTGGTGCTGAGGATCGAACCCGGGCCGCACGCATGCCAGGCGAGCACGCTACCGCTTGAGCCACATCCCCAGCCCCTTATTTGCTTTTTTATAAGTCATTCTCCTACTGAGTCTCCTATATTTATTCTTGGGAAGAAAATTTTTATGTAAAAACCAGTAAGATATAATTAAATACAATTTTTATTTTTTATTTTAGTTGTCAATAGACTTTATTTATTTATAGGCAGTGCTGAGAATCAAACCCAATGCCTCACACATGCTAGGCAAGTACTCTACCATTGAGACACAACCCCAGCCTGACTAAATATTTTTAATACATTTAAAAACAGAAGTTTAAAACTCACAGAAAAATGCAAAAACCACTGTGTACATCTGAATACATTTTTATTTCAGTGCACAAACCAAACTAACCTCTACCCAAAGATAATAAACAGAATCTTACCACACACAAAAGAAGCTCCCCATGTGCTTCCTCTCACCACTAATCTTTATCCCAAGGAATACACTGTCCAAGCTTACCTTTTTGATTTTTTTGCAGGGCTGGAGAATCAAATCCAGGGCCATGTACTTGTTAGCACACTACCACACAACTATACCCCAGCTCCTATTCTGACTTCCTTAAGCCTAAGTTACTTTGCTCATTTTTGAACTTTATGTAAGTGAAATCATTTATAGAGGAAACGAATGATGAATCATGATTCAGTTTTATATACTGAAAAGTTAGGGATGGAGATGTGGTTTAGTGGTAGAGTGCTTGTCCAACATGTGAGGCTCTTGGTTTGATTCCTCCCCACCACCACTCCAAAAAATTAAACATTGATTTTCTTCCTCTATATTGTTCAATTTCTAGTCAGTCTCAGAAACTGATGATGAAGGGAAACAATTTTAAGAAAGAAAACTGTTTCGGGAGACAGTTAAAACAAGATGTCAGGTGTGGTGGTGCATGCTTGTAATCCCATACTCACGAGGCTGAGTCAAAAGAATCTCAAGATGAGGATAGCCTTAGCAATTTAACAAGACTGTCTCAAAATAAGAAAATAAAAAGAACTAGGGATGTAGCTCAGTGGTAAAGTGCCCCTGGGTACAATCCCCAGTACCATAAAAACAAGATCTAGTATGCTTTTGACATAATAGGTGAAAAGTATTATCATGTTTAGGCAGACTATGGAGACAACTAGTCACAAGAAAAGAGCCCTGCCTTGGAAAATAGTGAAATAAAAGCACTTGAGAGAATCAACACAGCTTTTAGAAACTATTATATAACTTTGATAACTTTGTATTAAAGGAAACATCTTTTCTTTACTGTTTACATATATACATTAGTGTGGAACATTTTAGTGACATGTGTAGAAAGTTTGCTAGCAGAACGGTAACCATAAAAAAAAAAAAATTAGGAATAAGGCAGGGGATGTTACTCAACTGTAGAGTACTTGTCAAGCATGTGCAAGATTGTGGGTTCCATCCCCAGCATCACCCAAAAAAGGAAAAGAAAAAGAAAAACTATCTTTAAATATTTCAAATATAGTCAGATGTCTTTTATGTGGTTTGATTTTTATTTTTAGGTACTAGGAACTGAACCCAGAGGTGTTTTACCACTAAGCTACATCCCCAGCTCTGTTCATTTTCAGACAGGCTAGCTTGCCTTGAACTTGTGATTCTCCTGCTTCAGTAGCCAGAAAAGTTGGAATTGAAGTGTGCGTCACTACACCCAGCAGAATATATGTGGTTCTAAACTCTACCCATTCTTTAATATTACAGATAGTTTTAACTCTAAAAACTAAGAGTTAGTATACCACATACTCTACATTTAAAGGCAAGTAAAACTAACAAACCACATTCTCTAATGCCTTTAATAAAGTATTTCATTATTTTATTGAACATACCTCTTTAAAGCATGGTGAAGGGTTTCTGATTTGTTCTAGCATTGCCCATTTAACTGTTGCTTGTCGAATGTTTCCATCATATTCCCGAGAACTCTGTGTGCCACTGGGAGTGCCTCTAGATCGTTCATATCCTGGTTCATTAAAATAAGGCTCAGCAACTAATATAAGGGACTGGACAGACACTAGAACCTGAGGAATGAAGGAATGATAATACAAGAATAATAAGAGCCACAATGATAACATCTTCACTATCAGTAAACTGCTATCTTGCTAACACACAGCTAATTCCTAGTAGTGTACTATTTTAGCTAATATAGCTATATGCCTAGTTAATATCTTTGAAGCCAGAGAAACATTAGATACCACTTGCCTGCTTCATAAATGAAAAAGGATTAAGAACAATTGCATTTTGATTGGCATGATAACCAAAAAAGTCATAAAAACATTATATAGACATCAACTAATAAAATGAGCATCTTGCCAGGCAGGATGGTACATGCCTTAATCCCAGTGGCTCCAGAGGCCAAGGCAGGAGGATTGTGAGTTCAAAGCCAGCCCCAGCAAAAGCAAGGTGCTAAGCAACTCAGTGAGATCCTGTTTCTAAATAAGGCCAAGGTCAACTATAGGGGGAAAAATTTAATCTTTACAATGTGAGACAAAGATCTGATGATTTCTAAACTTTCTGTAACTATATATACCATTGAAATAAAGTGGTTTACTTTCCCCTAAATCAAATCTCACTCTTCTAAAATAGCAATCCAGGGCATAGTTATTAGTTCTGTCACTGCCCCTTTTAAATAATCTTCTTCTTCTATTAATACAAATAGGATATAATGCTCATTTTTCTATAAAAGCATAGAAATATTCTAAATTAAGTATTTATCATAAATCTATAAAAAAAGATCACTATTTACTTATTTAAGCTTATCCCTTTTGAGACAAATAAATTAAAATTTACTTCAAATTCATACCCTATTTGATAGGCTTCTAAAGGAAGTCTTCTAAAGGAAACATAAAGAATGGGTGTTTTGTGTACCAGAAAAAAAAATTACATTTAGGAAATTATGTTGATATAATTTGCTATTTGCTAAAGGAAAAAGAAATACAATGAATTATAAAGTTTGGATTTGATAACAACAAATATTTTCAGGCATATCACTAGGTGTCACAGAAGTCATTACCTTTTATGTGTTTTTTAAACATGTTTTTGTAAGTAAATAAATGCATTTTTATTCATATCTTCTTTCACCTAGTGCAAAATAAGAACGCAGGAAAGGAATCTTTCAGGGTAGGCCAATCTTGGAAGGCTTATATGGGGATAACTTTCAGTTGACTTTCTTAAAAGAAATGCTAAACTGTAACTAGGAATTTAAAATATTATGTACCAACAATGACTGTTACTGCTTTCTAAATGAACAAGGAATAATGTTTATTCATTATCAGCATGCTTTTGTACCTATCTCTTTGCTGGGATTCTGAACAATTTGGACAAATGGAACGTTATGTAACATACTTATTATACATGCTCAAGAGACTTGTGGAAATTTAAAAAATTCAAGATTCTGAAATCTGTGTCAAAGGCTCTACAAAATAAGGCCTATAAATCACGCGTTTTATGAATTCCAGGATGGCACTTGTGAGCCTCAGATATCATATTTTTATAAGATAATAGAACAAGATTAGACATGAAGAAATATATAATACCAGTATTGTATTAAATTCACAAGTAAACCCTAAAAATGTGACCTGCAAGGTAGGAGAAACCTACTGATATCATCTTGCTCCACGGTAGTGTATATTAAGAGCAACTTAGGGATTTTTTAAAGGCAATTTTGACAAAACTAAAATTCTGACTAATGCCCCAACTTCAGACTTTAAGCTCTAGATGAGATTCCATAATACTAACTCCTCACCTATCAGCTTTTTTTTTTTTTAAAGAGAGAGTGAGAGAGGAGAGAGAGAGAGAGAATTTTTTATTATTTATTTTTTAGTTCCCGGTGGACACAACATCTTTGTTGGTATGTGGTGCTGAGGATCGAACCCAGGCCGCACGCATGCCAGGCGAGCGCGCTACCACTTGAGCCACATCCCCAGCCCACCTATCAGCTTTTTAATATTTATTTCCTATCATTCTATCATGTTTGGGTTTACTATGTTTATTCTTGGTCATAGAAAAAAAATTTCAAACATATATGCTTATTTTGTAAATGAAACTGTCAGAAGTTTTGTTTACTTGCAAAAAGCTTGAGGTCTGAGGATTCCACTTCTCTTCCGGTCTACCATGCCACGTATTTAAGATGCTTAAACAAACCTGAAGAAGGGGAAAAAATAGAAAAAAGAATTCAAAGTACTTAAAATCAGACTGCCACACCTAGAAGTAAAAATAAAATGCTCTCATGTCAAGGTATTTTAGTTTTATGTCCCCTAAGAAACCCCTAAAGGTCAGCCTATAAGAACAAATTGGTATTTTCACATGTGATTCAAATCTGTGTAGCACTACTTTATTCATAATGAAGAATGAGCCAGCACCTGTTACATGTACACACATATTTTCATGAATAACTTTCCCTAAAACCAGACAATTTTAGTGAGAGAAACTGGTACGAGTTTTTACACTTTTTTTTTTTTTTTTACAAATTTCTTTCTGAATTTGGTAAATTCTGAAAATGGGCTATGGCTTAACAGAAGAGAACTTGATTTTATATCCACCCCTACATTCCATTTGCTATATAATGTTGTTTAGGTTGAAATATATGGGTCAAATCTGGCTTCCCACAAAAAAGAAGGTGGAAAAGGAAGGCCTTCACAGATTCCATGAAGGTCTTGAGAATTCCCAGGGTTCTTCAGAACACACTTTCTGACACATTAGAAACTGTTCACTTAGACAGCAAAACTCAAAACAATATACTGAATGCAGGTTAAAATGGGACATTTTATTTGTATTTACAAATTACTCTTGTGATCAAAAAAAAAAAAAAAAATAGCAGCATACTACATTATTTTCTCCTGGCATAGTTGCTTAGTACCTCGCCATTGCTGAGGTTGGCTTTGAACTCATGATCCTCCTGTCTCAGCCTCCTAAGCGGCTGGGATTAAAGGCGTGCACCACTGTACCTGGCCAGATTTGTGAATATTTAATGATAAATTTGCAATTTCATATAATGGGCAATAAATGTAGAAAGTAAATAGTCCCTTAAAAAGAAAAGAGATCCTTCTCTTTACTCTTTCAATACTGTGTGAAAGTAGTAATTCAAAGTGCACCAGCACATTTAGCATATAGTTTCTAATAATTAGACTTATGTCTGTACAGCTTTGTGTATTATTAAAATTACTATTATGGATATAATCTCATTTGATCATTAGAGCATTCCCATGATATTCTCTGTGTCTGTGTGTGTGTGTGTGTGTGTGTGTGTGTGTGTGTGTGTTTGCAGTGCTGGGCATGGAACTCTGGGCTTCAAGCATGCCAGGCAAGTACTCTACCACTGAGCACTGAGTGACAGCCACAAACCCATGGAAAGTACTAGTGTGCAAACTTTAAAAATAAGTTTAGGGCCTGGAAGTGTACCTCATGGGTACAGAACTTGCTTGGCATGCACATGGCTCTGAATTTGATCCCCAGCACCAAAAAAAGTAAACAACTAAAAGTAACTTTTACAATTATGTGATTCATGGAACACACAAATATGATGGAAAAAGACTATATAATTCAGCACAATGGACTCCCAATTCCATAACCCTTATCCCTTACCACTAAACTATGTATCATTTTTTTTTTAAATCCTTCCTTTCTATTTTTTTTTATTGGGGGGGGGGGGAGTGTTGAGCAGTACTGCAGATTGAACCCAGGGATACGGTACAACTAAGCTACATCCCCAGCTTCCCCCATTCCCCTTTTGAGGCAGGGTCTTGCTAAGTTGCTGAAACTGGCCTCAAACTGGTGATTCTTCTGCCTCAGTCTCCCCAAGTCACTGGCATTACAGGCATGAACCACTGTACCTAGCTAAAATTAATTTCTTAAATATTAATTTTAAATATTAATATGGTAATTTCCCTTTCAAATCTAAAAGGGAAATCAGTAGAAACCTTGAGGATATTTTTGATAAAATATATTGATGATGAGAATATCAAGTGCTTAACAAAGAAGCATCTGCTTGTAAAGTCTATACATTTCTTCTCACCCAGTGTTGATTTTTAAACATTAAATATTCACCATGAAAACTACCACCAAAATTCCATCAAACTGCCCAAAATAATTTTCAAAAGTGATAACTGCTCTTTTAAATCTAATTTTAAAAAGACTTACTGTCATTAAGAATAAAAAACGATTTACTCTCATACATTATTTTTATTATACCCTTTTGTCAGTTTTTTAAAAAAATAGGAATGCATCTCCCTTTTTAGTACAGAATATGTGAAAACATTTTCACATTCATTAAACTTTAAAAATAAGTCCACAAATGTGGTAGTTATGATGGCAAAGGAAAAAAAAAAAAGGCATGATTTACAAAAAAGAAACAGTTGATGGTATGGTGCTTTGCCATTTATCTACTTCTAAGCCTATGTGAAAAGATGACTAAAAATGGAGATATGGAAAATAAGGACAGTTAAGAGACCATCTTAGACACTGGCTCAGCAGTATTCCAAGTGGGGAAAGCTCTCAGCAGTTGGCTACAGAATGGGCTCCGTAAGTTAGTTCATCAGTAATTTCTTAACACAATAAGTGTTTCTGCCCTTCCCCCCACCCCACCCCAGGTAACATAAGGACCTCTTTTGAAGTTAAGTAAAAATATTAACCTACAACATTTTATTAAAATTAAAATTTAGCCTGCCATCGCTCAGTTTAGGTGGTGGCATCACTTAGACATGGTGACCACAGATACATTGAAGGGCCAAAAGTCAGAAGACCAAAAAAAAGTCCAGTCTTGGTTCTTCTACTAATGAGAAGTACGTCCTTGAGCAAATTATTCTACTTCCATGTGACTAAGTTTCCTCATGATTCAAAAAGGAAATGACTGGTCTAGGATCACCCATAAGACTAGTGTTTCTGCCCTTTCAGATCATTTTCTTACTCTTCAAGCTATCCTGTGCATATATGGAACTGAGGCATGAAGAAACCCATGTCTTCTCAGAACAAATATGACTAAAACAAAATTTTTGTTCCAATTACAAAAAAAACCTTTAGATCCAATACAGTGGCATTAGAAACAAAAGACTATAATTACATTACCTTGCCATCATTGTAAAGGTTTGGATTGAATCGCACACTATGACCACCAGTTGTCTCTAGATTCACAAGAGGGGGGGAACTGGGATAATCTTGAGGAAAATACACATCAAACTCAAAGCAGCCATTTGCATAGGGGGTGTCCGCTGGCCCAGTTATCAGAACCTGATATTGACAGAAACACAGAGGCCTAGGTCACTTCCTAATTGCTGATATTTAGAAAATTAAAGCCAGATAAGAAAGACTTAAAGAAACAAGACCCTGTCTTGAGAGTCTACATACATCTCTACCAGAATAAAAGTGGAAGTTAAAAATAAAAGCAGGATGAGAAAATGGTTTTGTTGTTAGAATTAAAGTGACTTGGTTTTGGTGAAAATGGGCTATTAAAAAAGATGCCTTGGGCTGGAGATATAGCTCAGTTGGTAGAGTGCTTGCATGCATAAGGCCCTGGGGTTCAATCCCCAACACCACCAAAAAAAAAAAAAAAAAAAAAAGCCTTCTTGGCACCAAGAAAGTTTACCTTTAATATCAATACCCGTTAAATGAGTAAAATACTTCCTTTTTTCTTTTGAGAGCTCTGCTTCATGACTTTCTCTATAGTGTTTTCCATAATTTTGAGATTCTACATACATTCACTACCATATCTCAAGGTATGAAGATATCTGCTTTAAATCTTCAAATAAGTTACCAGCATTTTAATATTCTTTAGGATAATAACAGGAAAAACATCTTCTCATATTAATATGACAAAAACATTGGAGAGAATAGCAGGTGTTTCCCTAAGAGTTACTGGTAGTTAAAAAAAAATACAGCAGATGATCCAATAGTGAATGCAATAATTATTTAATGAATTTTGAGTCAATCAAAAGATATGTTACACAAGAGCAACAAAACTGTTTGTTAAGAGCTGTGGTGGGAGGGCAAATGGCACTAGCGTCTCATTCTGCAACAACACTGATAAATGCTAAGGGCTTTATATTGGGATCTTTCAAGTATAGCAGAATCAATTCCCCAGTATGGCTCATATGGTGTATTTAGTGATAAAATAATTTCCTAGGCAATAATCCTATGAAGGGTTCCATTGTTTTTAAAATTTGTTTTTTGTAGTTGTAGACAGATAGAAGGCCTTTATTTTATTTGTTTATTTTAATGTGGTGCTGAGGATTGAACCCAGTGCCTCATGCATGCTAGGCAAGCACTCTACCATTGAGCTATAGCCCCAGCTTGGTTTCCATTGTTTGTCAGAAGAAATAAGATGTGGCTCAACAGGCAAGGTCTATGAGGTTTCTACAGAAAGTTATCCAAAAAGTAAAACAAGTAAGCAAACAAAAAAGCTCCCAGAACACAATGGGTCAACAGTTCCAGCTATCCATTTGAGAAAGACAGAATATTTAACCCATAAATTTAAATCATAAAGAATTTTTTTCCAGGTGTCAAAATTTTAGGATTTTCTTAAGGCAGCACTGTCTTATAATTTAAGGCCAGATCATCAGAGTGTTAAAACATAAAAGGTACAGATTATAAATTTCTGTGTTGCCATAACTTTATTCATAGGCCTTTACATTTGTAAATATATAAATTTCCTGGAAAAGAAAATTAAAAAGACTAATAACTAACAAAGTTATACTATAAAACATGATATTTTTTCCCTGGATAATAAGAAAGAAATCCTCTGTTTCCTACCGATCAGCATTAAATCCTTAAATACTGTGTTTTAAAACTGTGACAGGCCAAATACAAGGATGGATGCTTTTTTGATATTTTTCTCTGAATTTTTATTTTATTTCTTTCCATGTTTTTCACTGGTTCTCTACAGGTGTACTTAATGGTGAGATATATATCTGTACATGCACACAATAGAACATTGTAATTTACCAATATCATTCCCTAGTATTTCTCCTTTTCTTCCCCTTCTCCTTCCCCCGGTCCCTTTCTTCCGATTTCCTTCTGTTTTCATAAGACCCTGGCCTGAGCCCACCTTTCTTTACCTGTTTCTTCTCTAGCTTCTGCATATGAGAGAAAACATGAGTTCATCATCAGTCTGACCTACATACCCTGAACTAACATTAGAACAGACTCCTTTCACTATAATCCAAAGTGGTCACAAAAATTTTCATTACATTTAAAAATGCATTCTATTTCTATAGTTCTGATGAATATTTGAATACTTAGATTAGCCAGGGAGATAAGGGACAGAGGTGTTTCTTTTACCTTCATGATGTCAAGTCGCTCCTCATCACAGCGTACAAACACGCTAGAGGATGATGACAGAGGCAGTGAGGTTGAAAGAGTCACAGCTTCCTGAGCAAGGCGGCGGGCTCTTGCAGCACTGTTGGCATCATTTGCATTTTTCACCTGAGACATGTAGTGGTAATTTACTTTAAAACCCAATTTCCCATCTTCATCTTCAGAAACCATCTCAAATGTATCTACAAAAGAAAAAAACAAAACAAAACAAAACAAACAAACAAAAAGACCACTCAACAAAAAAGAACCAGAATGGAATATAATTGTTATAATGATAAACATCACAAATAAATCACTAGTATCATCTTCCAATCACAATGGAGAGGATTGTAATGTGGAAAAACAACAAACTAGAAATGCTTACGATAACATGTTGGATGAATGGATGTATAATGGAAGTAAAATCAAGAAATTATTTTTAATCTACAGTGAGGATACAATGGTAGATATACCAAGTAGTTAAATGTAAAGTATTAAATAATCTATTAAAAGGGTGTCATGTAATACTTTATCAAAACAATTTAAAATATGAAATTATAGAAAGCATTCTCACTATATTTCACTTTTTAAAAAATAGGATCTATAAATAATTGTATTGATCTGAAATTTGAGAATAGAAATGCCAGGCTAAAACTTACATTACTAGAATGAAAAGATCATTAGGTAACTGGCTTCAGAAGGAAAAACAAAAAAACTATGCTCAAAGTACTATTCTAAATCATTTATTTAGGCAGACTTGAAAGGACTTAAAAGTTACTCATGAAAGGTATGTATACAATAGGAGGGAAAAAGACTTGAATTTTATAATTCAGATTAATTCTATCCTTCACCAATGTATTAAACAAAGATATCTAAATAAATTATAAATACTAATTATATTTAAATATAAAACCATCAGGGCAAATAGTATTATTACGACAATTTAATTCTAAATAAATAGAAAAATATTTAATGCATATTACAATTAGTAAAAATTCAGTAAATGTAGGTTCTAGGCTAGATGATTTGAGTCAGATGACACAGAAGAAACTGTATATGTCCACAAGGAGTTTACAATACAGAGTAATGGGAAGAGAGTAATGTGTTTAGAGTAAATTGGGTTTACAATAGAGTAATGGGAAGACCTATAAATACTGTCACAGGTGTGTGCAGTAGTGTTTAAAAAGAAGTGTTAGAATCCTTAACAAATCTTTCAAATAGGAAAAAAAAATTGGTTCATTTTGTGTATGACATCGGCTTACCCATTATGTATAAGCAGAATTTAATAAGTACTATTGCAAGTTTATTTTATCACATAGTACATATGACCATTACTAACCAAATGCACTGTGTCTCAGAAAAAAACAAAAAGACCACTGACCAGTTCCTATTGGTAAACCTATAAACTAATTTCATGTGCTCACCATTGCGGTTTGTAATGCACTACAGGGATAAATTTCCTTTGAATTTCATAAATAGCAATCAACCAGATGTAAAAATGGGTCTATTCTCATACCACAAGGAAAATTTTATATCATATATCCATAGAGAGAACAGACAGGGTCTACTAATCCCACAATTTTATTAAAATGGCTGGATGCTAAAAAAAAAAAAAAAAAAAAAAAAAATGCACATCTTGTTTGACTCAAGCAATTTTTCTTCTATAAATCTGTCCCAAGCAATTAATTTTAAATGCACACAAATATTTAGATGCAATGACAGCCTCTGAGATGTTGCATGTTATTAAATAGCCTGAAACAACCTAAAAGTCCAATTTTGGGCTCAACAAATGAGTCTGTCATATAAAGGACTATTAGGCAGTTAATAAAAATTAAGTTATAAAAGAATCATGTCAATGAAAAAATGAGATATAAGGTAGAAAATACAGCTTATTAAGAAAAAAATCAATAGAACACTTGTATTTTTTTCTGAATTATTATGAAACTCAATGAATAGCAAAACTTGATTATGATTAAAATTATATTTGACCTGGGAGTTTGTGATTTTATGTGGTTTAAGAGAGCCGTCCTGGCTAACACTAATCAAGGGCTCTGAACACAGGACTAAATGTATAAGAGGTAAATCAGAATCTCTCATATATAGCGATGCAAAAACACATTCCTATTGGCAAAACCAAGCATTCTCCATTGAAAGTATAAGTTTAAATTATAGAGATGGAATGTGGCTAAATATTTCCAATTACAAGAAAGTTGAAGTATGTTTCTTAAAGAGAGTAGTAGATTTTCTTTCAATTTTTCTTTTTTAAGTTGTAGATGGATGCAATATATTTATTTTTATATGGTGCTGAGGATGGAACCTAGTGCCTCACACGTGAATAGCAGGCGCTCTACCATTGAGCTACAGCCCCAGCTCCACTAGATACTTATGTGAAACCTTGAAGATTAGATCACAAAAGGCACCAGGCTTCCAATTTTTTTCCTTTGGGAAGATTTGTCAGCTTTGATGCGTAAGGCACTCCAGAGCCTAAGGAGAGGCCTCCGATCAATGGCATTTTTCATATGACTGAGGTTCCAGTCCACATCTTGACTATAACCTCATGATAGACCCTGAGACAAACACTGAGCTAATCATAATCCTTGAGTTTCTAACCCATGGAAACAGCAGCAACATAATGAAGATTAGTTTTTTATAAAGTATCCACGTTTGGGGGATAAATTGTTTATATCAAGAAGTAATAGAACTATTTGGTAAAATACTATAGAAATTAATAAATCCAAATAAGCTATCAATGATCTTGGCAATGCTTAAATTCATTCAAACAAAGTAAATGGTCCCATTTTTATAAGTAAATTCTTACTTACAAAAATTTTTTTTTCAATAAAACGATTCTTCAAAAGAAGTGTTTAAAATACAAGTAAATCTACCCTAAGTGGAAGAAAAAAAAAAAAAAAAAAAAAAAGACTAGACTGCCAAACTAAGGCAAAGAGCTGTAATCTCATCACACTAACCAAACTCCAAACTAAAGTCTAAGTTTCTTCTACATTATTTCTTACCATCATTACTAAAAACCTGAGACATAAATAGAGCAAAAGCTAAATAATTTCTGCTGAGGTTCTAAAGTTGGTATGACAAAAATCGATTTTTTTGTAGCCCACTTCAATGTTCTTTTTGATATAGTCAAAAGTCCTCGGGCTGGTTCTCAAGAATGGAAAAGCAGCACAGAAAGTAACTCATCCAAATGTGGAATTTAAGTGTTGGTTTATAGTTACAGAACAGCATTATGAGAGGTGCTAATATGATCTATTCATCATCTACAGTCCTTCTACTTAAGTGCAAAGTTCCAATTATCAAGAACTAACTAGACATACAGATATAAATTGAAGAGTTAGATGATAAAAATTCCTATTACACCTAAAAATAACTTTTGTGACAAGCAAGTCTTAAAGTCTTTACTAGAACATATTTCAATAGTACTATTAAAAAGTGATAATGAGATCTTAGCAAATGAAAAATTTCAACTTACCAAACTGTAGCTTCTTCATAACAGCCACATATTTTTCTTCAAGAGATTTTAATACTGACAAAGGTTTGGGTTTCATAGCCACCTTCTTTGAATATTCGCCTAGTTTTTTTTCTGTTATTTAATATTTCAAAATAGATGACATGAGTATATGCTTTTGAAGATTAAAACTAAAAAACAATTCACTTCTACAGTTCAAATGCTGAATTTAAAAACGGAAAGAAAAAGTACCAAATTCTTCATTTATCTATTTTACCTTTTTTTTTTTTTTCTTTAGAGGCACTTAACCATTGAGTCACATCCCCAGCCCACTTTATTTTTTTATTTTAAGACAGGGTCTTGCTAAATTGCTAGGGCTGAACCACTGGGATTACAGGCATTCACCACCACACCCAGCTCTATTTTACTGCTTTGAGAAAAAAGGGTATGTATTTCTAACTATAACAACAGGACCGCCCCCAAGCCCCTACTCCTTAGCGTGGGGGTAGGGGGACATGGAATGTAATCAACTTTAAAAAACCCACAGAGGTAAAAACAACAGACAGGAATTATTATTTTTCTATGACTAATATATGGAACATCAATTTAAGCTGAATTCTCATACAGTCTTAGTCTTAATGTACTAGTTCCTAACAAAATAGTATTTTTCAATTTCATGATTTTCAGCGAGAGGAAAAACCTGTGATGCTCTTAGCCTACTAAATTTAGTCATAATAACTTATATAGAGATATTTAAAATAAAAAATTATTCGTAACTGAAACCTGACAGGAAACAAACTTTTTAAGAAAATGAAGTTGCATGAAAATCATTACCACAAATTGGGAAGAGAAAAGTAGTCTTCAAGTAGATAAATGAAACATCTTTGGATCAAATGAAAAGGAATGTAAGAGGAATAACATCATACCTTGATTTGCTTGCCGCAAACTGGTAGTTGCTGTGTAAACTATCTCAGCAGTTTTTTGGATGTCTGGTACCAAAAGAGTAAGTCCTTCTGGTTCTTGATCAGATGCATCTGGTTTTACTCCTGTTTTAACATTTTCCCTTTTAGATCTGAATTTTTTTTTAAATATAGAAAGAAATGCAAGAAAAATTAAGTTTTTAGGACTAAAAATAAACACTGCCAATAACATGGTTAAAAATATCAATGTGCAGTACATTTGTCATACATGATACATAGCAAGAATAATTTGAGTAGATTCATTACTGCTTTTGAAATCACAGGATAATAAATAAAGTTATGAATAGTTTTTAAATTCTAATTAAAAAAGACAAAAGATAGATATTATACAAAAGTCAGTCTATACAAGATCCAGATACTTGGTATGTCCTTAGAGCCAATCTTTTAAAAACATACTTAAAAATAATTAGAGATAGAAATCACTTCTATTACTAAAAGTGATGAATGGCTATCTTCTGTGTTCTAAGACTTGTAAATGAAAGAACCACATATGGTTTCTTAATTTTAATACTATTTTTATTTCACTGAGTACATTAATTTCCAAGAAAAAAGAAATCTAGCATTTTAGAGTAAAATGTATGCTCAAAACTGGGTATCTCATCACAATGCGCTTCTATGCATTGGCCCTTTAAATAAATACTAAGCTTTAGTACATAATCATTTTAAAGACATTATTCTATTAGCAGGATCTAAAATGTACACAACCTTATATCAAATTGTTACCAAAAGAGGATGTATTATAGTAAAGTTTCAGTATATAGGACATCAAAATGTTTCTTTAAATTTTCTAGATGAATACAGTAGTAGTTTAATACCATTCACTAAAAATTATAACTAAACATTATTTCCTTTTTTTCTATTCCAACTCAGTTCATATTATTCACATAACATTTTTACTGCTTAGATTTTTAAAAACCTACATCTTCATTAATTAGGTAAATAGAAAATTTAAAATAAACTAAAATACAGGTAAATAAAGATGTTTTAAATACTTATGCTGAAGTACAATCTAAGCTATTCGGATTTATTTTTTAGTTGTAAATCAACAAAAGGACTTTGTCATTATATCATAATAATATTTCACAAAGTGGGCATGGAGCCTTGGAGAACTAAAAAAAGAACCAAACGTAGAAGAATAACTTCTAACAAAATGTTATCTATGTACAAATGAATCTTTATCTCAAAGACAAAATCTGCTCAGAGGGAAATCAAGGCTTAAATAAAGGCAGATAATAAGTTGCCACTGATTGCTTAGTTTTAAATTTGGTTCCTACAGTCTGTGAAAACACTAGTATCCACAGATATTTCTAACAAAGGTATATATTATATCTCCACCTGGCAGAAAGACATAACTGAAGAGGTACAATTTGTCAGTGGATCTTTGCCCTTTCTCCTATGTTCTCTCCTTATCTTCCCTGAGATATCACAGTGAACACACATCCACTTTTCTTTACCATTCAGGAAGTCCCTTGGCATGTGCTATAAAACATTTCAGCCATCAACCAGTGTATAAGTATGTGTATATGAATAGATGTGTTTGTGTGTGCATGTAAGCAGAATATGGTGAATGTTTTAAAACTGAAATATCTGATTTTTTATTGCTAGAATCAACCAAGACATTGTATCTTCTATAGCTATGAGATAAAAGTAAGCCTACAATCCAATTGTGAGCCTGAGCATTTCTTAATACAGAAATGATTCTGACAGAAGAGCTCAAATTCTCAACTGCACTTATCAAAAGCTACGAATAACCAGTATTAAACAGTGAGAATCGAAGTAGTACAAAAGCTCTTGATAGCACCTACTTTGAATTTACAAAGACTTTTCTCTCCCTAGTTGTAAATGTATTTCTATTAATAAGCTTAAAAAATTCTAAAATACTAGGGCAAATGGACTATAAGAAAACAGTAAGCTGTTTGAGAAAAGTTACGGTTACAGCTATCATAAAATATAGATGGCTTCCTAAGTATATTGTCAATCAGCTGACCCACTGTCTTCTCAATAAAGATTTCACTTAGAGAAACATATCTTGCCAAGCAGAGAAAGAAGATATGAAAGTAAAGCTCATTTTTTCAAGAACCGTATTTTTTCCTTGAAGAAACAAGAACCTCTGGCAAGGAGCATGAACTGTATTCAACACAACTCATTCCTGACACATAGTTACCTGGGAAAACCACTGACTCAAAATGTCAAGACTTATTCATGAATACCCATATACTAATTCCAGTTTTTTTAAAAAAACAGATTAGTAAGAGGTTATTAAAATAGTGTAAGCAGCTGGGTACAGTGATGCAATGCCTATAATCATACAAGTCAGGAGGCTGAGGCAGGAGAACTGCAAGATTGAAACCAGCCTCAGGTCCTAAGCAATTTAGTAAGAACTTGTCTAAAAATAAAAATTTAAAAAATCTTTAAGACTAAAATAATGTAATAAGCAGGACGATAAATTTTGTGTTTTTTAACCAAAATTAAGCTAAAAATAGTGCCAAGAATACAGAGAACTTTAAAAAATGTTTGCACATCAAATGTATAAAATAAATCATCATGTATTTTTCATATTGAAGACAACAGCTGAATCAAGAAACAGATATATTTTAGACCTTTACATAGGTTTTAATGAGAATTTTTACTTGGACAGTCTTTTTGACAAAAATATTCAGGAAAAAAAGCGGGGGAGGGGGGCGAGATTTTTCAAAAGGTGACAGTATTTCAAATATATGAAGAACACATACTACTCCCTGCCTATCAGTTATTGCAACTATTCATTATCTGACATTGAACTACAGCCAGTAGTCTCTTTTCTTTAAAAGCTGCAGGTTACTGTCAACCCATATGTAGGCCCAGCTCATGAAAAAAGGCCATACCTTAGCTCACATCCTGAAGTCTGTGTGAAAAGCTATTTGAGTTCAAGGCACCTAGCTGGAAGTAGGTCTTTGAGACTGACAATGGATCCAACATGGTAAAAGCAATCAGCGACGGCCGCTACCATGGTATCCGCTGCTTTGTGCATACGTTGAATCTGGTTGTGATCACTGCCCTGAAGAAATACGAGGAAGCAACTGAAGTTTCTACTATTGCACAGAATTATCTGCAAACATTTTCCACTATGCTGTGAATTCCAACTAAATGGCTAATAAATTAAGCAAATTTTGGCTCTGTGAAATATATTGAACTAGGATGTGAGCAAAATGGGCAAATCTTTCTCCTCAAAAGGAGGAGGGGCCCCCATGCCTCAACATTCAATTAAACTGATCTGCTTCTACTAATACTACCACCCAAGTTAAGTTGGATATTATTAAGACTAAATATACCACATCAGAAGTACGTCCTTTTATAATCCATAAATTGGAAACAGCTTAATAAAGCTTTTCCTGGTAGAACATTAGGAAAGACCTCTTTAAACCCCTATACTCCTAATTTTAAAGTCAAAAGCATCACACAGTTGAAATAAACATTTTAAAAATAGAATCACTTAAAGAAGTTATCTGGAGACTACATGCTGACATGTCCAGATTCAGAGTTTTTAAGAATTATCATTTAGAAGATTATTCAAAAACTGTGAGAGAATGAAACTTCTAAAAATTACCTATAAAACAATCATTGCATTGTACGTCTTAGTTCTAAAGCTCTTTGCCAGGAACCACAGTTTAAATCAAGTTAAGATCAAAGGTAAAGTGAAAGACTTAAAAAAAAATTATTACTGTGGAGAACTGTTTGCTTATAATATCTCCAGAAAGCATGAAAATAACTGGTGAAATGCACCAGTAAATGAGGTAAAGACCTCTGTAAAATGTTTTCCATTATTAATTTAAAACAGTTTTTAACTCTGTAATTCCTGTTTATTTTTTCTTAAAAGCTTTCTAAAGGGAAGTTCATCGGCTTAATTTTTAAATAATTAAACTTTGTTATCTTGGGAAACAAATAAGCAGTATGAATAAAGGAAACACTTAGAAGATAGGTATAAGAAACCTTTAAAAATGGTCTTGCTGGACATGGTGGCTCACACCTGTAATTCTAGCTAACCAGGAAGCTTGAGGATTGCCAGTTATAGAGCAGTTTGGCCAACTGATTGAGACCCTGACTCATTTATTCACTCAACCAATCAACCAATAAAAAGGACCAGGGATGTAGCTCAGTTGTGAAGCACTTACCTAGCCATGTGTAAAGTCCTGGGTTCAATCCCCAGCACCACACATATAGTACCTTGATTTCTGTATTAGATTATAATAATTTTTAGGTCAGATTAAACATCACCAGACATGAAGAAGGTACTATGTCATATTTAAGAATGGAGTTGCCATAAACAATATGCTTTACCAGTTTACCTAGGGAAACTAAACTAGGCCAAGAAACTAAAGCAAATGTTGGCATCACTGTCTCTATTAGGTAAAAGGCTGATGAAGAACTGAACTTGCTTACAGTCATTGATGAAAGAAACTTTTATAGAAATGTGGGCATGTCAAATTCTTCTTGATTGAGAAATGAGGCCCTTTTAATTATGTGGGTATGACAGACACAGGTAAAAGAGAAGACACTAGGAAGTTTTCCTGAAGAAATCAAAGTATAAACTATAATTGACTCAAGTCCGATAAGATCCTTTGTGAGGTTATTAAAATGAGAATCTGATAGAAAACATGTCTTACAAGAAGTCAGTCTAGCCAGGTACTGTGCCTCATGTAATCCCAACAGCCCAGGAGGCTGAGGCATGAGAATCAAGAGTTCAAAGCCAGCATAGCAATGGTGAGGCACTAAGCAACTCAGTGAGACCCTGTCTCTAAGTAAAATACAAAGTAGGGCTGAGGATGTGGCTTAGTGGTCAAGTGCCTGAGTTCAATCCCTGGTACCCTCCTCGCTGCCAAAAAAGTGGGTTTAATAATATTCTACTACTTAGAGAGATAAACAGGAAGTACGGCATTTCTACAAAGAATTAAATTACTTTAAAATATGGTGGACTTTTTCCCACTAAGATGAAACCTTGAGATAGGTTAGAAATATGTCAATAAAGAATGCTGTCTCAGAGCTGTCAAAGAGAAGTTTAATATCCAGAACTCCTTACACCGAACAGTCATTTGTGTCTTGCCTGAGAGCAATTAAGAGTTTCTCTCTAAAATTTTTGTTAAAATCATGAAACACTCAATATTCTAAAATATGCTTATTTGGTTACTGCAGTATGGCAGGAAGTATGCATATAAGATCAGAGACAAAAACATAATCACCTTCATTCTTGCCTCTGAGGAACCTATATGGTGTCCCAGTTATTCAAAAGTAAACCCAAGATGCCACGGCTGCAATATAACTTCATTATGTGATAATGCAGGCTAGAGTTACCAGCAGGTTCATCAGGACTAGTGTCCAAATCATTACAATGTAACTATTTTGTGGGCAACAGAAAGAATTTTCATACTAGATAATCTTAATTTAAATTCAAGTGAAAATAATATGTAAACAGAAGGTATTAGGTCATTCATGCCACAAATTCCTTTATTAATGGGACAGAGCTCCTTTCTTTCTTAATAGTCTAAAATAAAATGTTGAACAACTGGTAATCAATAGGAAGCGATTGTGTTTTTCTTTAAATATCAAGTAACGCTGTCTAAACTTTTTAAATAATGTCTTCTCAATAAAGGATTAAAGACATTAGAAATATAGGGTAAATTAAGATAACAATAAAATTCAAAAAATGAAAAACAAGAGTGTTGGAGGGAGCTATTTTGAATAACAGAGAAAACAATTTTACAACACACTGTGCTAATTCATACAGATACCAAATCAGCTTGAAAAGCCAATGGAAGAAAAAAATATACTTAATAACAAAGACCTTTTCAGAAAAATAATTTCTATTAATTCTTATTCAATTAACATTATTTACTAATTGATTAAGAAAAACAAAATGGGTTAGAGCTGATTTACCTCATTTAAGTGATAATAATATAGTTGTTGCTGCTCTTTTACTAGGCAGACAACAAAACAGGATGAGGCTTAGTTTAATTTGGTAATCTAGTAATTATTAATATACATACTTGATTTGGGTTTTTTCCAATTAAAAATATTTACTTCATTGTTGTCATTAAAAAATTATACATCCTAAATATCAGAAGCATTACTGTTCTTTGGAGATTAATTTAGTGGATATATTTGATGGGATATAAGGAGATCTGAATTCTCATAGTTGTCATGGGGCATAAGAAAATGTAAAATGAATCAGTTTGCTGAAAGAGATCTGAAATACCTTTACACTAGAGTGTAAAAATATATAACTCTTTGGGCTGGGGATGTGGCTCAAGCGGTAGCGTGCTTGCCTGGCATGCTTGCGGCCAGGGTTCAATCCTCAGCACCACATACAAACAAAGATGTTGTGTCCGCTGAAAACTAAAAAATAAATATTAAATATATATATATATATATATATAAAAAATGGAGATAAGTTACTAATTGTGATGTGCCAAGAAATGTGTGTTATAAATTAAATTTTATTTAGTGATAGATTTCAAGCTGAGTATTAAGACTATTCAAAATTTTGTTTGAAGTAATAAAGAGAGCTTGGCCAGGCATATGGTGGTACATATGTGTAATCTCAGCTACTCAGAGGCTGAGGCAGGAGGATCACAAGTGTGAGGCCAACCTCAGCAACTTGAATGTCCCTGGGTTCAATCTCTCATACTGATAGATCAATACAGATAAATAGATATTACACACACACACACACACACACGAGAAAGAATAATAGAGTAAAATGATCATTCTACATTAATGCTATACTACTGAAGTAGAAATGCTAAGTCAATAATTTTAGTAGTTTTTTTAATCACTTATGTAACAGAATAAGCTGGATATTTTGCCATTTGATCAGGAACCAGCTAAGATTCAAGTTTACCACTATACAATTATGAAACCAAAGTGATCAATGAACTATTTGGGTAGGAGGCTGCACTAGCATATAAAAACAGAAATATCTGAAATATGTCAAATCAACTTATCTTTCTTCATGATATACTGTTTTCCACATTGTATATCACAGGAATCAGGAGATTCAGGAGCTAAATCCTAGCTGTATTGCCTATTAGTAAGTTTTTAAACTTAAATTCTAGGCAATATCTTTGTCAAACAAGAATTATTTTCTTGCCTACAACATATAGCAAGAAAAAAGGATATATACCTAGGCATTGAAAGTAAACACAATATAAAAAATAAAGGCTAATTATCTTCTTATAACTATATGCAACTACGAATGTATTAGAACTTACCCATAGAAAGACAGATTGGCTTATTCTCAAGAAACTAGAAGGGCAATCAATAAAGCACACAGGCTGGAACAGAAATATTACACTAACTGGAATTAATTTAAATTGGTAGAATAAAGGGAAGATGGGAAATACTTTTGTTTTCTATATGTCTAAGTCTTCTATGTATCTGGTATGTCCTATATGTCTAAGATGATTATAAAATTCATTTTCACCTTTTTTTTTTTTTTTTAGTATTGGCGATTGAACTCAGGGGCACTTGATCACTGAGCCACATCCCCAGCCCTATTTTATATTTTATTTAGAGACAGGGTCTCACTGAGTTGCTTAGCTCCTTGTTTTTGCTGGGGCTGGCTTTGAATTTGTGATCCTCCTGCCTCAGCCTCCCATGCTGCTGGGATTACAGGCATGTGCCACCAAGCCTGGCAATTTTTACAAGATTTTGATTGCTTATAATTGGTATGAAACTAGGTGTACATGACACTAGGTTCACATCTCAGCACAGGTGTTCTTTGGCGTGTGTACAAACACTCACTGCTCACTCTGTCAGATACTTTTGATCTTTCTCTGTCCCTCCTTCCCTCCTTAAGGATCTATTTCTTTTCACCACCCATAGGCCTAAACATCTAAAGCATTATATACAAAAATGATTATGAAACTAAAGAAGTGAGGCAGAAATTAGTTTTTTTTTTAAATAAAATAAATGAGAAACTGGTACCTTCCCTCCTCCATCAGGCAGAAAATAAATAAGTTTCAAATACCAAGAGACTGAATGTTGCCACCCTAACAGCATCCAAAATACATGTTGATTAAAGTTTTCAAACTACTCTAGTCAAGGGAGTGAATTTCACCTGCAGTTTAAAATTTTTTGTTCTACACAAGTGCCTAGGATAGTAAGAAATAAAATGATTTATCTTATTAATTGGCAAGTCTTTTTGATCTTTTTACTGAAGTGATTAACAAGGTAATTTCTCCTAAATCCAGAACTACTTGATATTAATCAGGCAAATGAAATTAAACAGAAAGAACATTTATGGTTTAATTAACCATTTCCCCGTTTTAGTTCAAACTACTATAAATAAATTTCAACTGGGTAAAAAAGAAATAAAAAACTTTCCTGATGACAGCATCCTGAAAAGCTCCACTTCTTACTGCCTAGGTTTTAAGTGATAGTTAATGGTAGACAAACTGTAAGTGGAAAGTCACCTTTAACTTTAAAGGCACAGTAAAGTACATTTTCAAAATGGTATAAACCTAACACACAAAATGTCATGTATATTCCTAAAAATATTTTAGTTTCTCAAGACAATCTTGACCATTACTCACTTTTAACCTTCTCTTTCAGCTGAAAACCGGCAAGGATTGAATGTAAAATTTTCTATTTGGAAGTGTCTATTTGCCCAATGTTTTATGCCTCCTGAAGAAGTATTATTATTAAAATGCTGTAACCTTAATACTTATCCATAACAGCTGACAGTCAATAGCTGAACAGTTTGTCTATGTTTAATTTTTACACTTAAATAAACACTATGCAGTTAATACAAATTGTGAATCTTGAAAGGAGTTGTTTGGAGAAACAGTATATAGCACAAACAAAGAATAAGAAGATACTAAAGTACTATTGTTTTTAGGAAGCTCCTATGCAATTTGTATACTAAATATTCAACAACTGCCTAAGCAATTACCAACTTTCTTAAAGACAAACTAAATCACAACAAATCACTCCCAGCTGCTACTTGGCAAAGTCAGCAAAGATTAAGTTAATAAACTAAAAGTACACATTACTTAAGTAGAGTTTTAGATTATACCAAATTCCAACTACATCAGAGTAATAATGCAATTATCAGTCACCAAACTATAAGATAATCATTTTACTATTAAGGGTGTGATTACAATTAAGGGAAATCTAAAACAAACCTTAAAGTTGTATTTCAAAAATGAAAATTCAAAGGTTAATTTTATGTATGTGCATTCATCAATATATACACGCATATATAATTATCTTATACATTATTACATATAATAGTAAAAACTCTAATTACAGATTTACAGGGCATAAAAGGAAATCCCATGGTGTTGTGCCACTGTGCCAACTCAAGTTCCTCCTCTAGCGTTCATTCTTATGGTTTATGCAGAAAGTTCAGTTACTTAACTATAGTATTAGTTTTACCTATTCTATTCTCTGGCATATCACTTAAATGGGAGTAGGTGTAGAAAATAACACAACTAAAGTTTCTTTTAAACATCCTTTATCCAAGAATTAACTTGCTCATCTTTTATTGAAATACAAGGGGCTGGGATTGTGGCTTAGCAGTAGAGCACTCACCTACTATGTGTGAGCCACTGAGTTTGATCCTCAGCATCACGTAAAAATAAATAAATAAAATAGAGGCACTGTGTACCTCTACAACTAAAAAATATATTTTTTAAATATTTATTTTTTAGGTGTAGATGGACACAACACAATGCCTTTATTTTTATGTGGTGCTAAGGATGGAACCCGGGTCCTGCCCGTGTGAGGCAAGCACTCTACCGCTGAGCCACAATCCTAGCCCCCCTAAAAAATATTTTAAAAAATATTAATATAAGTATCCTAAAGAAAGATTAAGAGGTCATTTCCTTTGTCATATAAATTTTATTAATCCATACTTCCATACTTGAGGAAGAAGTAGGCAAAATTCTGAATAGCAGGACAGGCCTGGTGATGAGGAGAAGCACAATACAATTCTAAATTGTAGCCACATTTAAAAATAAAATCAAGGGCAGTTTGGCTGTCTGAAACTTTAATTTCTTTCAATTAAGCAAGAAGGAAATAGAGAAAGAGTAAAATTCTGTTAGTTTATACTTGTAAAATGGTCCTATGGGAGGGACATACCCTATTAATAAATGTTCTCCAAAGTATAGGCAGACTGTTAAGTGGAAGTGAAATATAATATTTAATAACTGAATCACACAAGTAGGAAACTCATTGAAAAGGAAAGGTCTTAGTAAGCCTTTGGGCCTGGTGCAGCAGGGTATACTTGCAATCCCAGAGACTCGGGAGGCTGAAACAAGAGGATTTGAAGTTTGAGGCCAGCCTCAGCAATTTAGCAAGGTCCTAATCCACTTAGAACCTGTCTCAAAATAAAAAGGGCTTGAGATATGGCTCAGTGTCCCTAGGTTCAATCCCCAGTAAAGTTTTTTTAAAAAGTACACCTTTTGGTATGCTTCAATGTTTGTCCCTTTTAAAAATATGGAGCAATGGTGTTAGATTTTTTTCTGTTTTACAATATTCACTTTTATTTTTTAAACATCCTCAGATAAGGTAAAAACTACACTAATGGAAAATATATTTTTTCAGGGATTATAGGGGGCATAAAGGTTTGACTACAAAAAGGCAAGCAGCATCAGGAAGTTTTTTTTTTTTTTTTTTAAACAGATAATCAGACTGTTGTATGTTGTTTGTGGTTGTGATTACAGTAATCTAAGTATGTATTCAAGTTCATGGAATTGTATATCAAAACAAAAACAGATCAAATATACTTGATGACAATGAAATTATTTTAAAAAATCATATCATACTAATTGCTTGACTTTCTTTTTAAAATCCAACAAATTTACATCTATAAATATTGATGTCTTTCCTGCTACACAACACATGGTATATACTGTGGTTTATATAAATTAATTTTAGTTTCCATTTTACAAACAACGTGGGATTGATCATTTCTGATTATGCTCCTTTGAGCATTTGGGTTAATACATTTTCTAGGACAAATAAGTGTACACTATTTTATTCACAGTTATGTAGTTCATTTTTTTTTACACTTATCTTCTATTTATGGTAAATGGTACTGGTTCTTCTGATATGGTAGTAATTTGAAGTTTCTTCTTTTAAAAAAAGTTAGTTGATCTAAAGAAAAACATGGGGGGCGGTACTGGAGACTAAGAGCTACATCCCCAGCCCTTTTTCATTTTGAGACAGGGCCTTGATAAACTGCTGATGCTGAACTCAAATTTATGAACCTCCTGCCTCAGCCTCCCAAGTTGCTGGGATTATAGGCATGTACCACCATGCGAGGCTCCTAAAGAAAAATTTTAAGTTAACTACAGCATAGCACATAAGATCTAACAGATTTTTCTCACAAATGCTGATGCTCTGAAGTCTCTGACCAAGAATTTCTATCAAGAAAATTTTTCTTCAGTTTTCAGTCATGAAAACTATCTGATTTATTTGACCATCTTAATAAATCTCACTCTTATATGGGCTCATTGTTAAATACGAATATATTCCAAAATAAATAATATACATACAAGGATACAGAGAATTTTTACATTTAAAACACTGACTCCTGCACAAGTTTTCTATTTCTATCTATGACTAGCTAGAATGACAGCTTTCAAGGAACAGTAGAAGAAAACATGAATACGTAAACAGCCTCATTCTGTTATTCTGGAACCTTAATACCAAAATGACGGGGCTTCTGTTAAGCCAAGAGATGACAGCTTTCTGCTTTACAAGGTCAGTCAAATAACCAAACAGTAGGATTAGTTTTGGAAAACTGCCTGGAATTATAGACTTTAGATTCTTATGTATGAACTAAGAAATTCATGTTCCCAGACCATTTGTGCTATGGCACTTGTACTTTACTGAAGGAGATCCCTACTGACTTAAAAGCCTGAGTTAAATGATTGCTTTTTTAGGTTCAATGTCTGGAACATGGAATATATTTCTATGTAGGAATGAGCGTAAGAGCAAGAGTTGCTAAAGAACACCAAAATTTCAGTCCCCAGACAGGGCAGGGCAGGGCAGGGCAGGGCAGGGCAGGGCAGGATAGGATGCATACAGTTCTGTCTGCTGAGATGGGAAGAATGAATGTCTCTTTCCTGGCAGTACCATTTTGTTCCACCTCTTATTTCAATCATTTATTTACACTGCAAGACCTTTTTATAATGCAAATCAGAACAGCTTC
The DNA here is from genome assembly GCF_964194105.1 of Spermophilus citellus. Taxonomy (NCBI): domain Eukaryota; kingdom Metazoa; phylum Chordata; class Mammalia; order Rodentia; family Sciuridae; genus Spermophilus; species Spermophilus citellus. Next base: position 90,890,287 of record NC_138193.1, read on the forward strand.
TCTGCTAAAAATTGTTCAGTGGCTCATCACACTTTTAAAGGTAAATAATTCTGTGATTTTTCTTCATCTTCTAGTCCCTGATTTCCCACCAACATTACTCCCAGGATACACTGAACTTTCTTAGGTCCTCTAAATATGTGATGATTTCTTTCAATCTAACATTATTTCCACAGCCAGAGACACAATACCCTGCCACTCTTCACTTAGCTAACTCCTTCTTGCTCTTTAGATTTCCAAACCTGGGCTGATTCTCTTGTATTGTTTTTATACTTCCCCTAATAGCCACCCACATGTGGTATTTTATTAAAAGTTCCTGGTTATTATTATTTCCAAAACTTATATGTCAGTCCCTTAGAAAGAAGACAAAATTTTCTTAAGCACTCACAAACATTTAATAAACATTTGTTAAATGAGTGAATCAGTAATGCTCTGTGACAAGGACAGAGCTCACCCATCTCAATGTAATCACATATTTCTAATATACAAATTAGATAAATGTAATGTAAAAGGTGTTCCTTTCAAGCTTCTGAATACTCTGCCCATCTCTTATAAAAGGTTCAAAGGTTGGGAACATGGTAACCTGTAGAATCCCCTACACTCTTTGAACTATCAGATCAAAATTAGGGTTCAGGGATTGATATCAAAATAGAATAATCTCAATTAGGCTATTCCCATCAGTAATAGTAAACTATTTCTTTGTGCCTGGTCAAAATATTTTCTTTTAATTTGATTTTTCTCATCTCCAAAAGGAAGATAAAAATTCTAACTATAACATACACAAGTAATTTTAATGAAAATTATTATGTTTAACCATAATCATCAGGTAGAAATCTGCAAAGTACATAGTGAATCTTTTTCTTTACCTACAACAACTGAAAAGTGAAATACAACAAACTTTTATTTGAAGAGGGGGAAAAATGCATGCCATTTGTGTATGCTTGGTAGGAAAAAAAAAGACAATATCTTAAGTCTTGACAGCCTAAAAAAGAATGAACCTTAACTTTCTCTGTGAAGTTGAAATTGAATTCTCAACATACCAAACCTTGAAAAGAAAGTAGAAATTATGGTTTCTTTATTTTTAGTTGTAGTTGGACACAACACACTCATTTTATTCATTCATTTTTTTTTTTATGTGGTGCTGAGGATCGAACCCAGGACCCCCCATGTGCTAAGCAAGCGCTCCACCATTGAGCCACAACCCCAGCCCCATATGGTTTTTTTTTCTAACAAAGGCTACACAGTATACCAGAGACTGTGAGGGATCTCGACTAAGAAGCCCATGCAAGTCTTAATAAAAAAACACACTAGTGTAGTGTTTCAGTATTAGTAAAATGAAGTTACTAAAAATAGTTACTGCATAGAATCACTGTAAAGATAATAAAACCAATTATCCTCTATTTGAAATTAAACCTTCCTAGTGAATTAATTCAATATGTTCCATACAGACGTCTAGTATTTTTTTTTTTTTCAAAAAAGGCATACAGCATAAGATAGGTGAACAGGAAATACATTCAGAAAAGCAAACTGACCTCCGAAGCCCTATAGGTGTCCATATTCTACTCATGCAATAAGTATATCCTAAAATTATCTTAAATTCAATACATTATATATTCATTTTTGTTAGGGTCCATGAGAAATTACAGTGCAAGAAAATACATAGTTCAAAGAAAGATAATTCTTATTTGGTTTTATTTTCACATTTATAACACTACACACTGGTGATATTGATCAACATTCTGAGTCAGTAAGCAATTTTTCATCTAATTAAAAAAAATTCTTGGGTAAAAAGCACTGAGTTTAACAAAGTTTCAATGTTTACTTATAATCTAAAAGCCTTGTTTCAAAACACAGAAATATAAGGCAAGATGCCCCCTAAAAACATGTGGATAATATCAAAGCTTGATATCCATTATGTAAATTGATTAAGGAGTAAGGGACACTTGTGGCTAGGGTAGGGAAGATGATGTTCAATTAGATGTTTTCCAAGAAGACATTAGTTCAATTAGAGAACTGGATACTTGGAGTTCATTTATGGCACCATACTGTTTTTATGTAATTACACTGGCTTTCTAGATTACCAGTTAGAAAGATTTTTGGAGGCCATCACAGAAGATGAGACCAAATGCCACAATAATACAACAACAAAAAAATATACTATCAAAGAATATGTAGCTTTACATATTCCTTCGTGAGTATCAGAGTAGTATGAACCTATAGCTTCCATTTATGAGATGTGGTTTCACTATGTTGCCTAGGTTGGCCTTATACTTCTGGGCTCAAGCAATCCTGCTGCAGCCTCCTGAGTTCCTGAGATGAAAAGGTGCAAACCATCACATCCAGATAAATCTATAAGTTTTACTACATGGCAGCAATTCATTAGTTTTTAAAGTGATAGTGACAGCACTTTAGCCAATAAAGAGGATGATCTGATAAGCTGGGTTTTCCTTCAAAGGTAAAGTGACAACAAGCATTTATCTAGTCACCAATTCTCTGCCCTTGGTGGATCTAAATACTGTTTTGGTTGTAGGCAAAACAGTGCAAAGATGAGAAAGAACATAAATTGACTTTTAAAGTCCACTGACAAAGTTATTTTATCTTCTAAAATACAGCTAACAAAAGAAAAATCTACTGGAAGTACAAATGCTTTAAAAAATCAGAACTAGGCCATCTTTAAGGAAAATTGACAAACACTGAACCAATTCTGCTAAAAGAAAAAGAGTACTGTAGGTAATTTTAAAAGTTTGTGTATTGGGCATGGTGGAACTAGACTGTAATCCCAGCTATTCGGAAGACTGAAGCAGGAGGATCCCAAGTTCAAGAATAAACTGAGAAACTTAGCAAGACCCTGTCTCAAAATAAAAAAGGAATGTGGATGTAGCGTAGTGGTACAGTCCTTGCCTAGCATACAAAAGGCTCTGGGTTCAATCCTCAGAGCTTCCAAAAATAACAAAAAGTTTGGGATAACAGAACTCATTATCTCAGTCAACTAAGGTATAAACTTAAATAAAAAATAATTTAAAAATTCACTTTTTCCACAAATAACCAACTGTATTATAACTCTGACAAATACTAAATCTTCTGACTTAAGGAAGGTTATACCACAAATTATAACATGAATTAAAATGAAATAGGAGCAATCCAAAAACCCAATAATTCTGCTTCTACGATTATACCCTGCAGAAATTTCTATAAGCCCCATGAAATAAATGCATGAAATTGTTATAAACAGAAAATAACCCAAATATCTAGTAGTAAATGGTCAAGTAAAATATAGCATTTATATAAAATGGAGAAACAGAAGTATTAATAATGATGTCAATGATGTGTATTTACTGACTGAAAGATGTCTTGACAGCAATATTAAGTGCAATTAGTATTTGTGTAACAGGTAAAATGTGATGGCATTTAAGAAAAACTCCATTACCAATAGCTGTAAAATCACACAGGAAATATGTGATAAGCCACTATGAATAGATATTTCTTAGTATAGGATTTGGAAGATACTTTTTCCTTGGGTATTTATGAATTGCGCACGTGTGTGTGTGTGTGTGTGTGTGTGTGTATGTTTAAACAGTATATAACAATGAAAAAAGAAAAACCAGAGGCAAGGCCAAGAGGAACAAACATAGTACCTTAAACGGTTGGTATAGGTATCAACACAGGTCTTCATTTTGGCCAATAATGTACCAACAGAAGTTTGACACTCTGATTGTTCTTCTTCCTCTTCACCACTCTCTGTAGAAAGAGGCAATAATAGCGGCACCATGGTAGTACAAGAGGCAATGGCCCGGAGCAATTCCAGCAGAGCCCGATAGAGTGGCACATGTCTTGCCATATCCAAAACTAAGAGGAGGAGGAGATGGAAAAGCACAAAATGAGAACATGTTATATACAAGTTAAGTCCACAGCAATGTGCCAGATTAACTGGTTGGTTAATAAATGGACAAATACAACAGATGGCTATTAGGCACCAATGTACAAAGAATAACAATAGGCACTTGGGGAAGTAAGGAAAAAGAAAAAGGCGCGGAGTTGGAGGGAAAACAATATGTAACTAATCTGCTTATATTACATTAAAAATGATTATATAGGATAATAGAATATGATAATAAATACACTTATTGGTATGAAGTAGAAATATATATTTAAAATTAATTTGAAACAAGTCATTCTAATGTTATAGAAGTGAGAAGGTTAGGTCTGGTGGGTTTTTAAAAATTAAATCTTCTTCAACAAATCAATCTTATTAATAAAAAATGTTGATTATGTTCACTTTCAATTATTAGCAACAAATATAATTAAATTTTTCTTAAAATCATATTTAAGAATAAATTCCTTATTTTAATGTATACTGTTTCTAAGGTTTTAGCTTTTGTAGCTGTATTTCTTTTTTTTCTTGGTACTGAGGATCAAACCAAGGGGTGCTTAACCACTGAGCCACATCCCCAGCCCATTTTTAAATTTTATTATTTAGAAACAGGGTCCCACTGAGTTGCTTAATGCCTCACTTTTGCTGAGACTGCCTTTGAACTTGTGATCCTCTTGTCTCAGCCTCCCGAGCTGCTGGGATTACAGGTGTGGACCATGGTGCCTAGCTTGTAACTATATTTCAACTGAAACTTACTTTTGTTTCCTATGTGAGATAAGGACTAACAACTTTTTTTTCAACACCAGTTACCAAATAGTCATTCCATAACATTTACTGAAAAAATGTTGCTGGATAGGATGGGAATATAGCAGAAGATAACAAAATCCCTACTTTCATGCATCTTATGTTCTTGGTAAAGGACAAATAAATATCTAATTTTTCAGAAGGTAAGAAGTACTCTGAATCTTAAATCATACCCAAACAATAACATCCATGTGATTCTATTCTATGTAATATTTTAAAAGAATAAAGCAGATCTATCTTCCACATCAATATTTGAGTGAAATGAATTGCAAAATATACATGTAGATGACATTTATGAAAACTTAAATACTACTTATTTTTTACGGGGAACTACATAAGAATTACATTAAGGAAAAAGGTGAATTTCTAAAAGTTAATTATATATATGACTACATATGTATATAAAAATGGCTAAGCGTGGCAAAGTAGAAACATTCCTGATGAGGCTATAGTCTCCTTTGATCATCTCTCTCCTTCCCTGCTCTTCATCAAGCACATCACTATGGCCTACATACATCTAATTAATTTTCTGTACAATGACATTTCTGTGGGCATATTATTCTATTGAGCAGGTGTACTGTCACCATTGTGTACATAAGAAACTAAGATTTAGCGAGCTACACTAACTGAAAGCAGAAAGAACAACACTGACACTGAGGTACACCTAATTTTAGAGCTTTTTCCACTATGCCATGATTCTTCCTTAGTGTCCAGTATGGTAACTACTAGTCTCATATGACTATCAAACCAAAACCCTAATATTTCAGTTCTCCAAATGCACTTAGTACATTCTAAAAGCTCAATGGACACATAAGTCCATGCTAGATAGCATAAATATGGCATGCTTCCATCGTACCAAAAAGTTGTCTTGGAAAATGCCACCTTAAAGAGTCAAATTCCTTACATATACATTCGAGTGTGTGTGTGTGTGTGTGTGTGTGTCTGTGTGTATATATAATTTTATAAATATATAAAATTTTGTTTTAAGCCATGAAAAGTTTGTGGGTATAGGGGTTGATGGGAGGGGAGGGACAGAGGGAGGAAGAGAAGGAAAAGAGAATTTATTTTCATAAAATTGATTATCTATTTGGGAAACAAAGAGAGTTCACAGCACTAGTGTTAATATAAAAGTCTGCAAAGTTTGTGAACACAAAATTAACAGGCATGGGTGCTTTTAATTTTTTATAACAAATAATCAAATGGAAAAAGTAATAAAAAAGATATTAACACAACAGTAACTCTAACCAAAAATATACAAGAATTTTACGATGAAAAACCCCTAGGCTTCAAAACACAGGTGACAGTTTCAGCATACATCCACAGAGAGACACATTCAACACAGTAAAAATGACAATTTAAAAAATATGTGAGGGGCTGGGGTTGTGACTCAGTGGTAGAGTGCTTGCCTTGCATGTGTTAGGCACTGGGTTCAATCCTTACCACCACATAAAAAATTAAGATATTGTGTCCATCTACAACCAATAATATAAAAAGAAAAGAAATACAGCTTTAAAAAATCTAAAAACCTTAGAAACAGTATACATTTAAATAAGGAATTCATTCTTAAATACATGTGATTTTAAGAAAAGTTTCATTAGATTGTTGCTAATAAATGAAAGTGCTTTCAGTTAAAATACAACAATATTATATTATACTGTATTTTAAAAGCCATAATTCTCTGTAATTTTATCAGTTTTTTGAATGGAACTAAAACAAGTCTTAAAAGGATTACAAGGCTCAGAGAAAGTTGTATTCATGGCTATATTTCATTTATTACAGCCATCAGCAAGAAGGCTTTATTAGATGGAATCTGGAGGAATTAAAATATAGGAATCCTATGTTCTCTCTCCCTTCTAGGAGATTCACACAGAAAATGCATTCTCCTCCAGCAGTAAAATGTTAAAAGTAAGTATTTCTGTCCAGAAGCTGACTTGAAACTCAGGAACACATGGTTTTTACTGGTTACTGGTCACATCACCTCTGAGCAACATACCCAATTTTCCACAGTTTACTTAGATCTTTAACATTTTACCTCTTCAAGTAGAACACAGAAGCCTTACAACCACGTTTCCTTCTGCCCCACCCTTTTTGTAATACTTGTTATAAGTATGACATTAACATGTCCTCAAGCTGCTATTTTGAAAGCTGTTTTTGCTTTCAAAATCATACATATTTTCAAGATTTAGGAGGAGAAAAATAGTCTATTTTATTTATTCAGAAATTAACTACTTCTTTTATTTATTTCTGAAGTTCATATTTCATTTTAAAATTATTTCCATTTGATCTGAAGAATTTTCTTAAGCATTTCTCTTAAAGGTTTGTGATACATATTCTTAGTTTGGTTTCTTTGGAGAATGTATTTCACATTCCTTCCTAAAGAATATATTTCTGGTTATAGAATTCTGGGTTGACAATTCTTTCAGGCAGTTTAGATGTCATTTCACCGTCCTTTGGCCTCTATGATTTTTTTTAATATTAATTTTTTAGTTTTAAGTGGACACCATATCTTTATTTTACATTTATGTGGTGCTGAGGATCGAACTCAGTGCCTCAAGCATGCTAGGCGAGTACTCTACCACTGAGCCACAACCCCAACCATGGCCTAAATGATTTCTTATGAGAAGTCTGTAATCAACTGAATAGTAGTTGTTCTCTTATAATAGTATAATTTTCTACGGATCCTCTCAAAATTAATTGGGTATTTTTGGTCTCATTATGATGTTTCCAGGTACAGTTTTCTGTGTGTTGACTTGTTTGGTATTTAACAAAGCTTCCTGAATCTCAGATTTTATATCTTTCAGCAATTTCATGTTTTCAAATATTTCTTGAAGCATATTTTCCACATTAATCTATTTCTTCACTGCTTGTAGGACTTCAGTGACAGGAGTATTGGACCTTTGATGTTATTCATGGGTCTGGGACTCTTCAGTTGTTTTTTTTTTTTTTTTTTTCCACATCATTTAATCAAGTTGAATGTCTGTACTGTGCTACAAAGTCCATTAGTGAATTTGAAATTTCAAATACTTTACAGTTGTAAAATTTCCATTTAGTTCTTTTCATGTTTCTCTGCCCCCCCCCAATCTTTCCAGTCATTTCTTTTTCTAATTTTCTAAGTGGCTAGTAAACTATGTAACAGCTACTCTTAGGACTTCATCAAATAATTTCAATGTCTGGGTTATTTTGTGGTTGAAACCTTTTGAATATCTGTTGCCTTGCATGTTAGTCATTTTCCCGACTCTTTACATTGATAATAATTTTGAATTATATCTTGAGACTTTTAATATTGGGTTGTAAAATTCTCGATGAACATCTAGAACTTGATTTCTAATTACTATTCTATTAAAGGAGTCAGGATTATTTAAATAAATTACTGAGTCCAGGGATTAGGCAGGGAAAGTACAAGACCAGCATAGATCATCTTGTAGCACCAGAAAGAAAAAAAAGTCCTATAAAAATCAAAATAGAGCATGTCAAGAAAGCCACAGAGAGCAACTTCAAAAAAAAAAAAAAAATGCCATTGGCCAAAGCCAAAACTACTTGGGCAACAAAACAATAACAATAAAGTAATAAGCTCAGGTTGGGAAACAGGGCAGGTAGTAGGGAATAACTACTAACAAATTTAAGACTTCTTCGTGGATGACTGAAAGTATTTTGAAAATTAAGATTATAGTGATGGTTACAGAGCTCCACAATTAATACTAAAACCCAATGAACTGTACATATTAACTATGTGAATTCTATAATGTGTTAATTATATTCTGAAAGGCTGTTGAAAACAATCATGACCCCCATATGAAAAAATATAAGTTCAAGGGAATACAAATAACTGACTGCATAAATACAGTGAAGAGACAAATCTTCCTTTCAAAAGAATTCCAAATCCTAAATGGATGTTCCAAAATCTAAATAAACACCCCCCTCCAGTAGAAGGGTACTTTGTTCCCTTCCCACTGAGTGTGTGGAAATGAGTGACATGCACATAAAGAATAGAGTTTGGAAAGGAAAGAGTTTTCTAAATTTCAAATTGGAAAGACCTGGTAGATAGCATCTTAACCACGTGATCGAGATTGACATCACCATCGATGATATGTGACATCATATGCACCCTGATGTGATATGACAAGAATGGGACTTTTATTTCTGTACTATTTTCTCCCCAAATCTATAACCTCAGTTACTCAGACTCTGTAAATTCACTCTCCAACTCTCTCCATGAGAATTTTCTCACAGTTTCTGTATCTGAGAGGTCTCTTTCCCAGTTTCTCTGGGAAACACAGGTATCTCTCAGGATAATGCTTATTTCCTTTTCAGCTCCAAAATGATATCTCTATACTTTGAAAGAGGCACTATAAAGGTAAGGATTTTGTGACACTTTAAGGATTTGTTAGCATAACCCATTAGGTTAAGAGTAAATAATATAATGTGCCCTAAGAGCTAACATATTGTTTTCTGAAAAGAAAGGAACATACCATTTTTCAAAAGGGGACTGAGATGAAGTAAAAACATTCTGCCTTGTAAAAGTCAAGTATGTATAACAATAAAACAGGATCTCCATCTAGTGGTCAGAGGAGTAACTTACTAAATGGTATAAATGTTAACTATAATAGAATTAGAAGTTCCATTCCAAGTTTTCTTTTTTTTTTTTTTTAGTTTGATTATAAAAACATTTATTTAATTGAAGACATTTTGGCTAAATAGGCCAACTTTCCCCACAAAACTAGTTATCTCCATTTTTCTTTTTTTTTTTTTTTACATTTTTTTTATTGGTTGTTGTGGATGTGTAACTGACGTGATTCTCCATTCCAAGTTTTCTAAGGAATCTCCATACTGTTTTCCAGATTGCTGGTGGGACTGAAAATTGGTGCAACCAATATAAGAGCGTGCCTTTTTCCCACATCCTCACTGACATTTATTGTTGTCTGTTTTCTTGATAACTGCCATTCTGACTGACATGAGATGAAATCTAATCTTAGAGTAGTTCTAATTTCCATTCCTCTTATTGCTAGAGATGCTGAACATTTTTTCATATATTTTTGACTGAATGTATATCTTCTTCTGAGAAATGTCTGTTCAGCTCCTTAGCCCATTTACTGATTGTTTTGTTTGTGTGTGTGTTTTTGAGTTCTTTATATATCCTGGAGATTAGTGCTCTATCTGACATGCATGTGGCAAAAATTTTCTTCCAAAATGTGTGCTCTTTGTTCACCTCATTGTTTCTTTTGCTGTGATTGGGAAAGGGGAGGGAGAGTGGGAAGGGTACATGGGGGCAGGAAAGATGGTGGAATAAGATAGACATCATTACCCTAGGTACATGTATGACTGCATATATGGTGTGATGCTATATTGAGTACAATCACTGAAATGAAAAGTTGTGCTGCAATTGTATACAATGAATTAAAATGCATTCTGTAGTCATATATACCACTTAAAATAAATTAATTTTAAAAAATAGGACTAGATAAAAAAGGATCATGACCTACAAAAGCAGCTTTCAGAATTACATGGTTATAAGTGGAAAGCTAAATGTTGATAAAAAAATTAAAACAAACACATCATTTACATGAACATTTTATTATCAACCTAAAAAATCTCTCATGAAATAACTGCCCTTTCTCTCTATGGCATTTTCATCATTCTTTTTGGGGGGAGGAAGAGGGGCGGGAGAATGCTGGGATAGAACCCAAGGCCTCATACATGCTAAGCAATCACTACCACTAAGCCAAATTCTCAGCACTCCCTCTTCTTCTTCCTGTTGTTTGACGTATTTTTAAAAATAATTAAGTATTATAATTTGATACATATATTACAATATAATGATTAAATCAGGATAATTAGCATTTCTGTTTCCTCAGATTTTATTATTTGTGTGTCAGAATCCTTCAAACGTCCCAAGAACTCTGAAATGTATAGTTGTCATATTGGGCCATATAACAAAGACTACTTCCCTCTATCCAACTGTTTTGGGGCCCTTTACCTACCAGCCTTTCACAATCCCTATCCCCCCTCTCCCTCTTCCTCGCAAATGACTATACTCTCTACTTCTACACTGTCAACTTTTTTCACTTTTTCAAATGAGTGAGAACATGTGCTATTTGTCCTCCCCTTCTTTCCTCCCTTTGTTTTTTCTTTTGGTGTAGGGGATTGATCCAGGGGAGCTTTACCACTGAGATATAGCCCCAGTCCTTTTTATTATTTATTTTTAGACAGGGTTTTGTTAAATTTTTTAGTTTCTTGTTAAGTTGTGGAGGCTGGTCTCAGTGTCTTGGGAGGCTGAGGCAAGAGGATCACAAATTCAAAGCAACCCCAGCAACTTAGCAAGGCCCTAAGCTACTCAGCAAGACCTCTTTCTACTTAAAATGCAAAAAAGGGCTAGGGAATATGGCTTAACAGTTAATTGCTCTTGGGTTCAATCCTTGGGGGAAAAAAAAGAAAGAAAGAGAGAGGGGGGGGGAAGGGAAGGAAGGGAAGGAAGGAAAGGAAGGAAGGAAGAAAAACTGAGGAGGCTGGCCTTAAACTTGCAATCCTCTTGCCTCAGCCTCTTGAATTGCTGGGATTATAAGCATGTTTACCACACTTATTTGACATATCTTCTAGTTTCATCCATGTTGCTGCAAATGATAGGATTTCATCTTTATATGGCAGAATAATATTCTAGAGTGTAAATATATAACTTTTCAAAAGTCCATTTATCTGTCAATGGACATCTTGGTTGATTCCTTCCCTGTATCTTGACTATTATGAATAGTGCTGCAGTAAGCACAGGTGTACAGATAGCTGATACAATTTCATTTCTTTTGGATATGGATATGCACATGTGCACACGCACACATACACACATACATACAAGCAAAGTAGAGGGATTGCTGGGTCATGTGGTAATTCTATTTTCATGTTGCTGAGGAACCTCTAATTAATGGTTGCACTAATTAGACAAATGGTATTGTATGAAACTAAGAAGCTGCTACACAGCAAGGTAAACAAAAGAAAACCTACAGAGAATATTTATGTCGACTATCTGACTAGGGGTTAATATCTAGAATACAATAGAAACATAATAGTAAGAAAAACAACTAAATAATCCAATTTTAAAATGGGAAGAGATCTGAATAGATATTTCTTTAAAAAAGATATACAACTGACCAACAAATACATGAAAAAATACTGAACACCATTAATCATCAGGGAGATACAAAGCAAAACCACAAAAATATCATCCCATTTACAATGACTATTATCAAAAGACAAAAAGTAAAAAAAAAGATGACAACTGTGTGGAGAAGGGGAGCTCTTATATATTGTTGGTGGGAATTTACCATTCCTTTTAAAAATGATACAATTTTTTTTATACACTTACTTGTTTCACTGCGTACCTAGACCTAGAAACTATGATTTCAAATTTATTGTTTTATTTATATTTTTTTCTTGACTGTTTTTCAGACCACCTGTCTTACTTATTTATTGAATTAGGCTCTTGGAAGAAAAGTCCAAATTATTATATTTTTTAAATTACTAGTTTGTTACACATAGCTGGCCAACACAGAATTATGTTATTAATTTCATGTTAATCCAAAGTGAAACCTCAAGAAAGAACACTAACATATTTCTTTATTTTGGTTATTTTTTCATGAAAAAAACTAATAGGCCAGTGTCAAATTTATTGTTCTATCTTAAATACCTGAAACTGGGACTGGGGTTCTGGCTCAGTGGTAGAGTGCTCACCTAGCACGTGCAAGGCACTGAGTTCGATTCTCAATACCACATAAAAATAAATAAATAAAATAAAGGTATTATGTCCAACTAAAACCAAGAAAAAAACCCAAAATACCTGAAACCATGCTGCAAAAACATTTGTTAAATATGAGTAATTCTGCCTAAATATGAAAACTCATACTGCCATTGTACCAAATACTTTAAAAAAAGGTCTCCATTTATTTAAATATAACAGGCCCCTAAATTTCCTCTTCACCCATTTTCACGCTTATACAAAGAAGATAATTTATGAAAAGGTTATAGCAGTCGGGTGTGGTGGTGGTGTACACAAATAATCCCAGCCACTTGGGAGGCTGAGGCAGGAGAAAAGAGAATCACAGATACACTGGAGATGTAGCTCGGTGATACAGATGCCCCTGGGTTCAATCCCCAGTCCCCACTCCCCAAAATAAAAAGATTATAGTAGAAAAACTACTAATAAATCATTATTAAATAGTTCTGCTGCAGTGAAAAGTAACTGTCTAAAAATAACAAATTTGTTAAACAATGGCATAGTCATTATTATACTACAAGTAAAAGAATTGTTAAGAGAATTATTTAATGACTAAATCACTAAATATAATCAGTTACCTACCTCTGAAGAATAGGATCAGTGTCTCAGTTACAGAATTGTTAGAAGTCATTTTTGAAAAAAGGGTGTCCTTCTCCCCAAGGAACTTGTACACTCCCTCTATTCTGGTAATAATTTTGCAACTGACAATATTCTCTTTCCAACTTTGATGCAAAGATGTTCAGCGCTACAAGTGAAGATCAACTTTATGTGCAATTATTGTTGATCCTTTTGGCCAGCCTAGTATTATTATTTAAAATATTTAGGCCAGTTTAAAAACTTCTGTCAAAATAAAATAGACTTAGGTAACTTGCTACATTGTGAGATTGCACAACTGAAACCTTGGGAAGGTTTTATTAAAATGAGGAATAAACTCTGGTACTCATAAATTTTTAACAGTAATTAAGGAGTTAAAAATATCTGCCAAATAGCTACTTAGCACCAGGAGAAAAGGGCAAAAGGGGTTGGGGGTAGAGGCAAAAAAACACATTAGGTAATTAAAGGTTACCAGAAGACCAGTGTTTGATAGGAAAAGTAGGGCACTGACACCACAGGCCTCTGTATTTTCTTGTCTTGTTCATCAATCACTTAAAAACATGTAACAGAATGGAAATATGTAGTATTTTCTTGTAGCTCTTAAAAGAACCTATCACCTTGATTTCTGTTTTTGAATATGCTAGCAACTGTAAGCAAATATTTTCATCCCTTAAATTCAATGTCAAGCGAAATTATCAGTATTGTTTCCACACTTAAAATCACCCTGTGGGGCTGGGGATGTGGCTCAAGCGGTAGCGCGCTCGCCTGGCATGCGTGCGGCCCGGGTTCGATCCTCAGCACCACATACAAACAAAGATGTTGTGTCCGCCGAGAACTAAAAAATAAATATTAAAAAAAAAATTCTCTCTCTCTCTCTAAAAAAAAAATCACCCTGTGGTGGGCTGGGGTTGTAGTTCAGTGGTAGAGTGATTGCCTGGGTTCGATCCTCAGCACCACATAAAAATAAATAAATAAAAATAAAGGATTTGTGTTCACCTACAACTAAAAACATATTTTTTTAAAAAAATCAACCTGTGGCTGGACTGGGGGATACAGGCTCAGTTGGTAGAGTGCTTGCTTCACATGCACAAGGCTCTGGGTATAATCCCCAGCACCAAATTGGGAAAAAAAAAAAAAAAATCAACCTGTGGGCTGGGGTATGGCTAAGTGGTAGAGCGCTTGCCTAGCATGTGTGAGGCACAGGGTTCAAGGCTCCGCACCACATATAAATAAATAAAGATCCATCAACAACTAAAAAAACCCTGTTGGGCAGAGGATGTAGTTCAGCTATTACTGTGGAAAGCCCTGGGTTCAACAAAACAAAAACAGAAACTGACTTAGAGGATATTCTATAAATGGTCTACATCCTGTAAAAAATATTGACACCTAAAAAGATAAAGGCTGTGAACTATTCCAGATTTTTAAAAAAGAATAAAGAGTCAAGACAACTAAACAAAGCAAAAGATTCTGAGTTGAATACTGTAACCTATGCCCCAACCATCAAACGTTGCCAAAAATAAATTAAATTGGAAATACAACAAAATTTAAAAATGAACTTTAGACTAATGTTCTAAAATAGGCATTTTACTAAGTTTTAGGAAAACCGTGGCAAGATAACTTGTTCAGATTTTAAAAATCCACTGAAAAGTTAATTATTAATATTTTACCTAAATTTGATAATCATATAATTAACTTATATTTGCTTATACATATATAATATTAGGCCAGATATTCCTGACATATCTTGCTTCTCATAAACTAAAAGTGAGAAAATATTCTAAACTCAAGAATAATTCTCTAATTACTGAAAACATGATTTAAGAGGCATGACATCTAATTTATTTACCACAACTTAGTTAATAATTTTATATTATTTATCTTGAAGTATTATTCTAATTTGGGGGATATCAGGAATTGAACCTAGGGGTGCTATCCCACCAAGCCACATCTATCCCTTTTTGAGACAGGGTCTAAATTGCTTAGGACCTTGTTAAGTTTCTGAGGCTGGCTTTGAACTTGCCAGCCTTCTGCCTCAGTCTCCAAAGACACTGAGATTACAAACTTGTACTACCATTGCCTGGCTTAATAAAGGTATGATTTCAAAATATATTTTTGGTATCACATTCAAGTTCAAATGTACTAATTAAAGTTATATCATTACTTAGACAAAACACACATTTAAGCACATCTAAATACAGTATGAAGAAACTCCTTTTTCAAGAAAATACTAAAACTTGGAAAAGAAAAATCAAACTCTGATCTGTCACATAAGATTACTTATTACCACACAATTTCTTTTTTATTTGTTTTAAGACAGGGTTGGGCTAATTTGCCCAGATTGGCCTGGAACTCAGGATATTCCTCCCATGAGACAGGATTACAGATGTATACCACCATAATTAGAATTAACATACATGTTTCATCAGAAAGCTCACTTATATAAACAGTGATTATTTTAAATATTATATAAATAATGTTTTGATCCTAAAGCATAAAGATAAAAACTCAGTATTATACAAAGACTGAATTTTAAAACAAAGAAGTTTAAGTTGTTTTGGTAGGCAATGTATTTCTTGAAAGTAAAGGGATTAATAAAATAAAATTTTAATGATAGAGAAAATGAGAAAAAGACAAACCTTTTCTCACCCTATCCAATTGTTCTATGCAATCCAGTATTAAATTTTATACAATATCAAGTATTTTACTTAATTACAAAACATTCTACATTTGCAATTAAAAAAAAAAAAAGACCAAGCTGATATGTAAAACAAGTCAATCTAAAAAATAAAAACAAATCTAAATACTTAATTACCTCCATACCTTCATGAAGAAATTTAAGGCAGACTGGTATTCTTTTGAAGCACAATAATTTCTATAATAACGGTAGGGAATCTAAGCAGTAATTCCTTTTCAAATACAAATAAATATCTTTTCTTTCCATCCAACTGTGCAACTTAGCTGCCACCAACTACTAGATTACTCTGAGATTCATTCCCACTGTTTTCCCTATGTATTCCTAACAAACTAACAAAACGCATACATGTTTACTTTCATGAGTAATAATCTAAACTAAAAGAGATAAGGATAAAACAGTTAAAATAAAAAACAAACTTAAGGGTTCTGGTTAAAAGTAAACAAGAACTGCTTGTTTTTCTTGTCATTATTGTGTTCTGAGTCTCATAACTTTCTGTACTTATTTTTAAAAGAACACAATCCTTGGACAATAATTCCACAACCAAGGAAATAATAAACTAACTCCAATCAATAATAAGTTGCATATTGACAAAGTAAGTACCTATGATATTTTCATTGAATTTTAAAAAATTAATCTCTTTATTATTATTAAGTACTTGTGCACTTGCCTTTCTTCAAACCTTACTATTGTCTAGCAGGGTATAGTGGTACACTACACATCTGTAATCCTAATAACTCAGGAGGTCCATACAGGAGGATCATAGGTTTGAGGCCAGCCTTAGCAAAATTGCAAGACTCTGTCTCAAAATAAAAAGGTCTGGGTAGGTAGTTCAGTGGTAAAGAACCCCGGGGTTGAATCCCCAGTATGGGGTGGGGGTGGAGGTGGTTTACTGTGCATCATTTCATAGTTGGATGAAAAAATCCTATAAAATGCACAGAGATTCCACCATATTTAGCACATTTCAATCAGAATACTGTCATGAATTTGCTAGCCTTTGTTTTATGATTTTTGGTTATTAAAAGAAAGAAATGTGTGCACTTAGGTAAACACAAAGGAATCATAAAAATTTTTATTCCAAGTACCAGAAAAGGTGATGGCATAATATTAAATTAAGGGCACCAAAATCAATTATTTTCAGAAAAATAAATAAGAAATAAATCTTCTGACTGTGTCAATTAAACCTTCTTATTTAAGCTGATAATGATAAAATAAGTGGACAAAAATATTCATCCACAAAGATATTTCAAATGAACAATTTCAAAGTTTTATAATTATGTGATTTACCTGAATCATTTCGTAGGTAAGATGACATGGCTGGGATGAGGCAGGACTGACTGAGAAGCTCTAGAAGTACAGACGGCAGGGCATTACTGTTCTGTCCTCTACTCTCATGAGATGACTGAGCTTCTCCATTTACTGTACCACTAACAGGATTTATGTAACTTGCAAGAACCTGAAAATTTAAATTATTGAAAGTAAACTGGACTTTAGCTCCACATACTTTAAAGGCGTATATGTTAACAGATTCAATCTGAATATTCAAAAGTATATATTTCTATTCATTCAATGTCTTACACTATGTTTTTGAAAAGAAGATATGTTCTGTTTAAATTTTCAAAAGGAAAGGATCTATATTGCCTGAGAGTGTTACTGACAAAACATGGTGCACCGCATATGACTACACTTAGAGAAGAAATCCATTTAAGGGCACAAACTTAAAAACAGTAGCAACTCTTGTTATTTATGATATTTTATTGAGCAGGTTCAGTTTACAGTTTCAGAGTACTGAGACCTTAAGACTTCTACATTACAATAAGTGTATCATTCGAGAATTGCAGAAAGCAACACTTAAAAAGACTTTATTAATTTCAATTAGTTGATAAAGGAACTAAAGCTAATCTTTTCTTTAAGTCTCTCTACTCACTTCTGTGGTATCAAGGCTTTTTTATGCTAGTTCAACTTGCCCGACTCTAGAAACATCACAGACAATTTGAAAACAAAAGTATAATGGTGCTGGGGATGTAGATCACTGGTAGAGCAAGCACAAGGCCCAGAGGTCAGTGCCCAGTAACAACAAAAAGAGAATAAACAGGGCTGAGGTTGTGGCTCAGTGGTAGAGTACTTGCCTAGCATATGTAAGGCACTGGGTTCGATTCTCAGCACCATATATAAATTAATAAATAAGTCCATCAACAGTTAAAACAAACAAGTAAAGTAAATAAACAGATAACTTTTAATAGAGGAGTTCAGATACAACATGTTAAAAATGAGATGATGACTAGAAGAAAGTAGATATGTACATTTTCTAATTATAGAAGAATTTCATTCTTGTTAACTTCCTTTCAGTGAAGAAATTAAGAATTATAAGCAGGGAAGTGTAATCTTTGTCCAAAGGCATCTAAGAATGTACTGGGAGAAGGGAGTACAAGTGGGCATAAAAGTAGCTGAAGATGAGTTGGATACATCATCAATATTTAAAAATCTGTACAAATACAGAAAATAATGATAACTATTATCACTAAGGATATGGCCTCTACAAATTTACCTGCAGAAGACAGGTGACATGTTCCTCTTCCAGCCTCTGTTTAGTTAAGGCTTGCTCCACATCCCACCCAGAAGCTGTAGAACCTGTTCCAAAGCCAGTTCCTTTGGCCCAATATAACTGCTGTTCTTCTGTTGATGAGGGGTTATGAGAGCTTGACACCTGTGGCTTAGGGCAATAAAAAATAAAAATTTATTACTATTGGACTTTATTTCTTACTGACAATGTAAAATAGTTCAACAGTTATGGAAAATTTGTTGAATGATCATTTAAACATTGAATTACTATGACCCAGGAATTCTACTTCTATGTAGATACCCCAAAGAAAACTAGTCTTAAATAAAAAAGACACACACACACACACACACACACACACACACACACACACACATATGGTCATAACAGCACTATTTATAATAGTCAAAAAGCAAAAAGAATCCAAATGTCCAACGGATGAACAGACAAGCAAACACAATGGAATACTGTTTAGCGATAGAAAGTAATGATGTACTAATGCATGCTATGTGGACAAACCTCAAAAACTAAGTGGAAGAAGACAGAAAATGTAATATGTTGTAAAATTCAATTTCTATGACATATCTAGTATAGGTAAATGCACGAAGACAGAATTCAAATTGCAGTTACAAAGGGAAAGTAGGGGTAAATGGAACTATAAAATTAAAAAAAATTACCAGAAAAGGGGGTAAATTTCTTTGAGAGCCCAAAGAATCAATGACTCAAAGTCAAACAGAGAAAACGGAGAAAGAAAAAAGAGATATGCCAGACCCTTTTAGGATGAATCCAGTAAAAAGACTAACACAGAGATGTTTTTAATCATTATAAGAGAGACTATTATTTACAGAAGTTTTAATTCTTAATTTTACTCAGCATTAAAAGAAAATAAAATCATGGCATTTGCAGGTAAATGGATGGCATTGGAGAAGATAATGCTAAGTGAAGTTAGCCAATCCCCCGCAAAAAACAAATGCCAAATGTTTTCTCTTATATAAGGAGGCTGACTCATAGTGGGGTAGGGAGGGGGAGCATGGGAGGATTAGATGAATTCTAGATAGGGCAGAGGGGTGGGAGGGAAAGGTAAGGAGCAGGGGATTAATAAGGATGGTGAAATGTGATAGACATCATTATCCAAAGTTCATGTATGAAGACAAAAATTGGTGCCAACATACTTTATATACAACCAGAGATGAAAAACTGTGCTGTATACATGTAATAAGAATTGTAATGCATTCTGCTGTCATTTATTTAAAAAAAAGTCAATAAAAAATGGTGTGGAGACAGAAAACAATTGATTAAAAACCTCACCTCTCCCCTCCTACCATAAAGGTGAATTCTTTTTTTTTAAATTATTTATGGGATTGTAACATTAATTCTAGAACAAGAATCTTTCTGTAAAGAATCCATTAAATAAAACATATCACATACCCTCAAAACATTTGCAATTAAATGTTAGTTTAATAGGCACTTACAAGCAATATCAATACTTTTTGTTTCCATAGAAGTATTTACTAAGGAAAAAGAATATATGTAGAAATTGATTGGGGGTGTGTGTTCTGGGGATTTAATCCTGCAGTGCTCTACCAGCGAGTGAGCTACACCCTAGTCCATTTTTATTTTGAATCAGAGTCTCATTAAGTTGTGATGGATGGCACTGGGCTCAATTCTCAGCAGCGCATATAAATAAATACAAAAAGGTCCATTGACAACTAAAAATTAAAAAAAAAAAAAAAGAAATGTGTTTTAGGTGGTAGATATGCTATCTATCTATCTATCTATCTATATATGGTATATACACACCCAAACATTTTATTCAACAAATACATACAATTGTGTGTCAATTTTCAAGTTTCTAATTTAAACATGATTGTTTTTTTCTTCCTTTTCAGTACCCTATTAAAAAAAATTTGCTACAACATTACAACATAATTGTGTCTGATTAATTAAACAGGTTTTTTTTTTTTTTTTTTGGAACCAGGAATTGAACCCAGAGGTGCTTAATCACCAAGCCACATCTCTAGCTCTTTTCATTTTTTGAGACAGGGTCTTGCTTCGTTGATTAGGGTCTCATTAAGTTGACAAGGCAGGCTTTGAACTTGTAGTCCTCCTACCTTAGTCTCCCAAACTGCTGGGATTACAACCGCTGGGATTCCCATTGAACCTGGGGTATATATTTCTAATATACTCTAAACATTTAGATTTATGGACCCCTTAAAATTATTTTGCCTACAGAGCCCAACAGAGCTTAAAAGATTTTTTTATTTCCACATAGATATCAAACTCATCTACTATTGATGAGACTATACTAATTCATTATGTTGCAGTTACATGTCATGTATTAGATAATCTTTTACATATGGGCTTTCGTCTCTATTTTTTCCTAGGCTTCTATCTATCCTTTTAATAGCACCACAGTTTCATAGTAAACTTTGATCTATGGTAATATGTGTTGCCTAGACATGCTGTTGTTCTTTGAAACTGCATTAAGTATCCTTGACCCATTGTATTTCTACATAAATTTTACAATCAATTTGTAAACTTCTTCCAAAAGGAAATCTGGAATTGCAACAAACATAAATTAATTTGGAAAAGAATATTATTGTCCTGCTGTAGTTTCTGGAGATAAACATAGGCAAACACATTAAATACCTTCAAGTGTTTTTTTTTGAAAAAATTTTATGTATTTTATGAAGTGATTTTATGCAAGTTTTCAGATATATTCATAGGAATCATCTATTTCTTTTTTAAAAAACCATTTTATTTTTTTTTAAGAGAGAGAGAGAATTTTTAATATTTATTTTTTAGTTTTCGGCGGACACAACATCTTTCTTTGTATGTGGTGCTGAGGATTGAACCTGGGCCGCATGCATGCCAGGCGAGCACGCTACCACTTGAGGCATATCCCCAGCCCCAAGAATCATCTATTTCTGATGCCACTCTTAAAAATTTCTTTACAAAGTTCTTCTCGCCTATTACTGTTAAATAATAATTATTTCCATATATTTATTTTTTTCAGTATTGGGGACTGAACTCAAGGGGTGCTCTACCACTGAGTTGCCTAGGGCCTTAGATTTGTGTCTAATCCCTAAATTGTAGGGATTAAAGCATGCACCACTGGAATTGATGAAATAATTGATTTTTATATACTGACTCTATATATTGCATCCACACTAAACTCAGTTAAGCCATTGATTATTTTTAGGTTTTCCTAAAAAATACAATCAAATCATCTAGAAATAATGAGGTTTGAATCCTATTTTTTTTTCGTTCTTGTCTGACTCCATTGAACAGAACTTACCATGCAATAGTATGATTCTCTAAATTTCATTAAAGGAAAGGAAAATGGATCATAGCATAAATTCAAAATACCGTGATAAATGGGAAAGTTATTAAGCTTTTAAAATTTTTCTGTTTTTCGAGTAGGTGGGTTAATTTGCAATTTTCCAAAGAAGCCTAATATAAAAATCAATTACAGTTTCACTTTTAAATAACCCTTGTTTTAAGTGTACAAAGGGACACTAAAGTCTTTGAAATACTACTGCAGAAAAGGCTTTAGTTTTTCATTTTATAAAGAATTCAAATTATGGGGCTGGAATTGTGGCTTAGTGGTAGAGCACTTGCCTGGCATGTGTGAGGCCCTGGGTTCGATCATCAGTACCGTATACAAATAAATAAACAGAATAAAAGATCTACTTACAACTAAAAAATATTTTTTTAAAAAAAGGAATTCAAATTAAACTTACTTCTGTTTGATTGAGATTAGAGTTTGGAACTCGTGGGGCATGATGGCTCAGAGCAGAGAGACAGACAAGAATGAGATGTAGTGCACCAATTTCCAATGCCATCCGCCTAAGCAGCACACCGTCATCAGTTGTCAAAGGAGTCGTGCTAAACAAGCTACGAAGGACATGGAAAGGAAGGGTTGGAAGCACATTGGCTGATGGAGATTGCAGAATATGACCTAGATTAAAAAAAGAAGAGGACTCAAACTCAAAAATATTTAAAAACACAATATGGAGTTACATACAGGGTCAAAAATTAATGACAATGCAATGTAAAATTATATCACTTAATTTATTATAAAGCCATAGATAGAACAGTTATATTTTCAAATTTAATCACAAATAGTGTCAGGAAAAAAGCTCTGTAAGACACAGTATACAAAAATTCCAAAAAGGTTGAAATATATGCATATAATAATTAGTAGCTACAGATGATATCAAAATTATTATAAACTAGAATTCAAACTAAACTCTCTAATAGAGAAGAATTTAAAGTGTCTTACAATAGTAAAAATATAACTACTTGCCTTAAGAGTAGTTTCCACTACAAACAGTGAGTGACTGAAATTACTACTATCTTTTTTGCAATATAGTTTTCTACTATGTTTTAGAAAGAAGTGTTACATGCAAAGAAAGCAATGCTACATGAATGGTGGATGAGATTATTATAGAAAAGGATATAATTATGCTTTCAAAAATATTTATTAATTGTTTGTTTGCAGTGCTAGGGATTGAACCTAGGATCTTAGGCATGCCACGCAAGCACCCTAGGACTGAGCCACATCCCCAAGCCCCATAATTACTTTTTAATATATACTCATTGTGTATTCATTAAAAATAGTTTGAAATGGCATAAATGCAGTTGGTTCTCTTTTTTAAGGTCACACCTACTGTCTTGCAATATAATGTTAAAATACGATAGACCTTACCCCTTTAGCTACTTAACAAAATGTACTTAGAATAACTGATAGCTTCAAATTTAAGGTATATAAATTCATGGTTTTATTGAATTAAATATATATTGTGGAGCAGAGTTTAACAAAATAGTCTTCCTAAATGACATATGAAAGAAAATAACCCACTCAAAAGAATGTGTTTTTTAAATGATATAAGAAAATATTTATTTTTATTAATATGAGTAGAATGGTCATTGAGTGAACAAACATATGACCCAAGTAAAAATCTACTTTGCTAGGCCACCCTGTCATCAACCAATGTTTTTTTTCTTTCTTTCTATTAAATAATAATATCAAACAGTGGAAATAATCATGAGCTTTCTATGATTACTCTGCATTATTATATATTATATTTACCCTTTTTAAAAATCTTGTTCTCCTTAATCAAAATATTGCTGACACTGACTTTAAGAAAAAAATATTTCGCTTAATACATTTTAATAAAGCCTCACACTTTTATTCAAAATAAAACTTCAGGTTCTTAGTAAGACTTTTCACATTACCAATATCAGCTTTTAAAGTAAGTTGTCAGTATTACCTTTTGTACAAATTTTCATCAGCTACTTTATCTCCTCTCTCATATTCTGAGCCTCCAAATACTGCTCAAACCATTCCTTCCTTCTGAAATAACTCTTCCCAATTAAATCTCACCTATCCTTTAAGCGTCCCGCAAAAATCCCTATGGAGCTTCATTCACACATTGCTGGGTAGTAAAGAAATAACCTCACACTTGTGAGGTTCCATCATATCACATTTAAGTGTGTTCAGGCCTTAAATAACTTGTTACATCTGCATGTACTTGGTCACTGTTATGACTAGATGACACTTGCTACATAAGGGTAGATCTACTTAAACACTACATGTTTAAATCACTCCAAAGGTTTCTAGCAAGTTTGTAAGATCTTAGGAAATATGTTTTGAACAAAAACAGAAATTAAAGTTCTTTTTTAAATTTTTTTAAATTTATTTTTTATCTGTAGTTGGACACAATATGTTTATTTTATTTATTTATATGTGGTGCTGAGGATGGAACCCAGGGCCTCACACGTGCTAAGCGAGTACCCTACCGCTAAGCCACAACCCCAGCCCGAAATCAAAGTTCTTTACAATTTATTACATCTTATCTTCAAACTGAGCTACCATCATCAACAAATTATCTAATAGTTGAACTATGAAAAAAATAAATGATGAACAACAAGCAATGATCTGAGTAACTCTACTCAATCTACTTATGTATGTGTTGATAAATTTAATTAATAACACTAAACACTTACTTCCTTCTCCATCATCTGTCACTCCCAATACCAATCGAAGAAGGCACTGGGCATGTTTTCTTTCTTTCAATAGCACTTCAGCATAGCCCGGAAGACGAAGAAATAATCCAAAAGCAGCCAATGAATGGGCAGGTATGGGAGACATGGTCTGTACTGCTGACTTGATAGGTGGGGGTTCAGCTGCAATGGTTTCTGGAGCTTCATAAACTAATTCCCCTGATTGTTCAATGGTCACCCATTCAAACTGGTCACTATCCTTTGGCTTTTCCTGAGTGGTAGATGTTACCACTGGAGCACTCACCTTAAAAACAAAACAAAACAAAACTGTGTTTGGTTATTTGTATCTTTCAACATTAGGTTCAAATAAAAGACTTAAAATGATCTTTTTAAAATACAAGAGTATAAAGAATAAAAAAGGGACAAGCATCCAGACACCAGAAAGTACATGAAATCCTGAGCGTGGCAGTAGTAGCATCTCTATATTAAAGTTATATTTTCTGCTTGTAATTAGTTAAGTATCTTTAGATAGTCTTTAAGATTATATAAATATCTTGTTTCTCACTTAACTGATTATTTTAGTAATAGCATTTTTATACTTCTTTCCTGAAACCCTACCTACCACCAAAACTATAAAGGTTGACTTCTTAATACTACCATTCTTTCCGTATTTATTTAGTTGTCATTGAACTACAAGGAAAAATATTCATTTCTTCCCCTGCGTGTATTCATGTTTATCATCATGGATTCTAATTTTACTCTATAGTTACATTCTGTTATTATCATTAGTTATTTTGATGTCTAAGTGGAATCAGATTAGTCACTAGAAATCCTTAAACCAGGTTTCTGCCTCCTTTCAACACATTCCTATCCTTCAAGCATTTCTTTATTTTCTACTACAAAAGAAACTTCAGTCTCATCAGTTTTAGAGTCCTGAATTCTTTTTTTCCTGTGGTACTGGATTGAACCCAGGCCCTTGCAAATGCTAGGCAAATGTGTCTACCACTGATCTACATCCCTAGTCCTGTTTTTATTTTGAGACAGGGTAAGTTACCCAGGCTACCCTTGAACTTCAATTTTCCAGCCTCAGACTTCTGAGCAGCTGAGATTGTGGGTGTGCACCACCACACCCAGTAATCTCTGATTCCTTTTAATGGAAAACTGACACTGATAGGGGAGTCTGCTTCCAGGACCTATCAGCAAACAAATCAAGAAAATCCAAGTATAAACACATATGTATATGTGTGAGTTCATATATAGACAAAATTTCTGTAATCCAAGTGGTTCAGGAGGCTGAGGCAGGAGGATTGTGAGTTCAAAGCCAGCCTCAGCAAAATTGGGGTACTAAGCAACTCAGTGATTGAGAGCTCCTGAGTTCAATCCCCAGTATCCCACCACACACACACACAAAAGAAATGCTGATAGTGGGCTGGGGGTGTAGCTCAGTGGGAAGAGCACTTATGCCTAGTACACACAAGAACCTGGGTTCATTTCCCAGCACCCGCCTCCCCCCAAAAGCTGGTAGGCTTAGAAGGAAATGAGGAACAAGTTAATAGAAACTACAGGAAGGAAAGGGATATTTGGCAGATAGTGGCAGATCCTTAGCTCCTTTGTGTCTTAAATGTAGAAGCAGCACTTGTGATAATTAAGTGATGAAGTTGGTTATTTAGCAGAGATTTCCAAGCAAAATTATAAGTACAGCCTGTTTCCTGCTTGCCATTTATACTAAAATGTAAGAGGAAAGAGATAAATTGAAAGATATATCTGCAGCCAATATTAACAACTTAGGAAATTCTCAACCTATTAAGATCACAAAAGTTGCTAAAATCTCACTGCAAGAAAAACTCTGGAGAGAAAAATCAAGGATGTGGCAGGATACCCTTTTCCTTGGGTTTTAGAAAATTCTAAAGGTCAGAGTATCTATTTACATAGAGAACTCTTTGAAGAGATGATACCTATTATACACAGATCCCCTCAGTGGGGATCTAACAGAAATCCTAGATTCTTTTGAACTAATTATTAATAGAAATGTGAATAGTAAAGCCTTTGCCGATGAGAGCTCAGAAGGATGTGAGAATTGTGATGGAGAAAGCCTACCTTGTCCTTAATGTAATGTCTTTTTTTCCAGTAAGAAATAGTTTTACTCCTCTGTGTCAATCATCTTATGATATGTGACCTCCAAATCAAAATATCTTAAACTTTTTGAATACTAGGGGAATTATAATTCCCTTACCTACTGTAAGCAATATCCATTTGCTGAATAGGTATTGTGTACTGTTGAGGTGTACATCCCCAAAAGATATACTTTCTGTGAAGGTAACCTTATTTTGAAATAGTTTCCACAGATGTAACTGAGTTAAAACAAGGGAAAACTGGTTTGAAAAGACCTTTCATTCAATCACTAGAGTCCTTAGAATGAGAGAAAGGTATAGAGACACAGGGAAAGTAGCCAGATGAGACACAGGCAGAAAACTGGAGTAATGTAACTACAAGCCAAAGAATGCAAAAACCTCACAGCTATCACTGGAAGATAGAAAGAGTCAAAAAAGGATTCTTCCCTAGAGCCCTCAGAGGAAGCATGGACTTGATGATACCTTTATTTCAGACTTAGCGTCTCCTATACATGATAAATTTCTATTGTTTTAATCTCCCCAGTTTGTATTATTTTTAATTGTTCTATGAAATTTATACAAAGTACCTAGAGACAGAAAGAATAATTCTCCTAACTCATTCAACAAACATAAAGTGCTTTGTATTTACAATTCTCCATGCCCTACACTCCCACCCCACTATTAATTAAAAAAAAAAAAGCATAGGAAGCATATACATCAATGTTAGCATAGTAATAAACATGAGAATAGGTTAAATTAATTTTTTTAATATCTACACTGAAAATGGCATCTAAAACAACGTTTTAGAACGAAAGAACATATATGGACAATAGTACACAGTATTTTATTCTCCCATTTCCAATAAGAACTGTAAATAATATCAAATCTAACAGAAGCACAGAAATGACAGCACTATTGTGACAACCATAAAAATCAAGAAAAATGCTACAGCATGATAAGTTTAGCAAATGCAGTTTGTCTATAACATTTCTGACTAATTCTCATAAAGCTGTGTAAAGACTAACCTTTGAAAGAGTTATATAATGATCAAAAAGGTTAATGCAAGTTAAAAACCAAAACAACAACAAAAATCAAACAAACAAACAAAAATACACATCAGTATCTCATCTTACCTGTTGAATTACTTCTGGATACAGCATGGGCAGTCTTTCTGCAATCAAGGCTAATCCACCCATTCCTGCAAAAACTTGTAATGGTGACTGAATGGGACAGGTTTCAAGTAAAGATTCATCCAATATCCCATCCAAACAATCATCACTTGGAGTGAGAGCCTCATCTTCTGGACAGCTACCAAGTAAGTCTCCATGATCTATACAATAACAAAAAACTGAATGGGTAAGAAAAGATCTGGGTTTTTAATAGAGCTATTATTTTTTAAAAGTTAATACGTGCATTAAAGGAAAAAAAAAAAAAAAAAAAACAAAGTCATCCAGTCAAAAGCAGCTTAGTTGGACATGTCCCTCCAGGTCATGTGCATACATACACAACATCCCCTTTTGTGTGATTAAGATCTTAGAGTATATCATGTTTTTCCACACATCATGAATATTCACCAATTCAAAATCCCAAAGCTAAACACACACACACGGATTAGTTGTAGATGGACACAATACCTTTATTTTGTGTATTTATTTTTATGTGTTGCTGAGGATCGAACCCAGTGCCTCACACATGCTAGTTGAGTGCTCTACCACTGAGCCACAACCCCAGCCCTACACAAGTATCTTTGATAACCAAGAATTCACTACACCAACTCAGTCTGTTACAAAAAATTGTAATCCTTTCTTGGGGATAAAAATTTCAGTGGAGACAGAAAGGGCAACAGGCCTCCAGATGAACATACTGGTAGTGTTACAACTAAAATAATGCATTCCCTTGATGCTCAATATAAAATGAAACAAAGCAACAGAATAACCAAGCATGCTTCTAAGAGGGTTCATTTTCAGATTTCTATTCCTAAATATTAGTAAGAAAGTATGTTCCCAGTAAATTAAAGTATTCCTGTAGTACAACCAGAAGATGCACACATGAGTGGCACTTGCTCCCATCTCTCCCTGTATACTTCCTTCTGTCCTCTGTTGCAGCCTAACGAACAAGTTCTCATATACACTGCCCAAAGATAAACAAAAAGATAAACACTAGCTCTACTTTTTATGACACACTGTTACTACAGGACATCTAGAAAGCTTAGATGTTGTGGAATAAAGCATGAACTTTGTATAAAATAAACACAAGTATTTTACTAAAAATGCACATAGAAATCTATGGTTATAATCTAAAAATGTCTTCCAGAAATGGAGAAAAGAGCACTTATCCTCACCCTTCCTCTTTTCCCTCTTCTCCATTCCAGTGACTAAATTCATGACTACACCTAGGACCAACAAAGGTCATTACCAGAAGACAGTTCTTCCTAAAAACTAACAAAGGGTATTAATACAGGTATTTTTTTCAGTTCTTCTAAAACTTTGAGCATTAGGACTTTTACTTTAATAACCTACAATATTAACTAAAATGCACATAACAATGGCTAGACAATCTGAATTAATGTAAAGGGCATAGATTGTTTCTCTATGCATGCTTTCTACTTCCCCTACCCACAATCCAGTGAACCTTCAACATACTCTCCAAGACATTAAGTTCAGCAGTTCTACTCCCCTCACTGGCAACCATTCCATTGAAGTAATGAAAAAATATTTAAAAGGGCAATACTTTAGACCTCTACTTTTACCATGTGTAAAACTTACATAGTTGGACTTACAATTCCAAGTATACATACTGAAGGACTGAATAAATCGCACACAATTTATTAACAAAGGCTAGACTTTGAAGAAGGAAAAAAAAAAAAACCTAAACCAAACCAAAACAAAACCCCCTTTTTAATGACTAGAATTGGAAAGTGTCTTCCAAATTGGAACATTCTACATCAGAACCCTTCCCTTCTCATCTCTTACTAACCCAGGGATCAGATATATGCATCTGTAATGTTTATATGCTTTTACTAACTTATATGTGTTTACTGTAAACTCCACTTTTGTCATACACTGGCAATGTCTTTTTTTTTTTTTTTTTTTTTTTTAGAGAGAGTGAGAGAGGAGAGAGAGAGAGAGAGAGAGAGAGAGAGAGAGAGAGAGAGAGAATTTTTCAACATTCATTTTCCAGTTCTCGGCGGACACAACATCCTTGTTGGTATGTGGTGCTGAGGATCGAACCCGGGCCGCACGCACGCCAGGCGAGCGCGCTACCGCTTGAGCCACATCCCCAGCCCCTGGCAACGTCTTTAACATCTAGCTAGATTAGATATAAATTAGGAGTCATCTGTCTTTTATATACACTATTTACACAGCATAGTAAAACAAAACTCACAAAGATCAATATATATTCATAGAAAATACAATGGTATAAAGCCCTTTGCATTTTTCTTTTCCTTTGTCCTCCCTAAATTAGCAGAAATATAATATGCACTACATGAAGTGTTTTGCTCATTCCATTTCTAAAACAGTCATCTCATCATAAATTTTAACAAAAAATATCAACAAAATATTTTCCTTACTGCCTCTTTTTGTTTAATAACTTTATTTATGTGGTGCTGAGAATCAAACCCAATGCCTCACATGTGCTAGGCAAGCACTCTACCAATGAGCCATAACTCCAACCCCTGCCTCTATTTTTTACTTTGTACTAGATGTTTCAAATAAGGACTTAAGTTTGTCCACTATGTACATAGTAGTGTTGAATAAACTACACACACGAAACAATGATTATATCTGAATGTGACTTCTAAGTAGGATCATTCTGGCTTAGAATCCCTCATTTCTTTCACTTCTTTCTCCCTATGTCACATTTGATATAGGCACATGTGTCACTCAAATATGATGCAGATCTGTTTTTATAACAACCCTTCCATTTACAAAAGCATATACTGTTGCCTCGCCTACTCAACCAAAGAACACAAATATCATCAGTTATTGAGATGTAGCTATACTAAGGCTAAATGCCAACATGACTTTTAGACACTTCTGATATTGCCTTTTATGACCCTGTTATTCAAAGCACAGTCCATGGACTATTACCATGTACGATCTCAAGTTTCATAACAGACCTACTAAAATTTTTTTAAAATCTGCATTTTAACATGGTTCTGCAGGTAATTCTAAGTATGATGAAGTCTGAGAAGTGCTGTACTTTGGGCACAGTTGTAAGTTATCAACTTATGTTTTGAAAAAGTCCTCAAAGAAGATTCTAGCTAGTAATATGCATATATTACACTTTAAAGTATCCAGTTAGGGTAGGGTATGGTGGCGAACATCTTTAAACATAGCTACTTGGGAGGCTGTGGCATGGGTATAGGAAGTTTTAAGTCAGCCTAGGAAACTCAATAATACCTTGTCTCAAAAAACAAACAAACAAACAAACAAAAAGAGCTGGCGATATGGCTCCAAGATATTGGTTTAACTCTGAAATACTAGGTTGGAAAACCAAAATATCAGTATGCTCAAACCTTATAAATATTAAAGTAATAATTTAAAAAATTGAAAAAATGGACAGTCCTGCCAAAAACGTAGGGAACAGAAATGTGTACTAATGAAGAATAAAAATGGCCAAAACTAGGGGATAGGGTTGTGGCTCAGTGGTAGAGTGCTCGCCTAGCACATGTGAGGCACTGGGTTCAAACCTCAGCACCACATAAAAATGAAATAAAGATATGGTGTCCACCTACAATTTAAAAAAATTTTTAAAAATGGACAATAAGTAAAAATTCAGTCATGAGAAAGATTCAACATTTAAATATGATAATACCATATTAATATTATGAACTAGAAACAATCAGAGTGTTTAAATAATTACAGAGCATAGATTTTGTTAGATCCATACCAAAATATCGGTAATAAAAATGCACATCTGAAATATTAAATGGAATACATATGTAAAAAAATAAAAAGATAAGAAAATGCATGATCCAAATTTGTATGAGTAAAAATGTTTACATGCATGAAGTACCACTCAATATATATAAAGCATTATACGGCTCTTACTTTGACTATTAAAATGACAATTCACATAATTTTCACAGTAATGTTAGCAATTAAAGTACACATAAGTGATAATATAAGAGGAATTAGCATAACTATTGTCCAAATAAAATCATGGAAATTTTTAATGTCTACAAATTAACTAAGTCAAAGGAAAAATATCTTGTCAGGCAGACACAATGAAAACAGTCAGTTGGGTGCAGTGGTGCACGCCTATAATCCTAGCGATTTTCAAAGGTAAGGTAGGAGGATCTCAAATTCGAGGCCAAGCTTAGCAATTTAGCGAGACCCTAAGCAAGTTAGCAAGACCCTGTCTCAAAAAATAAAAATGGTTGGGAATGTAGCTCAGTGGTAAAGGACTCAGGGGTGTTTTACCACTGAGCTACATCACCAGTACCATCAATTAAGTCATTAACTAGAAATCTTTGCTGTATTAAAGACTATAATTTTTAAAGTAGCATCATGCACATACCTTTTTCAGGGTGTAATCTTTTAAAAGAATCTGTTTTTGACAGACTTGCGTCTGTGATAACTCTTGATCCCAGCTTAACAGTCAGATCTATCGAACGGTAACCTTGAGGAAGTTTTCGGTCATAGAGGAGAGTTAAAAGCTGGGCAAGTGTCATTTCAGCTGGCAACGGCTGACCTAAAAATGACATAACTAAGTTAAATTACAATCCAAGAAGGAAACATTTACTTGGCTTGATTTATTCTATTCTATTATTTTATTTTGACTAAATCACAGGCAAGAGTTGGATTCTAGCTTAACAGTCAGATCTATTGAACAGTAACCAAAACAATTTAAATTGAGCTACTACAAAATTTTACTTTACTTCTGACATGTGAACAATTAATGTCCACATGAATTGTTAATTAAAGTAGCACATCACAAGCAAAATAGAAACAATAAAACAGACATCCATAGTTTGTTGAATTCTGCTACAAATCGACAATGAAAAGCTACGAAAAGAAATCCAGAGTTAGTTGGTAGTATGATTATAATGATATGGCACAAAAATAATAAAATATGTATCACCTTCACCAATGGAAAGTATACTGGCCACAGACTTTTTTTTGTTGGGAAGAATGTACTGCTTAACTATTAGTGACATATATGACAGCTCACTGCCAGTTTAAAAAATTAGCCTCACATTGCTTTCTATATAACTCTTTTTATGGCATACTAACAGCAAAAGGTAGGAAGCCAGTTAAAGTACAAGGATGTAATTTAACAGGGTTAAAGAAGAATGGAACTGTATAGAGAAAATATCACTAATTCATTTATTTCATCAAAAACACCTAAACAAAAATAATTCTGATGACTATAAAGTGTGATTTTTATAGCTATAAGATTATTAAAAATTTCTTTGAAGTTTAGTGATGCCTAGGTAATATGAATATTACCTGCCAAGAGCTTGTGAAACAGATGAAACACCGGGACAGTAATTATTTTGTTCGCAGCCTCTGCACCTGAGGAAGTACTTCCTATTTTATCAGGTATTGTCCTCCCCCTCCTGGATGGAGGGCGAGGTGGTGTAGCAGACACTGCACGTTTAGATTGGGATTTCAGGCCTAAAAGAAAACAATAAAAATGTAAAAATCTATGTAAACAGAACACTAAAAGTACAAGTGAGTTTCTAAAATATTAAAAAAAAAAAATCTGCTCCTAGTTAAGCTAAAATACAAAAATGTTTCTTCTAAACAAAAACCTAATCTCCCAATGCTATTCATTTTATGACAATAAGTGTTAGCTTGTATCTGTTTTCCAAGAGAGTAAAAATATTGCTAACTGCTATAATCTGTGAGATAGATGACCATCCACACAGTAAAATATAGTTTTGTGTAAATACATAAGAAATCTTGTGTTTATTTTTCTCTGAGATGGGGTAGATATTCTAATACAGAGGTTTCCTAATTGAGGAGTAATCTATGTTCAACTTTATTATTTGCCATAAAATCTCACTCAGGTTAAAAATATAACCTTCCAAAATTATATTACCCTTGCTGATTTTTATTACTCTTTAATCCAATACTGAAAACTTGTTTTTCAACCAATTTTTAAATTACTTTTACTTTCTTCTAATTTTATATGGAAAGTATACTGGCCAAAGACTTTTTTGTGATGGGAAAAATGTACTGTTTAACTATTAATGACATATCTGACAGCTCACTGCCAGTTAAACACATTGTAAATGAAAATTAGTAAATACATTTTTATTTTATGTGTGTGTTTTTTTTTTTTAACAAGGGGGTCATATGAAAATTTCTAAATACTTAGGGAACTTGTAAGGGTGTGAATCACCTGTAGTTTGGATACACACTATCAAGCTTCAACAGAATATCTGAGCTACCCCCACATGTTCAGTATTTGATGAAATACAGTAAGCTTGTGCATAAAATAAGTTTAATAATCCCAATGGCAAAGAATAACAGACTTCTGGTACAAAATTTATAAATCTGGTGTTAAAAGATTGTATATCAGCCTTCTGCACTAATACATTTATTCATTAAATTCCTATAAATATAAATTGCTTTATTTTATAGAAACTGAAATGAAATAAAGATTATAAACCAGAAAGCATACCAGAGGCAACAACAACACTGTAATTGTCTTGAAATCCATTTTCCGCCTTAACTTTTTCTTTTTCTTCATGGTTTTTCTTTTCTTTGTCATCTTTTTGTTCACTAATTAGTTTAGCTGTGATACTTGGAGTATCTGTAAGAAAATATTGTCTATAATGTACTATTGTTTCTCTAAATCATTGAGAAGGGAAGCAATAAATGATTTCAGAAGACTATACAGGATATTGCTCCTAGACTAAGGCAATCTAAAGAAATTTAGAAGAAATGCTGTTAAAGCCTGATGGTTTAGTGCTTCCTTATAAAAATGAAAGGAACATGGTACAGTTTGTAAGTAAGAATATTTAAGTTTCAACCTCTAAAGTTTTATGTATTTCAATACTACTATCGCTAAAGGCAGTGAAAAACCTTAAAAACAAAAATTTGCTTTGGTTTAAGCAGAGTTCATACCTACAGCTAATTCAGGCCTCGAAACATAGATACCAAGAAAATAATATTAATTTCAAAGTAATAGGGAAAAAAGAACAAAAATTAAAAATAAAAAAACTTTACAACTGCTAGAAGAAAACAAAGGTTCAATACTCCAACATATTGGTGTGAGCACTGACTTCCTTAAACAAGAGACCTAACGTGCAAGAAATAAAACCAAGAATCAGTAGGTAGGACGACATACAAATTAAAAAGTTTCTGCACAACAAAAGAAACAACTAAGAGTTCAAAGAGGTAGCTAAATTGTTTTCCTCCAAGTTTTCCTACTTGGGATCAATCCAGCACCATCGCACCTACACCTTCGTGAGCCCAATTCGGAGAATGTGAAGCAGAGAGGAATGGGCCAAAATTGAGGTGAATCTGGGCTCTCTGATCCAGAGAGAACGTAAGAGCTGTTGGCACAGCGGGCATTAAAACTGTCACTCCAGAGGGGCTTAAGTGAAGAGTCTGAGGTGAGCATGCTTCTTAATTCAAAGAACCCCCTTCTGAAAGATACTTTGCTATGAGGAGGGAATTAAGGAAATGAGATTCTAGACTCAAAGATTCATATCAAGGAATTAACTCTTACAGATAAAGGGAAAAGACAAGTGGATCTTGGAAGATAATTATTCTAAATATGCAGGGAAGAACCAAAGTTGAAGGTTGTTTTTCTTAGAGAATATCATTTGTCATATTTATTTCATCAAGAATCTGAAGATTTGTATGTAACAAGAACTTTACTCTTCTAAAGACTTCAAGATTGTAGGAATAAAAGGGGAGTCATAATTCTCAAAAGAGTATTTTTTAACCAACAATAAATTCCAATTTGAAGTGTTCTTCATTAAACATTGTTCCAAAAACCGAAAAAAGGAGAGCCTACAGAATGTGGGATCTTTGTCAGCTGCTCTTCCAAAAAGGGGTTAATATCATGAACATATAAAGACCTCAAAATGCATACCACCAAAACAAACAAACAAAAACCCATCAGTAAATGGGCCAAAGAACTAACACAAATGGCCAACAAAAGGATGAAAAAAATATTCAACATCCCTAACAATCAGGGAAATGCACAACAAAACAACATTGTAATTCCACCTCATTCCAGTCAGAATGGCAATCAACAATAGAAATAGTAAGAAATGCTGAAGAGGATGTGAGGATAAGGGCACACTCATACATTGTTGGTGGGACTGCAAATTAGTACAATCACCTTGGAAAACAGTATGGAGATTTCCTCAAAAGACTCAGCAAGCACCACATACAGGCAGAGGAATGAGAAGTTATGCTCCATTTGTGTACAATGTGTCAAAATGTATTCTACTGTCATGTAAACTAATTAGAATAAAAAAAACTAGGAATGAAACTACTATAGGACCCAGCTATTCACTAATTGATATTTATCCAAAAGACTAAAATCAGCATATTTTAGTGATACACATATATCAATATTCACAGCAGTGCAATTCACAATAGCCAAGTTTTGGAACTAGTCCAGGTGCCTGTCAAAAAATGGATAAAGAAAATGCAGTATGTATACACAATGAAATTTTACACAGTTATAAAGGAGAATAAAATTATATTATTTGCTGGTAAATGAATGAAGTGGAGAACACCAAGCTAAGTGAAATAAGCCAGACTCACAAAGGCTGAATGTTTTCTCTCATGTGTGAAAGATAGAAATATGGAATTAAAAAATAAAGGTAGGGGGCTGGGGATGTGGCTCAAGCGGTAGTGCACTCGCCTGGCATGCGTGCGGCCCGGGTTCAATCCTCAGCACCACATACAAACAAAGATGTTGTGTCTGCCAAAAAACTAAAAAATAAATATTAAAAAATTCTCTCTCTTAAAAAAAATGTTAAACAATCAAATGACAAATGACAGTATCTTTTGTAACATCTTCTATTCCCTTGTTTGAGTATCTGAAAATATAAAGGCTTTTTACTACTAATTGTTGATTGTGTTTTGTTTTTATTTTTGTGAAATTAGAAGAAATCAATGAAGTAAATCTTAATGGCAAAAATATGGACACAAGATTTAGTGAAGTATATAAGTAACAAAATAATTCACAAAATGAACTTATAGTATCATCAGGGAGGAAAACCATGTGAAGAGCACTAGTTGATAATAATTTACATAGTACAACAAGAAGTTGAATTAATTTCCATTTATGCACTCTGCTGTCTCCAAAATAAAACACAAAAACTACACAGCATTCAAATACCAAAAGATATGACCAAGAAAAATTTTTCTTAACCTCATTTTTGAAACTGTAATAGACAAGACATGCTATCTGGTTTGGAATTCCACTTCTGCACAAGACAGAATAAGAACCAGATTTACACTCCCACTTGAAATAATAATTAGGTGAATACATTTAATAATATTTTGCAGACAGTGAGCATGACACAGGGCAGTTCCACAAAGTTTGGATACATGGAAACAAGTCTGGTGAGCTCTAGGAGAGTGTTTCCATGTATTGTACGGACAGTTTCTCAGATCAAAGCTCAGCACAATCCATGTGTCACTCTGGTTTGAAGATAAAGAGCTGAGACTTTAGGAAGACAAATACACTTGGTTGCAATCATAAGGCACATTTATGAGGGAGGAGTAATTTGCACATAGAATT
This sequence comes from Spermophilus citellus, assembly GCF_964194105.1. NCBI lineage: Eukaryota > Metazoa > Chordata > Mammalia > Rodentia > Sciuridae > Spermophilus > Spermophilus citellus. The sequence continues at coordinate 90,927,412 of NC_138193.1, forward strand.
CCAGGGATCTAGGGACACTCTTCTTTGAGTCTCCAGCGTTTACTAAATAAGCAAATACACATGACAAAATAATCAAAGTCCAGGAAAAGTATTACCCAAAAAGAACAGGGGGAACAATCCCAGGGTCTCAAATGAGGGACCAGTGAATTACTAATTGAGTACCCAGAACCATATAGCCTCTGAAGTGGGGTTAAATAAATTTTATACTTGCATTTTCAAACCTATTACTCTATTTCTTTTCCAATACAATACATCAATTTAAAGCTAATTTAAATTAAAAATTCAGTTTAGTCTCAACAGTTATATAGTTTGGTAATTCTCAACAACTTCCAAATTAGACAACATAGATTTATTTTAAAAATTCTATCCTCACAGTAAGTTTCACCTTACATTAAAACTTTATATGATCCTACCTAATAAAGCTTAAAAGCAGGTCCTAAAAGCAATTAACTACTTAAACTAACATAAGTATACTTCTGGGAAAAAAATTTATAGAACAAAAAATAAACCAGAACCCAAGAAAATAGCACTCATGTTTTTCTGGAATCCAATAAAATTTTCAGACAAGGAGGCAAGAATGTACCATCTAATGTGAGGAGAAAAATAATACACACTGCCCAATGTGTTCAAGAAAGTAGAATGCTTGTACACTTTAAGTAAGGACAAGGACATTTAAAAAAAGAACCAAATCAAACTTCTAAATATTTGACATAGAGATGCATAAATACAAATATAGTGACCTGTAAACTGTATTATTTATTTAAAACCAATGGTGTCAAAAATTATTAATAAAATATTTCTAAATTACTTTTATATTTCAATACATATTGAAATAAATATATGTAACATGTATCATAAAATGACCAAAGGTCATAAGCCCACTTCAAAGGGTTAAAGAACTGCTACAAAGAGGTTAAATTTAGCACATAAGTTTTGATGTGGTATATTTACAAACAATTATGTTATTTGAATATTTATGTAATAAATGAAATTATGTTTAAAAATTAAAGGGAGGGGCTGGAGTTGTGGCTCAGAGGAAAAGCGCTCACCTAGCATGCATGAGGCACTAAGTTTTTGTATCCACCTATTACTAAAGAATAAATATTACAAAAAAAAAATTAAAGGGAATTATTTTGTAGAATATTCTAAATGATGGAATACAATGTTTTACAATAGCATTCTTAGAAAACTAATAAAAAATGTTAAAATTTCAGTTATTTTATAGTAGAATGTAGTTTTGAATTTCAAGTTAAATATATAAAATATCAATAATTAAATTAAATTTAAAATAAATTTAAATTAAATTTATTCCCTTCATCTATTTAATTAATTTTTATTTTTCAATTTTATTTATCAGAAAAGAGCCTCTAAAATCAGATTTTCAAAAAAGTTCAGCTGTAATAGATAAGACATTTTCAAGTTAGAAACCATGATTTTTAAAATAAGTATGACAGTATTATAACACTGCACTAAACAGTTTGTTAAAAGGTAGGAAAGAATTTCAATTTTTGCATACAGCTGTTTTACATACAATGACTATGAATTGAAAAAAAATCTTTTTTTTTTTTTTCCTTCTTCAGAGATGGAGTCTCACTATGTTGCCCAGGCTGGGACTGAACTCCTGGGCTCAAGCAATCCTCCTGCCTCAGATGGGACCAATAGGCATGCACCACAATGTCTGACTTAGAAAACAATATTTTTACCTTACTCAAAGTGATCATACCTACTTATATGGTTTAACTTAAGTTAGCACTTGTCTATGGTAACAACTCTCCAATCTATTCAACCAGTTTTTTTTTTTTCTAATAAGCTTTAGATTTGTATTTTCCTCTGGTTAATGAACATCTCCAGCTTTTATATGATACTCCTATTCTTCCTTCAGTTGATAGTGATCCCTCTTAAGTATACAGTATATTTATACTCTAATACACACATTGACATTTCCAGTTTATTTTTAAATCTAACACACATAAACCCATAATTACTTTTAGGGGCAGAATGTGTCCTGCTTACTTTCACATCAATAGGCTAAATTCTAATTATACAAGTATCTGCACATAGCAGATATTCAATAAATTCATTGACTGATTAACTGGGATTTCTAAGAGGCAAGAAATAGAACTATCTAATGTAGATGCATTCTGCTATTAAAAACTGCTTTAAAAAAAAAAAAAAACAACCTATATGTTGCTTAAAAGCACACACTATACTACAAGCATGAAACCTACAGAAAATGCCTTCTGCTTTCTTCACTAATGGCTATACATGATAAGGTGACAAGACACTTCTACCTATTTCATTATCATCTCTTTATCACTCACTTTGTCCCTATATTTAGAAAACATTTATTAATAAAATTTCTCTTATCCAATCTAATGCCTTGCAATTCATCACTACAGAATGACCAGAGGGTTTACTTTGGTAAAATTCCATCAATGATTTCCAATGCCTGATCTGCATTTCTAGCTGCCCACTTTGTCATTACTATGCATAAGATACATCATACCAAAAGGACTACTCATGCCTGAATGCACTGTACATTTTGTCCAATTAATAAGTTTTTTATTCATGCTTTGAACTATAAAGATATTTTGACCTTTTCTAGTCATTAAGTGGTTGATAAGTGAGCAGAAGCAATGAAATAAAGTTATAAAATAGAATTCCACACACATCTAACAAAGTAAAAGAAAAATTAATACTTAAAATCTGACTTGCCTGACACTCTGTCAAGAACATCTGATAATGTTGTTGAGACTGGTAAATGAAGAGTACGAAACTTGTGTCCTGCTCCATACATTGGATGCTGAATGACATGGCTAGTTGCATTAATTCTACCTTTGTACAGCTGAAAAATGAAGAAATTAAAGAAATTAAGAAGTCCACATTTTAGAATATATATCATTAAGAATCAATTTCAAAAACATATAAGAATGAAAAGTTCAATAAAGCACACAAAACACAAGTGTTTGATATATTTCTTTAAACGTTATGTTTGCCATGATTGTTGTTAACTTTTCCATTAGCAGCATTGTACCTAATATTCTGTTATTTCGCCCCCCCCAAAATCAAATCAAACTACTTAAGGTACAGTATAGGAAAAATTATGTTATTGAGATGGTGGGAGGTTATCCTCAAGAGAATTTCAAGTCCTGATATCAAGTATAGTTTGCTCCAGTTTCGGTTTGCTATTTTGAAAATTAGATGAATGTGAAGATAAGTACACACTCAAAAATTAACTATGAGATATATTTACACAGAGGTAATCATTAAAATTTAAGTGTTAAATACTCACCGGACAGGGAGACTGAAGAAACATTGTCACTTTCTCGTCTTCCAGCATCAACTGTAAAAACAGTCTTCTTATAAACCCTGAAATATTCCCTGATGTTGGAAGATTCCCTCTTTGGGGAGATGTCTGAAATAGTTCACAAAGAACCTGGCAAGAGATTAAAACAAGTTCACTGCAAATTTGTTTATAGCTTTTATTTTGAAGAATAAACAAGAAATTAAGAACGTAGATTAACAAGTATATATCTAATACATTTACATCAAATCAGCAACTAAAGAAACAATCAACTTAAAATATATGAATACAGGGCTGGGTTGTGGCTCAGTGACAGAGCACTTGCCTCGCACATATGAGGCACTAGGTTCGATCGATCCTCAGCACCACAGAGAAAAAAAAAAATAAAGATATTGTGTCTATCTATGACTAAAAAAATATTTTAAAACAAATATATGAATACAGTTAAATTCAAAACATAAGAAACATTTCTGAGTATAAGAGAATTTACTACTAAAAGTAGGGTGCAGTGGTCCATTCTAGGGGCTCAAGTTCAAATCCAACCCTGTCTCTAAATAAAATAAAGAAAGGACTGGGGATGCAGCTCAGTGGTTAAGTGCCCCCTGAATCCAATCCCTGATACCTACCTCCCCCTCCCCCAAAAGAAAAGAAATTACTACTGAAGAGTCTTTCACACAAGAAACTTTAGTCTATATTAATATGGTTACAACAAAAATTATTTTATAAAGTATGTTAAAAATATAAAACAAAGGGCTGGGGATATAGCTCAGTTGGTAGAGTGCTTGCCTTGCATGCACAAGGCCTTGGGTTCAATCCCTAGCACCACAAAAATAAACAAACAAACAAAGTCTTAAAATGAGACAGAGGTGATAAATCAGGCCAGAAATCAACTGAACAGAAACAATTCAGGATACTCAATGACACATATCAAAATTTCAAGTATCTATAACCAAGCCCTTGGTCAAAGTTGATAACGTATAATTTCCCTTTAACTGCAGTAATCAGAAGGGTATTTTCCCAACCATTAAAATTATTATAAGGTATCTTGTTCTTCCTCTTAATAAAGTTGAATCACTCAATATTTTTGACAACTTTTCACTGATACCCCTTAATCTACTAACAAAATTTGATCTCAATAAGCACTATTAAATAAGAGTAAAGTTTTATTAGTGTTTTCCCTGTGTCAAAGAGGCTCTGTAATATAAACTCTATTAGACACACACGCGCATGCACTTGCTTGAGAGAGAGAGAGAGAGAGAGAGAGAGAGTGTGTGTGTGTGTGTGTGTGTGTGTTTGGAATATTTAATCATGGGAGCTGGGATTGTGGCTCAGCGGTAGAGTGCTTGTCTAGAACATGTGAGGCCCAGGGTTTGATCTTCAGAAAGATCAAACTATAAATAAAAATAAACATTTTTTTAAAAAATCCTGGCAAAACATCCTTAAAGACAGGTATTACTAGCCCTGTTTTACATGTTAAACAACTTGTCCAAGGTCATAAAATCCAGAAACCTGTAGAATTTGACAAATACCAACTTAGAATTTGCCTTGAAATAATTCTAGGTTTCAAGATTTTAGGTCCCTCAGGCTTAATACAATAAATCATCTTTCACATTTTAATTTTTTATTCTGAGACAGGGTGTCACTAAATTGCTGAAGTTCACCTTAAACTTATCATTCAGCCTCCAGAGTTGATGAGATTAAAGGTCTGAGCTACAACGTCTGGCTATCTTTTTTATGTGATTTATCTAGAGCCTCCTATGTGAAACCTACTATAAGTCTATATAATGAGAAGCAAATTAACAGTCATAGAAATCTGGCTACAGCAAAATACAATGTTTAAATGCAGATGTGGTAAACAATGATCACAGTAAAGTGTTAATCTTCTTCCAGCAGCTAAAATATTATTCTTTTGGTCTTGTTCTTTTCAATTGGGAGATTTGGAGGGGTGCTAAGATCTACATAAAGAATCCCTATGTATGAATTTCCCAATCACCTTATCATAAAGAATAAATTATTTTTGAGACCATATATTTTGAGGGGGCAGAGAGGAGATATTGGTACTTCATTTTAATTATAGTTTAAATTCAAATTTTCAAATACCACTTATCTCAAGTTTACCATCATCTGGCCTTAATACATAACCCTCTCTATTTTATTCTTCCGGTGCAATGTGATAGTATATTAAAATAACAGACAACCAAAACCTAATACAGTTCAAGTTCTTCTCCTCTTACCTGTGCCATAAGCTTTTGATTATTAGGATGGCAGGAAATACACTGCAGAAAGAACGCAACAGTTGCATTCTCAATTGCAGTACGCTGTTGAGTTGTCAATCCTGTTGCAGCAGCTGAAGAAGGAGAAGCTGATCTTGCATTGGTCTGTTGTGCACCTAAGCTGTGTCCTCCAGAAGTGGACCCAGAATGACACAATAAAAAAAGAAGTGCTGTCCACAGTGGATTGACTTCAGAACCACCAAGCCAATCTTTCATAATATGGCTATTGCCAACTTCTGTCAAAAACCTAAGAATAGGGGCAACCAGGTCTGCTGTGATAGGCATTTTATTACAATGCTGTGGAACATGATGCCGCCTGAGTTTATCCTGGGAAATATCTATTGACTGAGCAATGCTTTCTGAGTAAGAAATGTGGCTAAAGCAAAAACTAGCCAGACTCCTCACAAGAAGAGAAGGCAAACCCGAGTCTAGTAACTGTTTGATAGCTTCTGGAGACTGAGAAGAAGAAGCAAGGGTTGCCAGATGTGATTCAGTTAGTGTAAGAGGTGCTTGTGCATTTTTAGAGTCATCTGTTAAAGATGAACTAAGGTCCTGCTTTTTGCTATCATCTGTCATGGACAGACTGTGGTGACACTGCACTGGAGGAGGGGTAATTCCCATCCAGCCCATAAGTAATGAAAAATAATTTGGGTGTATGTGACACATGGAGCAAAGTAGACTGTCGACAGCTTTCTTCAAAACCATGTTGCAGGGAAGAGACATGGACCAATTAAAAAGTAACCTAGGGAAATAAAAGATACCATATATTAATAATATAGTTATTTTATAAAGAAAAAATCCATTATTTAAATATTTCTATTATAGATCAAATATACTGACAAAAAATATAGTTTATTTGACACTTAACAATATGATACTATAATTTAGATACACTGGACTTGGTAAAATGAGTTCAGAAAATGAAGTGACTTACATTAAATGGTTCTATCATTATCGATATAATCTTAAAAAAAATCATGGGAAAAACAAAAAAAATTATAAGAAATGTTTAGGTTATATATGAAATTTAAGTGGTGTAAGTTCATGTTTACAAATCGAAAATTTAGTGAGGTTCACTAATAAATCATGGATTATGCCAACTGGTAGGGCCAAATATGAAGATAAAGAGATTAAAAAAACAAAGGCTTACCTTCACTAAGCCTTCATGGAACTATTCAGAAATAAATACAATATTTTGCTACCAACTTACAGTTATCTATTAGTAAGTTTGGCAAAACCTTAGCCAAGTATGATGAAGAAATATGAGTAAATGAAAACTAGTTGTCAAAGACAATGTAGAAAGTAGTCTTTCAAAAATATGTAGCTATACTTTTCCTCCAAAATGGTACATTAATAAAGATAAAACATCCTAATGGATAAATATGCAAAGGAGAACAGACACAATACTCTATGAAGACGTACCCAAAGCATTCTGATTTCAGGCAAGAAAAGCAGGCAGCATTGCTAATACATTTTCTTAAAACAAGAAGAAAATATGGGGGTGTAGATCAGTGGTACAGTGCGTTTCTAGCACACACAATGCCCTTGATTCTATTCCCTAGCAATGAAAAAAAAAAAAAATAGGTAGCGTGTGCGCACGCACACACACACTAATTAAACCTATGTGACATCCTATTTAAAACTGATTAGATTTACTACTTTCAAAGTATATTTATCCAAATACACATGTAAAACACTGTTTAATAATTGAAAACCTGAAGTAATCTAGTATTAGGAGGGGGGATTTTTTTAATCATCATACTTACTCAAAGAGTTCTCGGTCCAGCAGTGCTGGTAAATCATATTCTACCAGCAGTTCATAACTATGCCAAAGAATTGCTGCTACACAGTGCAAATGAGAAGGAGACGGCATGAGAAGACCATATTCTATTGTTGAAGAGCTAGGGCATAAGTAGTTCATCCGGCCACTTCTCTTCATAGCAGCCACTCTTGCAGAATCACTGACCCATTTTAACAAGGCCTGAATTCTTCAAAGAAGAAAATGAATTCCAATAAATAATAATGCCACAACTAACATTTCATTAAATATCATTTTGGCATGTAGGCAAAATGATATTTAATGAAATAGTAGAATATACTACTTGTTCTGAATCATTTTAATTTCAAATGGGAGGAACTAAGCAACTAGGATGTAGTTGCTCCAGTTTTCCAATAACATTACCAATTTTAAATAAAGCATTATTTGAATTAATAGTATTTAAATTAAATAATACTATTATTTAATAAAGCTCAGTAAATATTTTTTTACTTCTTACCTTACCTATAAACAATATGTTTAAATGTCTAAAATTACGGAATATACATCTTAACAAACTCCTCTAAATTTTCTGTCCTCTTACAGCAAATTTACACTAGATACAGCGGTGATCTGAGGACACTTGTTTATTGTGCAGGATCTGATCAAAACCAGCATGCTTACTGGAAGCAGTCACCCACCCTCACTCATTCTGACAATGGAATATGTCCTCAAACACATACTGTGGCAAATCTCACTTACTCCCAATCCCCTAAGGCTACAGATCAGTAAAACACATCAAAGTATGAATCACTGGCTAAGAACAAAACACTTTTTTTTTTGAGAGAGAAATTTTTAATATTTATTTTTTAGTTTTCAGTGGACACAACATCTTCATTTTACTGTATGTGGTGCTGAGGATTGAACCCAGTGCCCCGCGCGTGCCAGGCCAGCGCGCTACCACTTGAGCCACATCCCCAGCCCAAGAACAAAACACTTTTAAAAGAAACAATACTTTAGAGTTTGTATAAAAAAAAAAAACTAAAAAAAAAGTTATGATTTATTGTCCAATTATTAAAATACTACATTTGTATCTGATTTTCTAGTGTAGACCACAAAATTCAAAATTCATTGCTTTAGATTAAAAGAAATGAGGGCAGAGGGCACATAATATTGCTTAATATTCTCTCTCTCTCCTAAAGAACTGAAAGGTAAGACTCTTAAATACTTAATTGTTTATGACAGGACATAAAGATTATTTGGAGAAAGAAAAGGAAGATGAGATAATTAGGGACAAGTAATAATTTCTTATTCCAGGGATTTCCGCAATCTTGGCATTAATGTTAGTTCTAAAGGATAAGCAATCATGCTTTGAAAAATATGTGGAGAGGGGCTGGGGATGTGGCTCAAGCGGCAGCGCGCTCGCCTGGCATGCGTGCGGCCCGGGTTCGATCCTCAGCACCACATACCAACAAAGATGTTGTGTCCGCCAAGAACTAAAAAATAAATATTAAAAAATTCTCTCTCTCTCACTATCTCTTTAAAAAAAAATCTCTCTCTCTCTCTCCTCTCTCACTCTCTTAAAAAAAAAAAAAAGAAAAATATGTGGAGAAAATTAAGTTTAATTTTCTATTTATGATAAAACTAAAATTTAAAAACTAAGCAATTTAGTTCTAAGAGAATTTAAGCAACCTATCTAGAAAAATAAGTACTCATTTCTAAAATATATTTTGTGTTTAAAATATATTTTAACTCTACTAACTAAATTTGGCAAAAAAAAAATTGTTATTTACTAGGTAAAAAAAACTAATTGCAATCATTTACAATGTAAAATACTTATCATACAGTTTTATATAAAGTAAAACACTTAGGGGAAAAACTACCCTGCTTAATATTTTGAAGACACCATGCTAAAAATATATTTACAATGTTAAAAACGAAAATTTAAATTTTTCTAATCAAAAGAATGTGCAAGGACTGGGGATGTGGCTCAAGCGGTAGCGCGCTCGCCTGGCATGCGTGCGGCCCGGGTTCGATCCTCAGCACCACATACAAACAAAGATGTTGTGTCTGCTGAAAACTAAAAAATAAATATTAAAAATTCTCTCTTAAAAAAAAAAAAGAGAATGTGCAATTAATAGGGCAAAACTAAGTGACTACTATTACACTATTTATGAGTAAATATTAATCATCTTTCCCTGAATGCCTGCACTATTAAGCACTTCATTGCATACACCCAAATTGACACCCTCCTTGCTGGGTGATACTGCTCTGTCTCCCCAACCATGAAGGCACAGAGCAGAACTCAATTAACCTGTTCTCTCTAGTACTTAATAAAATAGCAAGCATATAGACATTATTATGTAAATACCTATAAAAAGAGTAAGTACCCACCAAAAAGTTAACAATTTTGATAATAATTTATAAAGTAAGAAGTTAAAATACTGAAGGATTTCTTTTTCAATATAAAGAACCAAAACCTTAAAGGATAACTTAGGAAATATATCTCTAGCTCAGGAATTATTTATATTACTTTTAAATTCACATATTATATATATGCCCATATACCATATATGAAATGAAATGAAAGAATACCAAACAGTTGCTCAAATAACGTTTCAGAAGTACTTCAGAGTTTTTATCAATTTGGAGTAGAAGATTTTAAGGTAGAATCATATTAGGAGAACCCATCAAAATTACTTATATGTAGAAACCACTAAACATTTAGCTCAAGTGTTCAGATATTATTAGTATAATATTGTTTCACCTTGTGGGAAGCAAGAAAAAGAAGGACAGCTATATAATCGATATGTAAAAACTTAGAACATTACTACTGCATTATCAAAATATTCCAAATACTTACTGTGGACACAATTTATATGTTTATATATAATTAGTAAGTACTAATTGAGATAGCATGATTATGGTACCATCACCTTATAAAGGTCATATCACAACATGGTTGACTTAAAAATGTTTTTATTCCATTCCAGTCTTTAAAAGAGAGACTACGAATTCTGCTTGAGTTCAACTTTACTCAAAATACATCCAAATACATGAAAACTTATGTTATTCACGATAATCTCTAAAAGTTGTACTATTGTAAATAGCTAGATACACTAAAAATAACAATACCATCTTAACTTTTATGTAATATTGTATAAGGACAAAGTATGGTAAGTAACATTCATTACAGCTATATTTGTGTACATGTGTGCTTCAATGAAATCAGGATCATCATATACCTGTCTTTTGTTCCAGGATCCTGAGTTGTACCAAGCTGGTAAAGAATATCTATGGTAGAGTCAGAAGACAGTCCATTCAGTCTTCCAAAAAGTAAAGGGCTATTCAAATCTTACAACAGAAAAGAAAAACAATAAAGTTACTAGATAAATAAATTTGGAAAGGGAAGAAGTGCTTAATTTTTAAGTGATTCATTAAAAACAAATCATAAAATCTAACAAGAGAAAACAAATTTGAAAACTAATGAAGCTAAAGAGAAATTGATTTCAGAAACAGGGATAATTGTCAAGATTGCTTAAGCCAATTGTGATTGCTTTGTAGGATAATGTAAAATATAAAATATCAGAGTTAATTGCCACCTGTAGGATCGCTGCCTGATGCGGCACAATTTCTCAGGAGAATGTCTATAAGCTTCAGGCCAATTCTAGTAGACTGTAGTCCTATCTTTACAAGCACAACCTCAATATTGGGTGAATGCATTCCACAGTATGGTGACATCAATAAAGCAGCACAAGTCTGTAGAAGATTAGCAGTAGGTGCAGCAGCACTTGCCATCATTCCTTCCAGGTCACTTATGTGGGTAAGGCAATGATGCAACAGCCGTAACCATCCAATACTGAAATATAAACACAAAATTACTTACAAGATGAATATAAGTAGCTCAAGTTATTTCACAGATAGAATAAAACTTTTTAAAACATCATTATATTTTGTTTCTTAAAAATCACCAGTTAAGGGTTGAGAAGTATAGCTCAGTGATAGAGCACTTGCCTCGCATGCATAAGGCCCTGGGTTCAATCCCTGATACCACCAATAAATAAATAAATAAATAAATAAATAAATAAATAAATAAATAAATAAATAAATAAATAAATAAATGGAGCAAATGGTAGACGTCTGCAAAATCAATAAAGAATTATGGGGCTGGGGATGTGGCTCAAGTGGTAGCGTGTTCACCTAGCATGTGTGAGGCACTGGGTTGATTCTCAGCACCACATAAAAATAAAATAAAGATATTAAAAAAATCGATAAAGAATTAAACACACAGAAAGTTTGCCCTATAAGTATTTAAGTGCTCATACCACCAGGAGCTATAAGCTTGCTTTAAAACAAACAAACAAAAACAGCCACTGACTCAGTTTTTATCTTTTTTTTTCTTTCTAAATAGCAACTGATTAAGATCATAGAGTTGTAAAACTTGAAAATAGAAAAATACTGAATTTTCTATTAGGTAAAATTTTCAATAAAACTTCACTATAAAATTTTTAACCATAAAAACTTATCAAAATGTTTATTACAGGACGTATTCATGTCCTAATATGTTTCATTCAGACATAATACTTTTAATAACGGGCTTTTAGGAGTTATCATTCAAGATTAGTTCCCTCTTTCTATAGTCAGTTTGCATGATTCAAGTATTCAGATATACTCCTACTTAAAAGCAAGTGGGCATGTGGGAATCCCTATACAGACCATGACTCCCTCCTGCCACCCCCGCCCCCCGCAAAAAAACCCCACATATACATACACAAACCCTGAAAGCTACAAACATATATGTCCCACTGTTGGTCAACTCAAAAGATTAAACACATAAAAATCTCAATTTCAATCAATCGCAGGATTCTCCTTCCATAAAATTGCTGTCTCTATTTCACCTAATAAAAAATTAAGATATTATATAGATATTATATGTACAACCTATGGAACAAAAAACTTCCTAAAACCTTAAAAAAAAAAAAAAAAAAGACCATGAGATGAAAAATTTCAGGGGGAAAAAAAAAAACCTTTTTAAAGAATAAAGGGGAAAAAAAACATACCTTGTTTTAGATACCTGATCTTCAGATGGAAGAAAGGGATTATTAACTGTTGCTGAAGAAGTGGTACCAAACGCAGTGAGGCCCAATAATTTAATTTGTGAAAGGCCTAAGGTGCTGGCATCTCGTGGACGATGTAGTCTAAGGCAGACAGCAGAAGCTACCTCAGCTTTTACAAGCTGAATTTTTATGTAGGTGAGACCACTGGTAACAACAGGAGTGGACAAAGGTAGCATATTTACCCCATCTGCACTTACTTCAACAGACACTGAGGATGGGCAGGCTATAAGAAGAGAAAATTGAACAACCACAAACAGAAAAGTGAACTAGATTTCAAAATCTAATAAAAATCCAAGTAAAAGAGCAGCTTTCAGTTACATTCACTATAAACTTAATTAAAAAATTCATACACCAAATCATACTTTCTCAGAGAATTTCATCATAATTAGTTTTGGAAGTATTTAGCAATATTAAATATTTGATCCTCAACATAATAGAAAGATCATATTCAAATGTTTAACATTCACCTAAAAAAAGAAAAACACAGTAACTTAAGATGTGCAATCCAAACAACCAAAAAGGCATTTACTTTATCATTTCTACTTTATTCAAAATTGCCATGAACAGGGCTGGGGTGTAGCATGATAGTTGAGTGCTTGCTTAACATGCAGGAACCCCAATGAGGTAACAAATGACAGCTACCACAGGAAAACTGTTTCTCCCTACCATAGCACAGAAGTCCATATATTAAATGCATCTCCAACTAAAACCATCTTAAAATGGGGTTTTAATTTTAATTTCAATGGTAAAATTAGGACTAAATTTTAATAATATATCAGAATTACACAGGGAATTAGAGAATTCATACCAATTTCTAAAATTGAACTTCAAAACCTTTTGAAGAAAGTGTTTATACAGCAGACACAGTGAAAAAAAAAATTAGGTAATTCAATTCCCCACAAGAACAAATGGTACAAAAAAAAAAAAAAAGAACAAATGGTACACCTTATATTGAAGTCCATATTTGATTTGAAAGCCTTTGTTATCTCTACTGAAGCATACATATGTCCAATGTCTGCTCCAATCCAAAAGTAAAACCAAAACTGTTTCGTTAAGCACACGTAAGCAGGAAACTCATAAAACATTTGCATTTTCATACCAGAGTTCCCCTTTATATTATGTTTCTTCTCTGCATTAGTCTTTTTCCCTTCTAATTTATATTAACTATATCTGTTTGTATCTAGTGGTATGGACTCAATTACTAATTGGATATAATAGTCTAAATCTTCAAATCAGAAGAAAAAAGTTTTTTCTTCCAAATATGCCTGAAATCTGCAAATTTCCCATTGGTCTTCATTCAGTTATTGGGTGATACTTGATAGTAATGACAATCAATATATGAATATTGAAGAGTCCAATAAAGATTAAATTATACTAAAACAATCGAAGTCCATAAAAAGCAAAATAGTATTTTACTTTCTTTATGAATACTTCTAGTTTCTGCTTGACTTAATCTAATCTTATTTTCTAAAATTTATTTACCCTACAAAGCTATAAAATACAATCAAGAAATACTCATCAAATTATACAATATTACAAAAGGCTATGTCATAATAAATATGAAATATAAATTTTGAGTTCACACTCAAATAATGAAAATACTACTCTAAAAATGTCACAAAATTCTTTGTAGAGGTAATTATCTTCCAGTAAAGGTAGGGTAAGGCATGCAAATAAATCTAAGCGAATTTTACATTTCAGGGTTAGTAAAGAGGACCAACGTAGACAAACTAAGACTGCTAACAAACATTACTCACAAACAAAATGAGTAAACAAACTCATTTTGACATAAAATATTAATAATAAATTGGGAGAAAAGAAAGGTTGAACAACATATAACTGGACTATATTTTTCTGGACTTCATCAAACACTATCTGTTTGAGGATAACAACCCTATCATTTCATTTAATGGGAAATAACTTGAAGGTAGTGTTGATTATTCCACCAAAATCTGCTCCAAAATTATAATCTGGTAATCATACCTAAGCCCTTAAATTTGATAAATATTTTTCTTTTGTCGGGGCTGGGGTTGTAGCTCAGCGGTAGAGCGCTTGCCTCACACATGTGATGCACTGGGTTTGATCCTCACCACCAGACAAAAATAAACAAAATAAAGGTTAAAAAAAAAAAACATTATTCTTATTTCAAGTGTTTCTAAATTATAATTTATTGTCATAATGCTTTATAAGCCATTACTTACTTGCAAGAGATGCAAGATGAGGTTGGATGTGTATCTCTTTCAGTAGCACTGCTGCAGGAAGGTGAATGGTAAGGTCACACCATGCCTCCTCAGGCAGAAAGATGTAGGACCAAGCAGCAGAGCGAGCTCTTCGATGGGGTGGTGTCGCCTGTAAAAGCACTTCAGCTGGTTGGGCAGTAGGACTGCTAGATGTGATTGTACCTACAGAAGACATTTTAAATAAATAAGAATTTGTCCCCCCCACATATGCAATAAAGCATTAAGAACAACAACAACAACAAAAAAGAAATAAAATCAAGAATCAATAAATGGGATGGATTCAAACTAAAAAGCTTCTTCTCAACAAAAGAAACAATCAGTGAGGTGAATAGAGAGCCTACAATTTGGAAACGACTTTTTACCACATGCACATCAGATAGAGCACTAATCTCTAGGATATATAAAGAGCTCAAAAATCTTAACACCAAAAAAAAAAAAAAAAAAGAACCCAATCAATAAATTGGCCAAGGACCCAAACAGGTCAAATAAATATCATATTTATTATGACATAGCCTTTTATAATATTGTATTATTTACTTGATGAATACTTCTTGATTGTATTTTATAGCTTTGTAGGGTAAATAAGTTTTAGAAAATAAGATTAGATTAAGTCAGAAACTAGAAGTATTCATAAAGGATGTAAAATACTTTGCTTTTTATGGACTTCGATTGTTTTAGTATAATTTAATTTTTATTAGACTCTTCAATATTCATATACTGATGGACATCATTACCCAAAGTACATGTATGAAGACATGAATGGAGTGATTGTACTTTGTGTACAACCAGAGATGAAAAACTGCTCTATGTGTGTGATATGAATTATATTGCATTCTGCTGTCATATATAACACATTTTGTAAAAGGAAACTATTCAAATGACAATAATAGTTAGTTTAATAACTAATTTTCCTTTATACCAGTGAATATATGAAATAAATTCATAATAACATGCAATCATTTTCCTACCCAGGGGTGCAAAGTTATGGATCCCTTCCGCATTGTCAGGTTCAGAAGCTAGTATTCTCGTTTTCAAAGTACTGTCAACAGCTTTATTTGGACCAGAATCAAGAAATTTCATAATTGTTGATACCATACTTCTTGCAGTGTTCACAATAGCCCTTGTACTTGTAACCATGTTGTTGCAAATGAGCTGAACACCACCTAAGTTAACAAAGAATACTGAATGAAAATTATCTTAAAACAGATGCTTTGACATCAAGAGTCAACAATCACAGAAGACTACAAAAGGGAAAACAGAGTGTACTATCAGAATGATTACATGTAAATAAATGCTTTTGAAATTTTATCTTACCCATATCGTGGAATGCTTTCAAGGCATCACTAGTATCCAATACTCTCAAAATAAACCACAATAATGGTTCAGATAACTGGCAAGTAGCAAGAGAGCCCTAAAAAATAAATATGTATATTATAATTTTATATCTTCCTATTAACCAAGAAAACTATTCTTCTAAGTCCATATAATATTCCTTTATAATTTTTATAAACTGACAATCTTAAATACACTAAATACAAGTTATCTGCCAAAGCACATAAAAAAAACTTATCTGAATCAGAAAGACAACTATCTCCTCTTTGTACTCAAGAGTAACTTGTAAGCAACTACCTTCATTTACAATTATAATTTCATCCTTTAGTGTGCATTCATTGTTTTCCAGTAGACACTAATTTCCTTAAAAAGAAATTGCATCTACTCAATTCCTTTGCATTTCCAATTGAAATATAATTATACATTCAAAAACATTTTAAGTAAATGACAATTATACACTGATATATACAAAAACTCCCTAAGAAATGTGTTGAAATCTGCATTTGAAAAATAATAAATGGACAAAACAGTTTAAAAGAAAAAAAACTGGTTCCTATAATTTCATTTTTTTTTTTTTAGAGAGAGAGAGAGAGAGAGAGAGAGAGAGAGAGAGAGAATTTTTTTTTTTTAATATTTATTTTTAGTTCTCGGTGGACACAACATCTTTGTTGGTATGTGGTGCTGAGGATCGAACCCGGGCCGCACGCATGCCAGGCAAGCGCGCTACCGCTTGAGCCACATCCCCAGCCCCCTATAATTTCATTTTTAACAGAAAATAAAGAAAAGCAAACATTCTAACGTATTTTTCTTTTTGAAGTTATTCTAATTTTTCGTAACTGAAAAAAAACTAAATAAACAACATAAATTTGAAAAACGGTCATATTAAATTTTCTTACATATCATTTATAAAGAACATCCTATTCAACTATGTTGTTTTTAAGGAAAAGGAAAGAACCACTTCCTGGGCCCATAAAAAGAAATCTAAAGTTTAAGAACATGCTAAATGTTGTATTTATATATCACTGTAGTCCTTGGAAAATATCACCTTGAGAAACTACTCCCCAACTTCTATTAATAAGCCTATAATCCTCACCTATTGATACATTTTTAAATATATGATATGAATACTAATCTGTTTCTGTTAAAATACATATATAAGTATGTAGGTAGGTAAGTATTTCTCTATTCATAATATCAAATATTACATGAAATACTGTAACTGTTGGTGAATTTAACTTACTTGTCTGCCCATATACCCACAGGCCATGTAGGTTAAAATTGGCTGTAACATCATGTGGACTGTAGAAGCTTTTTTACTTAGTGTTGTCAGTATGGTAAATAATCCATCCCCAACTGATATGGCATCTAACCCACCATGAAAATTTTCATGTTTGGTGAGATGTAATCCACTTGCCCCTAGTTTAAATAGAAGATTACATATATTTTTTTAAAGTATATCCTTAAAAGCCAGTACTAATCAAAAGTAAATTTTTCCAAAACCACTGAAGATGATAGGAACAGTTAAACTACACACACATACCCCTAGAGATAACAGTATCTATTCATAAAAGCAAGATTTTTGGATATTTTCTTTCATAAAAAATAAAGAGAAAAATAGATGATATTCTTCAAGGAGAGAGAAAATAAATGATATTAGTATGCAACTATGCATCATAACATCTAATCAAAAAGAAGATACAGTGACAAAGAAAGCAATATAAACAGGCCAAAATAAGTAAAATTTTAACAAAATGATGCAATATAACTTTTCTTCCTATTGAAGCTAAAACAATAAAATATAAACTTTAAATCACAGGAACTTGAATTTTAAATAAAATTTTATATTTCATTTTCAAAGAAAATGTACATAAATACATTTTTTAGTGGTCTCCAATACAAAACTTGATAACAAATTCTTTAAGTTGAAAACATTAGAGACAGTTAGTTGTACCTTACAGAACCTAATTTAAGTGAAGCCACTCCACATGTCTTCACTAATAAAAATCAGTCATCAGAATCTTACAATAAAGTAGTTTTACATTATAAAGTAAAACTGATGTACCGGAAACAATTATAAAATTAATATTCTCAATACGTACCAATTATCATTGCCATGGCACTGCTATTACACAAGCCTAGAGCAGACAGAATCTGGCTCATAATCTGTTGGTTAGCTAAGACTAAGTCAGCAACGTATGCAGGAGATCCAGGCATACTGGTACTGCTTCCATTGACATCTTTGCCTCCTGAGACTTTTTCTTCATCTGATACACTATCTGTTGTATTGGTGGTCACAGACACTCTCGCGCTGTATTCCCTATTGCTTGAAAGAGGCAGCTGTACTAAAATGTTAACAAGTTTTAACAAATCAAACATGAGTTGATCTCTTGTCATTTCACCACAAACAGCTTTTGCATCACCTGGGCGAATGAGGTTGGCAAAAAGTCCCCCAAAGCATGCTCGAGCACCCACAGAGCTATCTGATCCACTTCTTGACATTACTTTGTCTGAGCAAGTGATATAGTGATGCACCAAGAAGGTGACAGATTCTATCACAGCAGAAATAGTACTAACTGAAACAACTTCAAAATTCTGCTCCAGAGTGAATTCTAAGAGCTTCACTTGAGCATCCAGAGGTCCTTGTCCTGTCTGAAAGGCACCCCTAGAGAAAGAAAGAAAGAGTGTTAAAAATAAAATCATTTAAAATAGTTTAGCTAGAAGTAACTATTTCAATACAACAAAGTTACAAAAAACTTTCTTTGATAGTTTCCATCTCACTTTTGTTCTTGCCTCCAGTTTACACAAAACCAAAATGACTTCCCTTCTAAATAGAAAACTTAAGGATATGTAATTAAAGCTGCAGACTATGATATTTTAATATCACAGGGCAATCTTAATAATGGAATGAGCTCTCATTTATTATATCCTCAAATGTTCCTATTATGAATATTGATTTCAATTCTCCAAAATTAAGTGTCAATCAAAACATTTTTATGTACTAAAACAGTAAAACTCAAGTTCTGGTTATGCCCAAATAAAGAATGCTAGAAAAAGTATCATTCCCAACCTAACAATAAAAATGTCAAATCAGGGCTGGGGCTGTGGCTCAGCGACAGAGTGCTTGCCTAGACTGCATGAGGCACTGAGTTTGATCCTCAGCACCACTTAAAAAGAAACAAACAAAGGTATTCTTATCCATGTACAACTACAAAATAAATAAATAAACAAACAAACAAATAAATAAATAATAAAGGCAAATGAACTACAGTCATAAGTTTTCTTAAACTCAGAGAGCTGAAGTCACAGAGAAACCAAAATGCTGAAATCCGTGAAAACAAATGTGCTGCCCAAGAGAATGGAACAAAAGCCCTGGGTTTCCTGTAGAAGAATGTAATAAAAAGAGATGCTGGTGATGTACAAATGAGTAAGAAATTCAGCTATAATGTTTAACAAATTGCTAAAGGATGAATGTATCCTAGGGAGATACCATAGTCCATATCCGCTCACAGGCTTCCTCTGTGACCCCACATCCCTGTATTTGGCTGCTCCTGATGTCTATCTTTCAAAATAAACCAGAAAGAAATCAGAACTATATTATTTTAAATTCTGAAATTATACAGAGTAAGTAAATATTACTTAAAATAAGATTAATAAAATGAAGACATACATAATAGAGCTAAGGCAATTAGCATTTTTAAAAATTTTAGTAATAACTAAAAAAATAGTGGAAATCAAACTACCAAAAAATTTTCCAAAAGTTAGCAGAAAAATATATTTTAAAAGAAACAGGTCAATTAAATAGAAAATTATGAAAAAGACTAATTTTAATCCAGTATATCAATAATTGCTTTAAAAGAAAGTAGTCTAAGCCTATTACATTAGCCTATTACATATCAGAACAATAACTTAAGCTAAATCCGAAGGTCGAATTAAACATGCTTTACAGAAAGTGAAAAGAAGGAAATAATAATATGACAGAAATTAATTAAAACTTGACCTTAAGAAAAAAACAAAAAAAAAAGAAAAGAAAAAGAAACAACACCAGTATAACTATTATCTGGTTCTTTGAAAGTACGAGTACTACTGATAAACTTCTAGTTAGAATAATACCCTCACACCTAAAAGATAAAAATTACCAATACTGGAAATAAAGAAATCTCACTAAAGCCCCTATAACCATTAGGAGAATATGGAAATATGACAAATAATCAATTCAACAATGTAAAGGAAGGAAAGTAAATGATTTCCTTCAGTACACAGACTACCATAGCTTACTCAAAGAAAAAAAAAAAAGAAAGAAAGAAAGAAGAAAGCTGGGAATATAGCTTAGAGGTAGACTGCCTGTCTAGCATGAGTGAGACCCTGGTTTCCATTGCCAGAACTGAAAGTGGGGGGGTACCCCTGAATAATCCTACATCTATAAAATAACATAAAATTTTGATATAAAGCCAACTCCAGGCCCAGAATACCTCAATAGTGATTTTTACTACCAAATAT
Organism: Spermophilus citellus; assembly: GCF_964194105.1. NCBI lineage: Eukaryota > Metazoa > Chordata > Mammalia > Rodentia > Sciuridae > Spermophilus > Spermophilus citellus. Next base: position 90,947,931 of record NC_138193.1, read on the forward strand.
TTAAGTAATAATACACATTTTACACAACCTTTTCCAGATAATTAAAAAGAGAACATTCATTTTATAAGTCCAACATTACCTATATACAAAAACCAGACTTTATATGGAAAAAATACAAATATCCCTCAAAAACACAGATTCCATAATCTTCAACAAAATATTTACTAATTAAGTTCAGCATCATATAAAAAGGATTAACACATCACAAAAACTGGATATATCCTGGGAAACACAAATTAATGGTCACTTAAAAAATCTTTTTAATTAAAATAACAAGCTAGGAACAGTGGTGTACACCTGTAGTTCCAACTACTCAGGAGGCTGATGTGAAATCTCTTGAGCCCAGGAGTTTTAGCCCACCGTGAGCAATATGTACTCCACCTAAAAACAACTAATATGTGAACAGACTAAAGAATAAACAACATTTGATCATTTCACTACAAGCAAAATAGTTATCTTACAAAATCCTTGAGACATTCATGATTTAAAAAAAAAAAAAGGCCTTAGCAAATTAGAAAGAAGAATCTCTTCAACTTGTTACAGGCATCTATAAAATAAACTACAACTAGTAGCATATCTAATTCTGAAAGACTGAGGGAGAAAAGAAAAAAGAACAATTTGTACAATGTCTATTCAATACTATACCTAGGAAGAAAAGGTGGGGGGGGGGAGACTGTCTATATTCTTTGACAGTATAGCTATGTACAAAAAAAAAAAAAAAAAAGCTATAACTGTTCCCAAATAGATATATACATGTACACAGACATATATATACACAAACAGGATATCACTCAAAATCCAGTAGGATTCTTGGGGTTATTTTGAAAATCAACAAGCTAATTCTAGAATTTATATAAAAAGGCAAAAAGAGTCCAGTGTTGCAAGTTCAAAGCCAAGTACAGCAACTTAACAAGGTCCTAAGCAATTTAGCAAGATCCACTCTAAATTAAAGGGTGGAGAGAAAGGGGATGAAGATGGGGCTCAGTCATTAAGCACCCTTGGGTTGAATCCCTGGTACCCCCCCCCCCACACACACACACAAAAAGACCAAAAGATCTAAAATACCTGAAGTAATAAAGTCGGAGAAGCCACATTACCAGACATTTTTTAAATGCCAGAAAGGTAAAAGAACACTGTGATTTTGAATAAAGAACAGACAGAAACACCAATTCTGTATCATAAAGTCACAAATAGACCAAAATAAAATAAATCAATTGATTTCTGGGGAAAAAAAATCAGGAAATTCAAATGAAAAACAAGATACTATTTTTAACCACAGTCCAGAATCAATGAGATACCTATAGGCAAAATATCTTAAGCTCCTGAGCAAACACGGAAATTAGATTCCACAGACCAATAGAAAATATCTCCAAAACATTCACTTGATAAAACTGAATGTTACCCTTTTTGGTGGTTCCAGGGATCAAACCCAAGGCCTCCTGCATGATGTGTGCTAAGCTAGAGCCCCAGACCTGAATAACTCCTCTACAGTAAGAATGAGTATTTCAATATTGAATTAATCTAATTAAAGAACTATTGGCTAATTTAATAGGATACAAGAGACTTTCTATAAAACACACAAACAAACATAGGAGTCTCCTTGGCCGCACTCTTCTGGATCATGTTAAAGAAATTATTTCAGGGAAATTTATGAGGTACATGCAGTGTAAAAAGTTGTGGAAAGTAGTTGGGGCACAGATCTCAAAATACTTCCACTTAAAAAAAATTGGATATAACTAATGTTAACTGTAAATAACTGTTAATGTACTGAAGTTTCATAAGAAAACCTTTAATGTTATACAATCCCTGTGGATAGAACTATGCTAAAGCCTACACCTAATAACAAGGTTTAGTGGTCCCACTGCCATAAAAATGTAATAGTATAGTTAACAGAAAAACAAAATAATGATGACTGATCATTACTTGTTCACTAATTTTATTTATATCATCCAAAATCTCACAAATTCCTCCCAATAAAATACAGTGTTTTCATGTTAATGTTTTCAAATTTATATATCTAAATCATTACAGTCCCCTGTATGTTTCTGTATATGCTTTATATACTCCAAATAAGTTGAATTACAATAATATTGTTTTTAAAAAGTTATAAAAGGGGCTGGAGTAGCAGCTCAATGGTAGAGAACTTGCCTAGCACACTGGGTTGATCCTTAGCACCACATAGAAAATGAATGAACAGCTGGGCACAGTGGCGCGCACCTATAATCCCAGAAGCTTGGAAGGCTGAGATAGGAGAATTATGAATTCAAAGCCAGCCTCAGCAACAGTGAGGTGCTAAGCACCTCAGTGAGACCCTATCTCTAATAAAAACACAAAATTGGGCTGGGGATGTGGCTTGGTGGTTGAGTGCCCCAGAGTTCAATCCCTAGTACCCTTCCTCCCAAAAATGAATAAATAAAATAGAAGTATTGTGTCCATCTACAACTAAACAATTTTTCAAAACAAAGTTATAAAAGGAAAGGAAACCACTGTGTCAGGAATTTCACTGTTTTTTAAAAAACAGGTTATTACAAATTGCTCATTTTTATGTTAAATTTTAACATTAATGTTTAAAGGTTCACATAATACACAAATGCTTTTAAACACTTTGAAAATTACGTGTATGTATATATGTGTCTGTGTATATACACACATACATATATATATGGACACGGACGGACACACACACACACACAAACACACACGTTTACATGCACTTGTACTTAAGAATAAAGTTAAATGACACTGACATCTTCACCTTTTCCTGCTTGTTTTACATTACTGGGGATCAAATCCAAGGCCTCACACACAATAGGCAAGTGCTATACCACTGAGCTACATCCATAGCCTTTTTTTTTTTTTAATTTTTTTAGTTGTAGATGGACATAATATCTTTATTTTGTTTATTTATATGTGGTGCTGAGGATCAAATCCAGGGCCTCACACATACTAGGCAACCGTTCTACCACTGAGCCATAACCCCAGCCCCCCTAGCCCTTTTAAAATTTTATTTTGATACAGGATCTCACTAAGTTGCCCATGCTGACCTTAATTTTGCATTCCTCCTGCCTCAGCATCCCAAGTAGGTGGGATTACAGGGATGCACCATCATATCCACCTTGACTTCTTGATGACACAAAAATGGTAATTAATTTTTAAAAAACTCAAATATTCCAGATGTTTTGTTTGTCATGTATTTTTTGGTAACTATTAAAAGATTTTTTTGAGAAAGTAATGTTGGATTTTATGAAATGTTTTATATAATGATGGAAAAGATTTTATTAGTGTCACATATGCTCTTTTTTTAAAATTTTTAATATTTTATTTTTTAGTTATCGGCGGACACAACATCTTTGTTTGTATGTGGTGCTGAGGATCGAACCCGGGCCGCACGCATGCCAGGCGAGCGCGCTACCGCTGAGCCACATCTCTAGCCCCGTCACATATGCTCTTGAAGCATTCATACATTATCAGAACAAACCCAGCACTGTCGCAATTTTTCCATCTAAATATTTAATTTTTAGTTTTTTTAGGTGAACACAATATCTTTATTTTGTTTCTATGTGGTGCTGAGAATCGAACCCAGTGCCTCATGGATGCTAGGCTCATGTGTTACCACTTGTGCCACATCCCCAGCCCAATTTATCCATCTAAAACATTGCCTGATTATGTGTTTTCTTGAAATATTTATTTTTTAGATGTAGTTGGACATAATACTTTTATTTATATATATAAATAATTTTATTAAGATTTTAATAAAATTATTTATATAAATAAATAAAGATGTTGAGGTTTGAACCCAGGGCCTCGCATGGGCTAGGTGGAGCTCTACCTCTGAGCCACTACCCCAGTCCCCTGAATGATTATGTTAATAAATACATTTAGTATTTCTATATGAGATTATTAATAAACAATATTTTCTTTTGTAAGTTATCCTCTCCAGGTTTTCTTATGATATATAAATTCAATGGTAGCTTTATTTCTGTTTTCCAGAATAATTTCAAATAGCCGCAAAATAAATTTTACCTATAAGATTTATAATGACTGGGCTGGGTTTGTAGTTCAGTGGTAGAGTGCTTGCATATGTGAGGAACTGGGTTCAATCCTCAGCACCACGTAAAAATAAGTAAATAAACTAAAGGTATTGTGTCCATCTACAACTAAAAAAAAAAAAATATTTAAAAACATTTATGACTAATCTATGAAACCATTAAAAGCAGGCAAATTTTCAGGCACTAGATATTCCTTCCTTATTAGACAGCTGAGGGATTTACAAGGGCCTTAATGAAACAAAATGAAAGTGAATCTGGAAACAAACCAAAGAACTCCCCCCGACACACACTCCTAAATACCTACTGTTCTGCCAATTCATTCTCAGATAAATTCCTAACAAACATTAAAGTAAAGTATATCTGGAAGATTACAGGTGACGTCTGTATTGAGACAACAAGAGTACACTGAAATTTACCTTTCTGTTGAAAGTATATGAATCAGCTTGAGCAAAAATTCACTGAATATCTGAGGACATGTTGAAGATAGATGCACTTGTAATCGGGTAAGAAATTCTTGCATAGCTTGTGTAGCTGTTGGACCAACCTGAAGAGAAATGTATTTCCACTAAAAACAGCTCACTATTATTATTTATAGAAGCAGTCACTATAATGGCATAGGATGTAAAGTCAAAAGATGCACTGTTATAATTTCCATATAAGAAAGAACAAAAATATAAACAGTGGCAGAGGAAACTGACATTTTAGGTCTTAGTTTATTTATTATAAATGGCAAATTATAGAAATGATTAACAAAAGCTTTTTCTTTTCTTTCCCACTGAACCACAACCCCAAGCCTTTTTCATATTTTACTTAGTGACAGGGTCTCACTGAGTTGCTTAGGGCTGTGCTAAAGTTGATGAGGCTGGCTTTGAACTCAAAATCTTCCTACCTAGGCTGAGCAGCTGGCATTAATAGATTTTTCATCGTGGTTTATATATAACAAAAATTAGGTTTGATGAATAAATCATAAAACTCTGAAATTTTAGAAAAATAAAATGCAATATAATCCTACATACTAAATTAAATCAATTTAATTATTAATAATGGACCAAGAAATTAAACTCTTAACCAAACTTCCTACATAAAACCAAGATATAAGATATCATCACAAGGAAAGCTTATCCTTAATAATTTACTCTGCCATATTGGGTGAGGACAGGCATCCTGGTACCTAACTCTACTACTAACAAGCTATATAATTTGGGGCAGTATAGCAGACGTATGTTTTTTCACATTTAATATAATGAAATTGGAATTAGTGATCTCAAATTAATTCATCTTTACACATAGTTATCTCTCAGGAACATGTCTGTCCCTACCAAAATTCTGTCCCAATCTATTAATAGTTTCTTCCCTCCTTTTTACTTGACTCTTTACTATGACCATAAAATTAAACTTTCAATGTCAAAATATTCACTGAAAGTATCCACCCAAATTTAAAGTTGATGAAGGCAGAGACTGTCTTGGTAAATACTTTCATCACTAATATTGAGAACAGTACCTAGGCCTAGTACAGAGAAACCTATTGAACACTTATTGAACAAATGAAATAACAGAAGGACTAAGACTATTATGGGGGGCTGGGGATGTGGCTCAAGCGCGCTCGCCTGGCATGCGTGCGGCCCGGGTTCGATCCTTAGCACCACATACCAACAAAGATGTTGTGTCTGCCGAAAACTAAAAATAAATAAATATTAAAAAAAAAAGACTATTATGGACTACGCAACAAAATTAGAACTTGTTTAATGGCAAAGCCAGATAAGAATTTTAAAAGAATCAAAAATGATGAATTGAAAGAAACCTTGGAAAACCTCCATTAAAAATATTTATGAATACTAAAGATATTTTATACAAGATATTTAAACTAGAAGCAGTATAATACAAGAAGAAATTAAGTTGTTAATTAAACAGAAAATGTTGAATTCTAAGCAATATTTTGTTATTTTTTGCTATCCAAATACAATAAATAATATAAAATGTCTGAGCTATTAATCTTTTTTTTTGGGGGGGGGGTGGTGGTTGTGGGGGTGTTACCAGGAAGTGAACCCAGGGAGACTTAACCACTGAGACACAACCCAGGCACTTTTTAATATTTTATTTAGACACCAGATCTCACTGAGTTGCTTAGCACCTCCCTAAATTACTGAGGCTGGCTGTGAACTCATAATCCTCCTGCCTCAGCCTCACAGGCTGCTGAGTTTACAAGAAAACTTACGCCCAACTCTGAGCTATCAATCCCAAAAGCAGAACTCACAAAAAAGAATTCTTAAATCTTCATTCCAAAAATTTTAAGTGTTTTCTTGGCTTTGTAATTACATTAAATTATAAACCTAAATTATACAAAATCAATGCCAAACACATACTCTACATTAAAAAAAAAAATTCAATGTTCTTTGATAACAACCTACCACCTGTTGTCCAGTTTCTATATAGCTACTTTATAAATAATACAAAATTATTTATTACACTAACATACAAGGGCTATTACTTAAATTTTAATGATGAAAATTTTATAGTTTTACTTCAAAAATATTATTTATTGAATAGTCTGGGCACATCACTAATTAAGTTTTATTACCTGTGGACTGTGTTGATTTGTTCCGTGTGGACTGGTACCAGAAAGAAATTTCACTAATACATGAATGAGGTTTGGATCTGAAACCAACAAATGAGCAGTACTCTCCTGAGTTCCAATCCCACTGCTGGAACCAGCTATTAAAAAATAATAATAATAATTAATCTTAATAAATTGACTACAAAACAACAATTTCCAATATATATATAAACATCTTTTAGTTCAAAGAAAACTTATATATTGATAGTAATTACAAGTTTATTGAAAGAGTTCCAACCTATACACACTATTGATAGACCTGGATTTCATTCTTTATTTTCATCTACCACATTATCTCCTTCCTCATTCTTCTGACTATGAATACAGTCAAGTGAAAAACAAACAACACCTTACCATTATGTTAGGAGTATATTTTTAGGAACTATTTTTCCTTTGCTTTTCAGATAAACTATAACTCCGTTTTCTAAGATAAACTGAGGCCAAAACTATTCCTTTTTGCATGTTACATACAACTAACTAATGTATAGGCAACCCACTGATTCTCTTGAGCAGAATACAACATCTTTGTTTATCAGATAGCAATATTTTTATCTCATTTTTGGATAATATATTCTAAATAAGAAAATAGAAGAGCACTTTGATGTTAAACAATGATTCAAATAACAGCTTTATCAAACTGACAGAACTCTCAATTTAATGAAGTCTTTCTCAAATATAGATTGAAATCCATCCTCTTATTATAACTTCCAGATTGAATACAATGTAATTGAAAGGACTTCAATTACTTACACAACCACATCACTTCTGGTAAAAATATGTTAAGAATTCGATAATAAGCATATTAAAATGTACATCAGAAATTACGTTAATAAGTTTCTGAACTTACAATTAAGCTGCATGTTTGTCATGAGTGTTAGGCTATGGAGTACAAGGCACCATGTCCGGAGCAAAGTATTGGGATACCACGCTAGCACTGTGAGAAAGCTAGTTATTGAGGCTACATACAAAAGAGGAAAGAAAAAAATTTTACTCAGAAAAACTGAATATTTACTAAGAATTAAAAACCAAAAGAAAGAACTAACAAATAAGATTATTTTTTAAAATTAGCTCATTAATACTGTCCTTGGAACACACAAATACAGTTCCGAATTAAATACAACTAAAACTTTGAGAATCAATAACATTTCCCAGCAAGGGTAGAGCTCAGTCTGCAACACTTAAAATAACATGTTCTCATTACAAATTTGTTATACATGCATAGAAACTGGTACATTTTAGGTACATTTAACCTAATTATTACTATTTAGCTATTTTATTTATACCTATTAGGGTTTTTTCTACAAATAAATCTTACCTTGATTTAATGAAATGACAGGTATTCGATTAGCATTATATAAAAAAATGTCTGCTCCAGTCTCTTTATTTCCAGATGAGCTAGAATTCAGGCTCAATGTGAGCCACAACTGGAGAAGTGACTCCAACTGAAAATGAATGAAAATTGACAGGGGGGAAAAAAAGTACATATTATAAAATGTGTTTCAACAAAAATCTTACTGCTTAGAATCTTGTCATGAATAAAGAAATTTTTCAATTAAATATTTCCCCCAGTTACTTCATGTGACAAGCAAGTACATCTTAAAATTCCAGAACAAAATTTAACTCAGTTAAAATTTACCATTTACATCATATAAATGTTTTTCTAAGTTAAAAGAGGTTATTCAAGTTATTAAATTGATGGGTTTTATACAATATGTGGTAGAAAGTAAGGCTTAAAATCATGAAAATTAAAAATGGTCCCTTTAAGGAGGACCTGTGATAATTAAAGCATTTCCAATATTGTTCCAATTGAGTATAATTAATAATCACCATCAAGTTGCAAATGAACTTTACAGTTAGTTTCACCATTTCAGAGGCTCCCAATAATATGTTAAAATATCATTTTCTCCCAAAGTCATACCTGAACATGATGGACTTGAAGCATGGAAAAAAGTTTGTTGAAACAAACATTTAACATTGGTACAGATGATAACTGTATAATAAGCTGGCTGGTTTGGTTTGCTGTTTGTAAACCTCCTAGAAGTGAATCATCTGTTCCAGTGGGAGACTGAGATACTGAAAATCAAACAGAAGTATGATGTTATAAACAAAGTTTCAGAACACACACTAACTCGTTACTTATATGTATGCATAGGTAAAAATAATTTTTTTAACCTGCATTCTGTAAAATGATTTAAAGTCATATGTTAGCATCTGAAAAACTTAATTTTTAACATTGTTTGAAGGTAAAAAAGATAGTCACCAACAAGAGAAGCTCCCAAATACACAGGACTCATTCAATAAAGGAAAAGAATATACTCTTTAACAGTTTTTGCTAATTAATAAAAGAGGAAAGGGAAAGAAAGAAGAATCTTATCTGATTTTATTATTCATTGTGGGGATTTTTGTTTTGTTTTTTCTTCTCATCATGGCACTAGAAATTAAACCCTAGGCTTCTGTTACCATTGAGCTACACCCCCAGTCATTTTTATTTTGAGACAGGGTATCCCTAAACTTCCTAGGCTAGCTTCAATTCTGTAATCCTTCTGCCTCAGGCTCCCAACCAGCTAAGATTATAGACATGTACCACCCTGCCTGGCGTGATTCTAGACACTGATGGATTATTAGAATCACATAGGCAAAATGCAAAATTCTGATGTTCAGGCTACATGCCAAATGAATTATGTACTGATAACTTTTCCTTCTTTTTCTTTTCTTTTTTTTTTGGTGAAGTATCCCAGGCTGGTCTCAAACTTGTGACCCTCCTACCTCAGCCTCCCAAGTAACTGGGGATTTCAAATGTGTGTCAGCAGGCCAAACAAACTGAGAATTTAATCATGGTGATCAGAAAAATACAGGGACACTTAGAGGTTTTTGTTCATATATTTAGAATATGATTATACTAAAAGATACACACTTGTATGCAGGATAGTAATCAAAACAGAATGTTAAAAGAAGCAGATAGGAATTTTAAAAAGACCTTATAAGTTGTTTCAAACAAACAATGTATAACAATGGTTTATCTGGGATAGTGCTGAGTTGTCTCTGGTCATGCAGAAGCTGAACCCTATTGGTGGTGGGATGGAAGGGTCCCATATTACAAAGAAGATACAATATTAGTTTACCAATACAAAGATGATAGGACACTAAGTCATCCTCTTTGTCTTTCTCCTTTACTCTGTACCTTCGAAGGCAAAAAACAAACCAGAGTACAAACTGAAAGAATATAAATTAATTTAAGGAAGAAACTAAAACGAGTTCTCTATTAAAATGAATTGTGGAACCTCCTTTACAGGAGAAGCAGGTATTGATCTTCCTGCGTTCCAAAAACTATCTCTGGCTTCAGAGAAAGCAAACTGATTTTTAGGCCAAGAAAAATAAAACCATTATTGTCTCCTCAGCACAGCTCTTCAATTTTTGTTTTTCAGAAACAGGGTGTTATTATTAACTATACTTTTCTGACATGAGGAAATCAACAAAAGTTTACCACTGTATATCAAAATCAGTAATGGCGGGGCATGATGGTGCACACCTGTAATCCAGTAGTTTGGGAGGCAAAGGCAGGAAGATTGTGAGTTCAAAGCCAGCCTCAGCAACTAGTAAGGCCCTAAGCAACTCAGTGAGACCCTGTCTCTGAATAAAATATGAGATAGGGCTGAAGATGTGGCTCAGTGGTCAAGTGCCACTGAGTTCAATCCCCAGTAACACCCCCTCCACTCCCGGAACCAAAACACTCACACAAACACTTAAAAAAAAAAAGTCAATAATGTCCAAATCTGCAAAGCCATCTGTTTCTGTTATGCAGCCATGCTCATTGTCTAATTGTCTATGGCTACATTCCCACACTAAGTCAGAATTGAAAAGTTTTAGCATACCATACGGCAAGTAAAGTCCAAAATGCTTACTAATGGCCCTTTATGAAAAAGTTTGCCTTCTCTTTTTGCTTATAATTTTTTTTTTTTTTTTTTTTGGTGAAGTATCCCAGGCTGGTCTCAAATTTGTGATCCTCCTACCTCAGCCTCCCAAGTAACTGGGCATTTCAAATGTGTGTCAGCAGGCCAAACAAATTGAGAATTTAATCATGGGGATCAGAAAAATATAGGGACACTTAGAAGTTTTTGTTCATATATTTAGAATATGATTATACTAAAAAGATACACACTTGTGTGCAGGATAACTACTAAATCTTCTCAATTATGGAATTCAGTTATAAGGCCCATTTGGATGCCATGCCACCTATACATTCCATCCTAGTCTTTGAGGATGATAAAGATGTTTTTATTAAAAACTCCACTCTTGGGCCTGGGGCTCAGTGGTAGAGTGCCTGCCTCACATGTGTGATGCACTGGGTTCAATTCTCAGCATCACAAATAAATAAATGAATAAAATAAAGGTCCATCAACACAAAATTAAAAACAAAAAACAAAACAAAAAAAAACCTCTATTCTTATTTGTTTGTTTTTTGTTGGGACTGGGGATTGAGCCCTGAGATGCTCTACTATTGAACTTCATTGCCACCCCTTTTTATTTTTACTTTGAGGCAGGGTATTGCTGATAAGCTCCTTTAGATGCACAACAGATATGGAATTTTGACATTTGTCCTTGTAGAATGCGCCTGTAAATAATCAAGACGAATCATTCCTTATAATTGTCTAAAAATTGTCATTTTACTTACATGTTGGAGATGTATTTGTTAATGCTTGTAAAATGGAATCTGCTTCCAGAGTGGACATCATTTTTAACATAAGTTCTGCTTGCTGTTCAAGTCCAACTTCTAGGCGAGCATCTAGGGCTACAAAAAGCAAGTAAAAAGAGGCCTAATTGATCATCATTATTACTTATATCCTACCTCCTACAAAAAAAAGTCAAAATCCAAACTCGGGAAAGGATGTGTATGCCCTTAGACGAGTACAGCTTGGCATGCATTATCAGAGGCAGAGCTGGAAGACCATCTGTACAAATGTGGTTAAAGAGAAGAGACTGAGGTGGGCATAGTGGCACAAGACTGAAATCCCAACTACTCAGGAAACTGAAGCAAGAGGATCCCCAAGTCTGAGGTGAGCCTTGACAACTTGGCAAGATCCTCTAACAAAATAAAGAACTAAAACATAAAGGGCATAGAGGTGAGATCAATGGCAAAGAACCCCAAGTTCAATCCAGAATACTACAAAAAAAAAAAAAAAAAAGAGAGAGAGAGATAGACTAATTAAATAAATAATAGTAGATGCAAATATGTTAAGGATAATGATAGGTTTTTCGCTCAGAAAAAAAAAAAAAGGAGTGTAAATATGGGAAGGGAGAAAACTTAAATGAACCCTACAGAACTACACTATAACCAGATATACCAATGTGAACTCTATCACTTTCAATATATCTAAGACATATGTATAGAAACACACACACACATCCCCTAGCTTTGTTCATCAAGACAGCATGGAAACAGACAACAAAACTAACAAGTACATCTTGCATTCAAATCTTTTTTTTTAAACAATATTCTGCTTTGAATAGATCTGAATACCATATTATTTATACAAGTGGCTAATTCCCAACTAGGGAAAATACACTAAACAATGAGCTGGGGGCATCTCATTTTGTTAGAGAACAAGAAGTGCTCAAAGACTGCTAAGAGTATGTCAAAAAGTTCAAGAGAGGGCTGGGGTTGTAGCTCAGTGGTAGTGCACTTGCCTGGCACATGTGAGGCACTAGCTTCAATCCTCAGCACCACATAGGAATGAATGAATGAATGAGACAAAGGTATGTGTCCATCTACAACTAAAAATTTAAAAATGGTCCAAGAGACCAGATTGCAGGAGATCCTACTGGTCAAATGTAAGACAACTTGAAGATCAAATTACATAAAGATAACACTGAATATATTTAATGAATCTTAAACCAATACATTTTAAAAAATGATTAAAATAATAAATTTTATGTTATTTGCATTTTACCACAATAAAAGCAAACCAGTAACATACTGTAATAAGAAATTATAACTGCGTTAAATAAATTTTTTACAAAGGAGAAAAATGCAACTCAATGAAGAAGAAGCCCGGTGGATACCTCCTTAATCAAGTGATTAATTTTTTTTTCTTTGGTGGTAATGGGATTTGAACCCAGGGCCTTGTGCATGCAAGGCAAGCACTATACCAATTGAGCTATATCCCCAGCCCCTTTAAGTGATTAAATGTAACAGCATCATAAGTAAAACAAATCAAAACCATGGGTCACATACAAGGATACAGCAAACAAAAATGACTATTATTGCTGTGATATTCCTACCAAGATTCATGACTTCAATCTAATTATGAGAAAATACCATACAAATCTAAATTGAGGGATGTTCTATAAATAACTAGTCTGTAATCTGCAAAAGGGTCAAGGTCATGAAGGTCAACACTGAGAAACCATCTCAGACTGAAGATCTGACAACTAGAATGCAAAGCATGATTTTCACTGGGTCCTTCTTCGTAAAGGGCATTATTCTGACAACTGTTAAAATCTGAATGGCCTCTCAGTATAAGGTAATAGTAATATTAATATTCTGATTCTGATGGAATATGCTTCTTTGATGTGCTCATATTAAAGAATGTCTAGCTTTTAAACCAAAAAATTGGATTGGCAGGGGCTGGGGATGTGGCTCAAGTGGTAGCGCGCTCGCCTGGTATGCGTGCGGCCCGGGTTCGATCCTCAGCACCACATACCAACAAAGATGTTGTGTCCGCCGAGAACTAAAAAATAAATATTAAAAATTCTCTCTCTCTCTCTCACTCTCTCTCCTCTCTCTCTCTCTCAAAAAAAAAAAAATTGGATTGGCAGCTTACACTCAACTGGTTCAGGATAACAAACATGCTCTGAATTTTACTTGTTTCAAACTTTTTCAAATCTGTAATTATTTCCATTTTTAAGATATTTTATTGAAAAATTTAAATGTTACATTGTACATGACCAGTAAAGTGAAAAACTAGTATTCAATGTGGGGTTTTTTATACATAAAAATTTATTATTAAAAAGATAATAAAGCAAAACAAAGCACAATTATTTAAAATCATTGTCAGTCTCATACAACCCACAAATAATTTTTGCTAAGTATTATTTTGAGAAACAGATGGACCATCATTGAATGAAAGCTCCTCTAAACTTTATGATAGAAAAGAACAGGAAGCTCTGAATGACACTCTATGGTACAACTTTGACACCAAACCTATTGTACACTCAGGCTCAATTTCTCAAGAGACAAAATATATATAAATTTAGTACTTGCTTTAAGAATAGTATATACCTCAAAACAGTCACATATAAACACTTACCCTGAGATACTGAAACACTAACTGTTTGTGATCCATTCTTTTCTGTGTTTGCTGGTGGCTTTGCTACAGGGATTCCCAAACCTCCGATGTAAGGATTATAATTGTAGGTACAATAATCAGCACCCCAGTAATCATACCATGTACTGCTTATAGGCTTAAAAAAAAATGGAAAAGAAGTTGTGGTTTATTTTTGTTTTTTTTACTGTAAACTAAAACAGGACTACACAATAAACATTCTTCACATCCTTTAAATTTTCACCCATTTAGAATATTAATGATTTGCAAGAATGTTTCAATGATAGCCTTTTCATTTTTTGAAAAATCTAAAAATTTAACAAACCAAAAGAACAATACCACTACAAAGTATTATAGGTGTATCTTCTTTAGAAAAAGGGGAGGCTAACATAGAAGATTAACCTAAAAGAAGCTCAGTTTAGATAAAGACTATTGGCTGCCTGAAAGGCTGATAATCCTTAACTCAATTTCTAAATGCTTATTAATGATACTTATAATAATTATTAATGGCTACATCAACAAAAATGGTGTAAATTTCCTTCATGCTATTCCATAAGTTTCTTTTAAAAAATGCCTATAGTACTATAGCAATTTAATGAATTTTACATATACTGAATAAATGGGATTCATTTGGTAATAATTTTGTATATTTTCTTTTTTTAAAATATTCATTTATTTATTTATTTAGTTTTCGGCAGATACAACATCTTTGTTGGTATGTGGTGCTGAGGATCGAACCCGGGCCGCACGCATGCCAGGTGAGCGCACTACCGCTTGAGCCACATCCCCAGCCCAGTATATTTTCTTCTTTGAAGTAATTGCTAATCTAAAAATGTATGAGTATTTTGATTACATACAATATTCTAATAGAGCATACCTTAAAAACTTTGGCTGCAAGGGGATCCTTTTCTAAATCAATATCTAGAGGATCAATGTCAACTTCCATTAGATCTTGAAGTAACTCAAGGTCAATTTCCTTATCTTTTTCCAAAGAAGAGAGGGGGGGTGTGCCTTTAAATAATTGAAAATTACTGTATTATATTTAACATGAAATTTAGCCAACATATTGCTTTTAGTTGCAGAAAAAAATATTTTGTTTACATGTAACAGACACATGCTAAAAGATATTAAAAGTTTAAAAATCTAAACTTTTACACTTAATTATTAATCAGTACATAAAGGTATTACTTCACAGAACAAAATAAAAAACACAACTAGCATGATACTTGATTTCCTAGAGAAAATACCACAATATTAGCTGTTGTTGAATCAAGTTGCATAAACTTTGCTATTAAAAGTAGTCATAGCTGGCTGGGTTTGTAGCTCAGTGGTAGAGCGTTCGCCTAGCATGTGCGAGACCCTGGGCTCAAACCTCAGCACAAATAAAAACAAATAAATTAAATAAAAGGTACTGTGTCCATCTACAACTAAAAAAAAAAAAAAATCACTTTAAAAAAATAGTCATAACCAGGCATGGTGAAGCACACCTGTAATCCCAGCAAGAGGATTGCAAGAATAAGTCTAGCCTCAGCAAATTAGTGAGGCTCTATGCAACATAGAAAGACCGTCTCAAAATAAAAAATAAAAAGGGCTGGGGATGGGCTCAGTAGTTAAGCACAGCTGGGTTCAATCTTCCATATCCCCACACACTCCCCTACCCCCCAAAAAAGAGGGAGAGAGAAGTCATTAAATGTTCCCCACATTTTATTGAAACTTCTACAGATACAAATCAGACTATATCAAAGTAATTGGGATATTATGAAATGATAGTACTTTGTTGTAATTAACACTCACACCCAGAAACAAGGCAAAATATGTTTACTGGAAAAATATCTTGCATCATTATATAAGATCAAAAACCTCAAATGAAAACGTAAAAACCCATTTTATACTTCATAGCATTCTTTATTTTGAAATGTACTCAATTTGTACAAAATACTAAGGAATATTTTTTAAAAATTTTTTTACTGTACCTGTTAAATCATGTGTCAAAGGTTCATCTATAGTTTCCAGCAACTGAACTGAAGACGGCTGAAGGGAGTCGTCAGAGTCACCAGCTGTTGCACCTACATCATCACCCACTGCTCCTTCTTCCATGGCTTCTGCAGCTACTGGTGCCAACAATTCTCCTGCATTTAAGAAGATAATCCTAACCACTTTAATAACTTAGACACAGTCTTCTAATATATATTGAACCATTATATTTTTCCTTCCAGTGTTCAGAAAGACACATATACTCTACCAACTAGAAAAGAAAATACGGCAAATGAGTTCTCACCTACCTAAAGAATGCTAAAACTCACTGAAGTACCTACAAATGCCTAAAACAAATAACTAGTAGGGAAAAACGCACAATATTCAAAATCAACATGGAGTTATTATAATCACTTTCAGATGTTAACTTACTTAGTCATCAAAACAAGCTTATAAGGAAAGGTATTTTTAATATCCTTATTTTACAAACGAAGAAGCTCAAGCATAGTGATTTCTTAAAGGTCACATAAATAACTAGTAAGAAGCATACCAATGTTATTAACAAAGCAGATTAGTTTCAATATTCATGCACTTAAACAAACTAACTCCTCTCGAAAGACTTAGATCAAAACTGTCAACATAAATTAAGTAGAAAAGTAATTTTAAATGGTTGCTACTGCTTGACATTAAAGAGAATTTTATGCTTTTAAGAGATTACAATTTCCTTTAACGAGTAATTAGTTAAGCAATGACAAGTTAATTCTGACATACCCAAGGAAAAATAAATCCTTACAAACCTGCCAAAATATCCTGTAGCATACAAGTTAAGGAATACTGAGCCCAAGCACCACCCCAAGATATATCTCCTC
Organism: Spermophilus citellus; assembly: GCF_964194105.1. Lineage (NCBI taxonomy): Eukaryota > Metazoa > Chordata > Mammalia > Rodentia > Sciuridae > Spermophilus > Spermophilus citellus. The sequence goes on from NC_138193.1 coordinate 90,964,759, forward strand.
TATTGAAGTCAGTTCCAACCAAAAGCAACAGCAGTCTTTCCAGTTGTGGTTCATTCACAATTTCACACAAATGAATGGTTGGTCTTGTGGCATTTGCAATGCGTGCAAGAACCTAGAATACATTTTATAAAACCATATAAAAATTATACATTTTTCCAAAAAATAATAGAAATCTATCAATAGGTTTGGCACTACACTAATGATTTACAATAATAAGTATGATTCTGGTATCTAAGTAATTACTTGAGATGAAATATGGAAGAAAGTAATCTTTTTTGGTTTTGTTTTTTTCTTTTTGTTTTTTTGTTTTTTGGTAATGCTGGGAAATGAACCCAGGCCCAAACACATGACACAAAGACATTTTACCACAGAGTTATCCTCTGCTTCATTTTTTATCTTATTTTGAGACAGGGTCTCTCTAAATTCCTCAGAATGGCCTCAAACTTGAGATTTTCCTGCCTCGGCCTCCCAAGTTGCTGGGATTACAGGCATGCACTATGGTGCCGAGCAAAAATAATGTAATTTCATCAGTGCAGTGTTAAATCTAGTTTTAAATCTGGGTGGAACAGTTAAGAATAACTTCTATAAATAGTGAACATGCTACAGGAAAACAATCATAACTTTGAAAGTCTTTCATTAATATCATGTGACACTTATCTGTATATATCATAATTTAACTTAAGAAAGGTTAAGTTGAAATAGACATACCCAAATTACCCACATTTAAAACACCTGACTTTTAAATAGATTAAAATTTATATTAGATTTCTCTAGAAATAAATGAAAAAATTTAAATCTTTCAACGCACAATAAAAAAAAAACTTAAGTAACTGCAAAAAAAGAAAACCAAAAGATGAACTACTATTTTATCTTAATCAAAATCAAATAAAAACTGTGTACTTCTGAAGTTCTTTTTCTTACCCTTTAAAGTCTAGATTTATAAATTACACATAATAGTTTACTTACCTTACAGACAAATAATAAGAGATCTGCATGACATGTAAAGTCCATGGAGAGGAGAAACAAAATGAGTTTTTGGACTACTGAGATGCAACGTTCATGGGCAAGAGTAAATGGAAGTGGTTCTATCTCTGGACTTTCTTTTGTTGTAGTAACTTCTGTGTCTAAGTTAGAACGAGACCATTCTGCTGTCCGGCGCAAACGAATTAGATCCTTAAAGTGCTGTATACAGAAATTTACAGTTTTTAAATCAATGCTTATTTAATGAAAAAGTTTCAGTATACATTTATGAAAATATTACTCAACACACAACTTACAGTGAATAAAATTTTTAGATTAAACTATAAGCTTCAAAAAGTAAGATTATTAAAAACTGTATTGAGCAATATATCTTACCTCTGTATAAAAGCTTTTCGGAAAAGTGAAATTCTACAGAAGGGCCAGAGAAATATATAATGGCAAACCTAACATCTTTAATTAGTATCACTAAAATATCCTAAGTGTGATGTATACAGGTTGGGTGGTTCCAAGTCATTCCAAGACTGAGTGGAATAAGCATATTTATAAAAACACAATATACAAATGTGACTACTACATGTTATGTATACACATATATTCACACATACCCATATATACATATGCATACAAGTGACTATGTTTTATTTTATTAAAATAACTACCACAACTTCATTTTCACTTTCAAGGACATATATAGGCTATATTTGAAACCTGTGCATGACCGGATCCAAAAGAAATTTCAATTCTAAACCTAACAATGAAAATCTTACAATAACATACTAAAAATCTCTTTGAGATGCCAAAAATTTTCACTTTACATTTTTTATTTTTAAAATTAACAAAAAGGTATTTGTAATCATCCAGTATTTTTTGTATTATAGAAGAGAAAAAACCAACAACATGAATGCCACATGAGCAAAACTATATATCCCACTGCTTTCTTTATATTTAGTTTACTAAATTTTAATCCACTTTGAAGTAATAAACAGAACAGGTTACAAAACATTTCCTTGATTTAAAGTCTACCTCACCAAAAAAAGTTGAATAGATTGGTATTTTTTTTTTGATAAGCAGAACAACATATTTAAATTTTCTGATCATTCCTAAAGATACTTAATAAAATAACTTAAGATGCTTAAAAATAAAAAAAAAAGCAGCTTTTCTAAGATAATTAAAAAATATACCCATACCTTTGAAGTAGCCTGCTTTAGTTTTGCTTGTTCTACTAGGAGTTTATATGATGATCCCTTATTACTTTGTATTTTTTCTTTCTCCATCTGTTCCACCAACGCCTTCTGTTTTGCTTTCAGTAGGTTAAGTTGCTTTAAGATACAAGTAAACAACTTAGTCTTAAAAACATTAGGGGATCCCAGTGGCTTGGGAGGCTGAGGCAGGAGGATTAGCATTTGAAAGCCAGCCTCAGCAAGATGAAGGCCCTAAGCAACCCTGTCTCTAAATAAAATACAAAATGGGGTTGGGGATGTGGCTCAGGGGTCAAGTGCCCGAGTTCAATCCCTGCTAAACACACACACACACACACAAAAACATTAGGGGAAGGATATTGGCCAAATTATATTGTTACATTGTGTGCATGTACTAGTATGTAACAACAAAACCCACCAGTTTGTACAACTATAATGTACAATAAAAAAGAAAAACTATATTAAAGACAAGTAAATTATTATTATTTATATACTTCTTAGGAATTCATACATCAAACTAATGGAATAAAGAATTCCTTGAATAATGTAGTAATAAAATTTTACTATTTAGCCCCTCTAAAAACTTCATTTCCAAATCCTGATTTCAAAATCTCTCACTAAAGACTCATTAGTTATGCTGAAGTGGGTGGCACATGCTTATAAACCCAGCTACTCAGGAGGAGGAGGCAGGAGGATGGTGCATCTGAGGACACCTTTAGTAAGACTCTGTCTTGCTAAAGTAAAAAATGAAAATGTTGGGGTAGAGCTGGGGTTGTGGCTCAGTGGTAGAGTGTTTGCCTCACACGTGTGAGGCACTGGGTTTGATCCTCAGCACCACATAAAAAATAAATAAATAAACAAACAAAATAAAGGTATTGTGTCCATCTAGAACTTAAAAAAAAAATTTAAAAAAGAAAATGGCGGGGGAAGTAGCTCAGTGGTAGTATCTCAGAGTTCCATCCTCAGTACCACAAACAAAGTAAAAATTAAAATCTTCAGTCCCTTACATTTAGAAGAAGGGAAGTAACTAGGAGACTTTCTTATACAAGTCAACTAATATCATAGTATTAGTTTATTTGTATAAGATAATAGATATTTTGAATGGCAGAAAAAACGTATTTTTAATACATGAAAAAATATTTTTATTGTCTAAGAGTTCTTAGCTTTGCTTTTCTGGAAATTTCCTTCAAGAAATTTTCCTTCAGGGAAGCTGTTCACCTCACATCAGCAAAGAAGAGCATAGGAAGATGCACTTCCAGGCATGCTACCACTAGCCTACCTACTCTAGCCACATCCTACCTGCCTAGAGATACAGCTCTCACAATCCAATCACTTTACCTCTGAACATTCCTACTTTAGCACAGTAGCTTTTAGGGGACACCTCATATCCAAACTATAACAGTAAACTCATTTGGAGTGGTAGTAATAGAGAGTAAAGAAGTAAACAGTTTAAAGAACATCACCAAAAATCTATTGCCATTTTACAAATAAGGTTTCCAAAGTATTAAATCTCCCCAAGCTATATAGCTGGTTAAATATATAACTAACATTTGATGGCACATATGCCATATGCAACCTTCAAAATGATAATTCTCTCAAATATTAAAATAAAAAAATACTGTTACCTGTTTATGATGAACAAGCTGTTTTCTGATCTTTCTGGAATATAATCTATCAAGGCTACTGTTGCCCTTGGAAGACCTATTTAAACTCTGAGTGTGCAGATTATTGTTAATAAAACTCCACTGGTTACCTAGAGGGGGAGGAAAAAGCCTGTTAATAATTTGATCAAGTGTGATTTTAAAGTACTTTCATACCTAGAAAACAAAAAACACAGTTATAAATGAAAAAACATGACAAAGCAATTTTAAAGAAAATTAAGGAAACCATTATAAAGTCATTCTTTTTACTGATGTATTTATTTGTATGCAGTGGTGAGAATTGAACCCAGTGCCTCACACATGCTAGGCAAGCACTCTACCACTGAGCAACCACCCCAGTCATTCTTAAGATGATCTGAAAAATATTCAATGATTGTCACTACTTTAATCTAGACCAGAAATTACTTTAAGACTAGAGTTCTGGACTCAAGCTTTCTTTTAGGATAACAGCCACATTCCTCCACAATGGTTAAGATTATACATATCACAGGAGATTTTAGGAGACACCTTATATCCAAACCACAACAATAACCTCATTTACAACACAGCTTTCATTATTTCATTAAGATCTAACAACAAATACTCATAAAACATATGCTTCTATGCAGAGACTAAAAAGAGGTGCTCAACAATTTACTTAATGACTGCCAAAGTGGGTAGTTAAAAAAAAAAAAAGGCCCAATAACACACTTTACCCATGTAATTCTTTACTATATGTTTAACATAAAAACATCTTTCTTGTTTTCCACTATCCATCTAACAAGTCTTCATTAAAATTCATCTAATCCTAAGATACTCTTCCACCAATGTTTCCATACTGAACAATATAAATAAAATGAAGATGTTCAATACTATATTCTATGATATTCCAACTTTACATTGTAGCTATATGTACTTGAATTGTATTTTTTTTAATCCCTATGCTAATCAATGAGTAAACTGACTCATGGAAATAGATTATTATTTTTTTAAATCAATATAAAGCAAATTCCGTGTACAGATTGTTTCATCTTTCAAAACATAATATGTATAAACAATTAACTTGGATATAAAATATCTTAAGGGAACTTTCTAATGCTGACAATGTGGAGATGTCCAAAATTTATGGACTTTAATTTCTGTGTTTACATATTAGATTTAATTGTCTCAAATTATTTATGAAAATCTGTGGTAGTCAGAATAAAGGGAAGAAAATATTTTCTTTAATTTTTAAATAATTTTGTGCCTTCAGCCTATAAACAAAGATTACACATTTTTTAAATTGGGGATTTCAACCAAAGTCATCTGTAATTAACTAATAGACTCCATAATGGTAAACAGGGTGAAATACTATACTAAAAATAACATTTATTTAAAACAAAACAGAACTCTTCACAAATTTTGCTTTCATGCCTCACTTTTATGTATGTTATTATAAAATGTTTTTTTAATATTTATTTTTAGTTATAACAATATATTTTACTTTTATGTGGTGCTGAGGATCGAACTCAGTGCCTTATGCATGGTAGGCAAGTGCTCTACCTCTGAGCCACAACCCCAGCCCTATAGAATGTTTAAAGGAGCACGGTGGGGAAAACTTTGTGAAACACATGGTTATAGACACATGCCCAAAGAAACTTTTCCATCAAATGTAAATTCTACCTTGAAATAGGTTCCTGGTAGAGTTAACTCATGTTTTACATAAATTACATACATCTGGTATTTCCAGGCCAATAGCCAGTTCTGGGCGGAGTCACTCAAAATCCCCACCAACATATTATTATAAACTTCTGATACCTGTCAGAAACCTCTCCCTGTCTTTACCATTCAAAGGTTTCTTTGCAGCTGCTGCTTCATCTTCAACAGTTGCCACATAATCCAGCAACCTGGACACCAGCATAACAACCCAACTGATCATTGGAATATCTAGTACTCCTAAACAGAAATGCGGGGAGGGGGGGTAAAAATTCAGGTGAATATGAGAGTCCTACTGAAGTTAGATAAAACAATGAATTAAACATTTTATAAAGTCAAAACATATCATATCATTACCAACACTAATATTTACATGTAATATTCCCCCAAACCAGACATCTGTGGCCACAAATTGAATAGAACATCAAATCTAATAAAGCACAGGTATTTCCTGCTATGAAAATAAAGTCTAAACAGAGTTCACCAAAAAATAATTTATCAAGTAGAATAACAAACTACAAGGGCCACAGGTAACTAAAATAAAACATCTGATTCAATTTATAATTCACATAGTACCAAACTATGTTCTAAAATTTTTATTCCTAAAACAATTTTCTTATTCATATAACACTCATGATTAACCAGGAGAACAATTATATCTTTGTGAAGTTTAAACTTAGATAAAGGACCTTGATTTTAGTGATGACAGTATTTACAAAAAAAAAAAAAAAAAATTACAACCATTTTAAATTCAAAGATCAAATAATGAAAAAAATAACAGATTTCTAAAGTAATAATTACATGGCAATCAATCACATGAAGATAGCTCATTCCAGAAATTCTACATTATAAAAATATTAAAAGTGTGCTGCAATGGATATTAAAATATTTTATAATAAATACCTTTAAAAAGCATATTTATAGGAACCTTATATTTTTACTAAAGATAGATACTTTATTTTAATACCTTCTGTCCTCCTATGCATGGGTAACTCCGGCTGAAGAGGTGACAATAAATTATCCAAGAGGTTAAGTAAGCTTTCTAATACTCCACTATTACTAAGTGATCTTTGACCAATACAGGAAAGTAGCATGAAGACCCTAAAAGAGAGATACAAAGAGAATACCCAGTGAGAACTAATTTAATTGTTCCATTTAAAAAGTAATGAACAGGCTGGGGTAGCTCTGTGGTAGAGTGTTTGTCTAGCATTTGTGAGGCACTGGGTTGAATCTTCAGCACCACATGAAAACAAATAAATAAAATAAAGGTCCATGTAAAATAAAGGTCACAGCTAAAACTGTGTCCATGTAGAGCTAAAACAAATTTTTTTAAAATAATAATAATTCACATTTAAACAGAATAATGATAGGCCAGGCATGGTGGTCCACACCTGTAATCCCAGCAACTTGGAAGGCTGATGCAGAGGTAGTGAATTCAAAGCCAGCCTCAGCAGATTATTGAGGCACTTACCCATAAAGCGAGACCCTGTCTCTAAATAAAATATAAAAAAGGGCTGAGGATGTGGCTTGGTGGGTACACTCCCTTGGGTTCAATCCCTGGTACCCCCCCAAAAAAAAATAAAAAGAAGAAGAATGACAGTACTTGTAATTTAATTGTTCAATTTAGAAAATAATTTACATTTAAACTTAATAGAACACTAATAGCATTTGCATTTTCAAAGCTATCTCATTAGGCAGGCAAACTGGTGCATACCTGTAATCCTAGGACTTTAGAGGCCACTACAGGAGAATCACCACGTTCAATTTAGTGAGATCGTATCCCCACCCATCAAAATAAAAAGGACAATAATAAATAAGAAGCAAATAAATAAATACATTTAAAAGGGCGGTATAGTTCAATGGTAGAGTGCTTCCAGGTTCAATCTCCAGTGAAGCAAAAACAAACCAAAAATTCCCAATTTAAACCTGGGTAAGAATTTTTATCACTTGCACATCAGATAGAGCACTAATCTCCAGGGTATATGAAGAAGGACCTGAACAGACACTTCATAGAAGATATACAATCAATCAACAAAAATATGAAAAAATGTTCAACATCTCCAGCAATTAGAGAAATGGAAATCAAAACTACTCTAAAATACCATCTCACTCCAGTCAGCATGGCAGCTATTAAGAATACAAACAACAATAAGTATTGGTGAGGATGTGGGGAAAAAGGAACACTCATACATTACTGGTGGAACTGCAAATTGGTATAGCCAATATAGAAAGCAGTACGGAGATTCCTTGGAAAACTGGGAATGGAACCATCATTTGACCCAGCTATCCCATTCCTCGGTCTATACCCAAAGGAACTACAGGGACACAGCCACATCAATGTTTAGAGCAGCACAATTCACAATAGCTAAACTGTGGAAGCAACCTAGGAGCCCTTCAGTAGATGAATGGATAAAGAAAATGTGATATATATATATATATATACACATATGATATGTATATATATATATACACATACACATATACACAATGGAATATTACTCAGCAATAAAACAGAATAAAATCATGGCATTTGCAGGTAAATGGATGGAGTTGGAGACTATAATGCTAAGTGAAGTTAACCAATCCCCAAAAAACAAATGCCAAATGTTTTCCCTGATATAAGGAGGCTGATTCATAGTGGGGTTGGGAGGGGGAGCAGGGGAATATTAGACAAACTCTAGAGAGGGCAAAGTGGAGGGAGGGGGAGGAAGGGGGGAAGGGGGTTAAAAAAAAAGATGATGGAATGAGATGGACATTACTACCCTAAGTACATGTAAGAAGAAGACACGAATGGTATGAATATACCTTGTATACAAGCAGAGATATGAAAAATTATGCTCTATATATGTAATACGAATTGTAATGCATTCTGCTTCCATATTTAACAAATTAGAATAAAAAATTTTAAAAAACAATGAACTTACATTGGTAAGAAAGATCTATATCTGGATATATACATTACAATGAGCTTTCTTTCTAGTTATTGGTTATATTTTATAACTTTTTTTTTTTTGGTTGTACATGGACACAGTATCTTTATTTTATTTATTAGTTTTTATGTGGTGCTAAGCATCAAACCCAGTGCCTCATGTGTGCTAGGCAAGCACACTACCACTGAGCTACACAACCAGCCCATATAACATTATTCATGAGAAATCAGGCACTTAGAATCAGTTAACTTTATCTACTATACAAAAATAACATAAGATAGAAAATATAGCCAGGCACAGCGGCACAGGTGTGTAATACCAGAAGCTCAGGAGACTAAGGAAGTAGGATCAGTCTTTTGCTGAGACAGTCTCAGCAAAAGTGAGACACTGTCACTAAATAAAATACAAAATAGGGCTGAAGATGTGGCTCAGTAGTTGAGTGCCCCTGAGTTCAATCCACTGTACCCCCCAAATGAGGAAATACTTAGAAACTTAGAACTATGAGTGCCACCGGTTCAAGTGAGGAAAAAAAAAGAAGAGTATAGTTGTGGTTAAATCACATATAATCTTATTCAATATACTACCTGTGCTGGTATCTTTCACTGGGCAATCCCAAATCCTTGAAGAAACCTGCTTCCCATTCTCCACACTTGCCATCCACATAAACAAGATTTCAGAATCTAACCAATGAATGTCAGAATTACAAATCACTAAGAACAAATACCAACAAAATTTTCTGACCTACCTATCCTGGGGGAAGATGAGAAGTTGTTCTGAATTGTACAATTCCTGAAGAACATTAGAAAGAAACTGACCCCACCATCTTTCACCACCACACAGTTGAACAAGAAGAAGACCAGTGTGTAACCGTATCTTTGGGGTTCCACTGATGCACAAGTGTTTAAAGAGCTCTTCACAGGCCTGGGCATGAAATGTGCTCTGTAAAACTGCAGGAACAGAGTGCCCTATTACAAGAGAGAAAACAGCACAATTTCCTAATTAAGTGTATGGAATAATATCAAAATTGGTATACCAACACATGCTTTCTTCTTTACTAGCAAACAGTAGAAAATTATATTCTATTTATTTTGTTCTTTATTTATACCTTATATATATTGTCAAATATTTGGAGAGGAGAAGAAACAGCACCTAAGTCAATTATATTTCTTGGCTTTGCAGTTGGGTTTATCAGATTGCTATATAGGGTATGTGGTATATAATGTCAAAAATAGTTCCTGGCTACAAAATAACAGTTCTATATTAGGTTATCGATTTATGAAAACCTCTTTGCCAGTAACTCAATGCATGTACAACAACAGAAACAAACAAATCAGATAAGAAAAATTAAATTAAGTGGGGTTGAGCATGTAGCTCAGTAGAAGAGTACTTGCCCAGCATATGTAAGGCCTAGGTTTAATCCTGAGCACTACAAAGCAAAAATAATTTAAATAAGGGAAACATAAATTGGTGATTCTAAACAGATATTTCACAAATATTCAAATTAATATATTTCCTAAAACATGCAACAAAATTACATCAAACATGTTCCCAGCCTTTAAAATACATGAGCCAAATACAAACCATTGGAAGAGTGAAGAAGGCTGAGCAAAGTGTCCAATAAATATCTGATGATAGTACGTAACTGCTCTGTGGAAGACATCTGAATTAAGTCTTCTGGATTTGATGTTTCATTCAATGTCTTCCGACTTGCACCTATAGCTACTTTGAGCCTCTGCACTGCATTATGAGCCAAATTTAGTTGAAGCTGTAGCTGAATACAATCCTGATAAGCAGAAAAAACTCTACTATCTTCCTCGACTGCCTTGTCCGGTTTTCGCAAAAAGTACTGTGCATTGTTAGCACTGTTGAGAGGAGGAAGATCGATACTTTGCAAAAGAGTTTCCAGACGATGACAAGCTAAGTTATATCTATAAGTAAAAAATAAATGAACAAAATAATTCCTGCAATGTTCTCTTGATTTATACATGTACACACTAAGAATTACATTTTTAAAACATGTTAAAACCCAACTATTTAAAAAGAATTACTCCATTGGAAAGTATTAACAAATGGAGTCAATTATTTAATCACAATATTTTCAGGGCAAATTGAGTATTTCTATAAAGAGTTAATGTCCTGTTTCCTTTTGCTCTTTTCTATACACCTATAAAAAGACATTTCTTGGTGGAAACATAAATAAGACATTCTATAAAATCTGCAGTTTGAATAGATTAAAATGTTTGCTATTTTTCTCCTCACCTGCACTGTATATCCTCTTGTAAAGCAACCATCATTGCTAAATGCTGGTCGATGTCTGGCTGGTTTGCAGATTCTCCCTCTCCCCTTAGAGGATCATGCATTAACTTAAGTTCACTTTCCCAAGGCAAGATATAGGTATGACCATAGTAAAATCCTAAAGGGATTTTGGCTCTGGCATTTGTACTTCCATAGCGTCCAATGACAGTTATCTAAAATGAAAAATTATAAAAATACATACATAATCATGATTTAAAAAAAAAAACAAAGGGGCTGAATATTTTCAAAGATAGTTAGCCAAGCAAATGCCTATAATCCCAGCTACTCAGGAGGTAGAGATAGGAGGATTGCGATTTCAAGATCAGTCAGGCAAACTTGGCAAAACCTGAAACAAAATCAAAATAAAAATGGCTGGGGACATAGCTCAGTGGAGAAGTCATTGTCTAGGATGTTTGAGGTCCTAGGTTCAATCCCCAGTATTACAAAAATAAACACATACACACATACATGAATAAAAGACATAGTTACACTTTTTAACTATATGTCATAAATTTACTGTCTTAAACTCTTTACCTTCATGAATCTGCATACAGGAGGTGGTATTAGGTCATGAAGAATTAGTGAATGAGTGCTTATATCAGTTGCCACTACCAATCGCCTTCCATCCACCTCTTCTCCTAATGTCCAAATGTCAATTGATAAGGAGGCCAAATCTCCACAAGTAGGAATCAATACATCTGTCAAAAGTATAGGTCTTCCAAAATCCAAGGTCACAAATCTCCTGGCTCCTATGAAAAAAGAGAACAGTTGACAAAAATATATATAATTAACCAAATGATACACTCAGAAATAGTCTGAAGCATTCATCTTAACATATGAAATAAATTCAAAATAACTATAAACAAATAAAAGCAAACAAAAATAAGTAAAATTAGCTTTGTCATGTCGTATTCAAAAATTTTCTAAAACCAGGCTGGAGTAGGGACTCAGTGGTAGAGTGCTTCCCTAGCATGTGTGAGGCACTGGGCTCGTTTCTCAGCACCACATATATAAATAAAAATAACATTCTATCAACAACTTAAACAAATTAAAAAAAAAAATTATAAAACCTTTATTTTAGGTTTGAACCAAAAAAAAAAAAAAAACCTGACTATGAAAGAAATCAACCGTTGGGGCTCAGTGGTAGAGCACTTGCCTAGCATGTGTGAGGCCCTGGGTTCAACCCTCAGCACCGCATATAAACAAATAAATAAAATAAAAGATCTATTTACAACTAAAAAATGTATTTTAAAAGAAAAAAGAAAGAAATCAACTGTACACATAAGCTTGGTTTAAAACACTGGAATTGGGCCTGATGCTGCATTCAGTGGTAGAACATTTGCCAAGCATGCACAAGGTCCTTGGTTCTATTCCTACTACTACAGATTAATCAATCAATAAAACTTTAGTTTAAAATTTTAAATTAGCACATGTAGTATATATGTTAATACTGTAAAGTATCATTCTGCCTTCCTTTCAATCATTGGATGTATTTTTCCCTTAATTTCACAACTAATTAAATATACCAAGATATACTATGTGACATCAGTCTTCTTAAGTCCTGTTCAACTTCTTGTGAAATGTACATTTTATTAGGCTTAACATGTAAAATAAAAGTGTAGCTCAAATCATACAAAGTCAAACTATCCCAAAAAAGATGCTTTTGCCAAAGTATTCTAAGGAAAACAGACAGCTCATCTCAAACAATGTTTTTCTCCAGTATAGAGACATCACTGTCGCTTCAACTCAATACTAGATGAAATAGATGAAGAAACAGAAGATTTGCATTTCTCATCTCATACAAGGACAAGTTCAAATAGTGAAATGAAAGGCAGACCCTTAATAAAATAATGCATTTTCTTTTTCATTCTTTGGCAAACTAAATAGCCTTACCAGCTACATTTTACCATGAAGGAAAAGAAAGACTAAAACATTTGGGAATGGGGCTTTTCTCAATGAAGCTCTTTAAAAAAAAAAAAAAAAAAAAAGCAGTTACCAATACTTTCCCAAACAGAAAAATTATTAAGCAATGAAGAATATAGTTTTCCTACTCAAAGGACTTATGTGTTATGGTCATCTGAAGAGATAAAAAAAATCAAACTATAGTATAAGCAACTCCTCACATCTCCTAAGACTAAAGAAGAACAAGAGGAAGTGGAAGTCGGGGTTATAAAGTAAAGGAAGTCAGAGAACCTGCTCTGGTTTTCTTGGCCCTGTTTTTCTACCATCCTTTTTCTTAACTGAGTTCGGGCCAGTTGCCCACCGACCTAGCATTGCTTTCACCATGGCTCTCATCGATGCTGACATGCAGAAGCAGATAAAGCACATAATGGCTTTTACTGAACAAGAAGCCAATGAGAAAGTAGAAGAAATAGATGCAAAGGCAGAAAAGAGTTCAACATTGAGAAAGGCCGTCTTGTGCAAACCCAAAGACTGAAGATTATGGAATATTATGAGAAGAAAGAAAAACAGATTAAGCAGCAGAAGAAAATTCAAATGTCCAATCTGATGAATCAAGCAAGGCTCAAAGTCCTTAGAGCAAGAGATGACCTTATCACTGACTTACTGAACGAAGCAAAACAGAGACTCAGCAAAATGGTAAAAGACACAACCAGGTACCAAGAGCTGCTGAATGGACTGGTCCTCCAGGGTTTGTACTAGTTATCGGAGCCCCGAATGATTGTTCATTGCAGAAAACAAGATTTGCCTCTAGTAAAGGCTGCAGTGCAGAAAGCTATTCCTATGTACAAAATTGCCACCAAGAAGGTTGTTGATGTCCAAATTGATCAGGAGGCTTACCTGCCTGAGGAAATAGTTGGTGGAGTTGAGATCTATAATAGGGATCATAAAATAAAGGTTTCCAATACCCTGGAAAGCCGGCTGGATCTCATAGCCCAGCAGATGATGCCTGAAGTACAAGGAGCCTTGTTTGGTGCAAATGCCAATAGGAAGTTTTTGGACTAAGCCCTTTGGAAGTGAAATTAATCTACTGCTGTACTTCTAAGAAGCAAGATCGTCTATGTAGCTTGCTATGTAGCTTCTTCTTTGTTGTTCTGCTATTATATTTATCAGTGGATATCCTTCTGTAGCTAACACTCTTGGCCTAATGTTAACAACTGGACGTTTCCTCAGTGTGATCAGGACCCACAGTAATTTGTCTCAGGTACCACAGCTTTAATTTGGTTCTATAGCATGAAGAGGAGGGGTCAGATGGTACTGCATGGACTACTTCAAGTCTCCTGTTCTTTTCACGATTCTAATTACCTAATCTACACAGTGATATGCATGGTGATCCTTGCTCTTTAGGTATGGGGCATGTATTCTTTCCAGCAGTAATACTTTCATTTTTACCTATTTGGGCCTAAGATTTTTCTTCATCTGTAAATGTGATTTAAAATCTAAGCCATGAATATTCTTTATTTATTGAAAAAAAAAGATTTATGTGGGGGAAAAAAGAACAAGCTTTCATTCTAAATGTTATCAACACTAATGTTGCTACCAAAAATAATTAGTTTGACAGAAAATAGCATAAGACTTATTTGATGAGCTTTCAAACTCATTCTTCCAAAGAGGAAAAACCTGTTACAATAAAACAAATTTGGCTTACTTATTCATATAATGAAAAGTGCTACAGTTTACACTATATCTCCCTGTATTCCCTCTAAGTATTCTGCTGAGTTCAGCTGCTGAAGTGCAGAACTAAAATTTGGTATGATTATAAGTTAAAGTTACTTAGTTTATTCAGAAATATGATGTAATGGAAAACAACTATCCCAATCACAGGTCTCCAGTATATAAACGTAACACAACTTTAGAACAAATTTAAACAATCCAGAGACCATGAAGTATTATTAATCTTACTCAGTTACTATGGTAAGTAGCAGTTCTATCAGCTCTTCTCAGAAAACAATTTCACTTCAAGAATGCTAGTTTTAGGAATATCCCTTGAAATGTAATTTCTGGTGTATAATAACTGAGCACTTACAATGAAGGCAGATATTCATGTCAATCATTCTTCAAAACAAGCAAGACTCAGGAAGAGAACAAATTCACTGTGCAAATAGCACTCTTCCATTCAACTTGGTAAAGCACACACCCTGAACCTTTTATAATAGTGCTTTTTCTTGGTCAAATGTACTTACCAGAGAGCAAATGTGATTAATTTGCAATGAAAAATCAAAATGGATAACAATAAGTCACAAAAGAGCCAACACAGTGGCTCGAAAAATACTTCAAGAAAGTAAAAGATTACCTGAATGCATTCGCTCGATAATAATGGACTGGTGAGGTGGAGATTGAAGAAAATGTGAAGCATGAGAAATTGCAAGGGCTAGACCAGAACCAAGTGGATTCTAGAAGAGAAAAAAGTATAACTCTATATTGACATTACTCTTGTGCTATTAAAAATATTAGCCATAATATTAACTTAACAAGTCTCATTTCCTAATGTATATTATTATATTTTATTAAAGAAAATAATCTAATATATTGAAGTCATATAATAAAATCTTGCCTTCTATAGTTAAAAGTTTACGTCCAAATATTTTTAAATATCTAAGCCAACACCTATTTAAAACATGATTTACCATTCTGGACTTGTTGGAATTTTTGTTATGTGCAGCAAGATTGACTGTTGGGGGATCAATGACTGAGCCTGGGAAAAGCTGTGCAAGTTCGGCATTAATCACAACGGAAACTGCTTCATTGGGTGGAGTGAGTGGTGGAGTCATAAAAAGTGGTGTTGTTTTTGGAGTGGGTGGAATAACATCAGAAGGATGAATGAAGAATCCTGGGGCAGCCACTGGGTTGGAAGGCAGAGAGCTGTAAACAGGACCTACTGCTGAGGCTGCTGAGGCTGCTGCAGCTGCTGCAGCTGTTGTCTGGTGTAACTTGGCTTCCAGCTTTGCTTTCTGTAAAAGAAGTAAAAGCAACACATATAGACTAATCCTGACTACCTAAGTTGTGGGGACTACTATGTACATGGATGTAAATTATAAAGATAAACATGATTAAGTAAATCCTAGGTACATAAAGATGAATCAAAACTGGACTCTTCTATAAATGAAACACTGCTTTACTATGTATACTTCTTAAAATACTGAATATAAAATTTCCTGTGTATTTGAGAACTAAAACTTTCTCAAAGTGAACATGAACAGCAAGGAGAACAATTAAATGTAAATAAGGAAAGAAAGTTCTGTTAAACATTAACAGGAGGCAGATTCTCATGTGGACTAATCTGACATAATTTGTCACCTGGAATTGTCACAGGCTGCATTTAGACCATAAACATCATTATTGTTAAAATTATAAGTCACTTTAATTTAAATGTTCTTTGAAATGTTGTTTTAGATTCTCTATGGAATAACTGGGAACTGTAATGTTTGATCAAGAATGTTTAAACAATGGATATTACTTAAAGACTATACAAAAATGATCAATTCTATCCCTTCATATATGTATCAAATAAAAGGCATTTATGTAATTTTAACAAATTTAATGCTACAAAAACTTTACCTCAATTTTTTGTTGAAAATTATTAGATCGGATCAGTCAATCTACTTTTCTTTATGAAAATAATGGTCATTTTGAAAGTACTTTTTCAGCTTTTGAAGTTTAGAGACAGCATGAACAAAGAGCCAAATAGTCTCCAACCTGTTGCTGAAGCTTCAAAAGCTGCTGCTGTTTCTCTTGCAGCACCTGTAGCTGTTGCTCGGCTGAAGCCATTGCATGAGAGAGAGACTGCAAAGCTACCTGGGCTGCTGAACTCAGGGCTGTCGAGGCTTCCCCAACTGTCCCAGATGATAGTCCACCTACTGCAGGAGTAACCCCGAAGGAACTCACTGGCATAAGACAAAGGGAAAACAAAAACAAAGACACCAGGATGAAGAAAAGTTTCACAGAGAAACAGTCGAACTAAACTATAGTCAATTTTCATTTTTAAAAAAGGATTCACATGGGCTGGGGTTGTGGCTCAGTGGCAGAGTGCTTGCTTCACACATGTGAGGCACTGGGTTTGATCTCCAGCACGACTTAAAAATAAATAAACAAAATAGATATTGTGTCCATTCATAACTAAAAATTTAAAAATATATACTTAAAAAAGGATTCACAAAAAGAGAGAAATAAATATAATTTTAAAGGGAGCATAAATGAGAAAATTTTATGGCAAAGGTATAGTACTCATAATATTGCTATTTAAATTCTAAGGGGACCCAGAATGACCATAAAGCATATTACTTCTGAGTTTACAAATATTTCGGGTATAGAAGAACTTCCATTTTTAATTCTCTCATTTTTAATGGTCATTTAGGGGCCGGGGTTATAGCTCAGCGTTAGAGCACTTGCCTCACACATGTGAGGCACTGGGTTCGATCCGTAGCACCACATAAAAACAAATAAAGATATCGTGTTCATCTTTTAAAAAAAAAAAAAAAAAACTTTAAAAAAATGAGAGTAATTTATATGAGCATGAGATAAACTTAAAATAACTTTATTAATTTTTCTCACACCAACACACAATTTTCCACTTCCAAAACTGCTTAAAAGCCTTCAATTTTAAGATCTTTATTTAAAAAGACAGGTGATATTTAATTTCCTCATCTGAAAGCACCGTCTAAACTAGAAAAGGCTTATACAGAATACATAAAGGTTTCCTAATGTATGTTCTCCAAGAACACTCCAGTGGAAATAAACAAGTCCCACACACAGTCAAATCTGGTACACACTATAACCAATAAATTTTATCACCAATAAAGATTCTAGGAAATCCTATAAGTGAAGAAATTTCTTTGACTTTCTTTTTCAACATGTATTAAAATGTGTGTTCAATATGAATTCAAATACACATTACTAATAAACCATTTTTCAATTAATATTTATGAATAATATTTTGCAAAAAGTTGAGATAAAAACTTAATCTCACAACATGTTAGCATAAAACAAGAGGAAGAAGCCAAATCTAATAATAGCAGTAATACTTATAAAGGGTTTTAAAAATATATATATTTGTAGTTATTGATGGACACACAATACTTTTATTTTATTTATTTTTCATGTGGAGCTGAGGATCTAACCCAGTGCCTCACATGTGCTAGGCAAACGTGCTTTACCACTGAGCCACAACTCCAACCCTTGTAACAGGTCTTTTTCTAGAAAGTTATGTTGGAAAGGATAACCATTGTAATAAAAGCAAATATTTAGTATGCATTATGAAAAGATACACTGTCAATGAGTTGCCACATTCAAGAGATGAATAAATGTATCAGATATCATGATTCATTTTTTAGTTGTTTAAGTGAAGACCAGATTAGAAAAGTTACCCTGTAACACTGAAAGTGGCAGAACTGAGATTAGAACCAAGGGCTGTGTGAAGGCCAAGGCTAAACGCAATGTCAAGAGTTTACTTACGTAAACTCACTAAATCTTTGCAACAGCTAACAAATAGGTATTACCTGTACAAAGTATTAGTTTATATTATAATATGTATTAGGTACTATAATCTCATTTTAAAGTAAAAAACTGAGGCAAGTAAAAGTTTCTACTGTCTGACAGTCAAAATTTTAATTTATAAGTGAAGGTTTTTATTTAAAACATCAACACCAGTGGGCTGGGGCTCAGTGATAGTGCACTTGCCTGACATGTGTGAAACACTGGGTTGGATTCTCAGCACCCCATATAAATAAATAAAATGAAGGTCTATTAACAGGGGATTGGGTTGTGGCTCAGTGGTAGAGTGCTCACCTAATATGTGTGAGGCACTGGGTTCCATCCTCAGCACCACATAAAAAAATAAATAAACAAAATAAAGGTATTGTGTCCATCTACAACTAAAAAATTTAAAAAAAAGGTCTATCAACAACTAAAAAAATATTTAAAAAAAAATCAACACCACCACACATTTAATATACTCAAATAATGTTTCAGATATCCACAGTTACTTTAAACTAGTTGGAAAAATAGTAATCTCTTTCAATTCATCTCAACTTTCTCAAAGACATCAGCAAACATATTATTGACTCTAAATGAAAGAAAGAACATTATATGTACAGTGTACACAAAACAAGACTAGCCATCATTAATTCATTGTTGAAGTTTGGTAATGGAAACATGGGAATCTATTTTACTATTCTATTTCCATTGTGGGAATATTTTCCAAATTAAAAAGTTTCTAAAAATGCACACATAAAAACAAAACAAGGGGCTGGGATTGAGGCTCAGCGATAGAGCTCTCGCCTAGCACGGGTGGGACCCAGGTTCAATCCTCAGGACCACATAAAAATAAAGGCATTGTGTTGTGTCCATCTATACCTAAAAAATAAATATTGAAAAAAAAAGAATTTCAGACAATGCTCTACTGTCAGGGAGGAAAAACTTAGAAATCGACTAAGATTATAAAATGATTTATGATATCTTCCCCAAAATGTCCACTTATAATGATAGCAAAATTTACATTTATTGCACATATATACTTACATATCATTTATTTGTTTATCATTCCATAAAGTATATAATAAAAGAAGGTATATACCAGTAAACGTACTTGCATCATCCCTTTCTATTCTGGTTCCATCACTAGTTGAGACACAAGTAAAGTGCAGGGGTTCAACTTCTAGAAGTCCAGTGAGAGATGTGAAACTACCCTCAGCAGCTGTGCAACTACTGACCTTTCCATTTCCTAGTACAGAAAGAGAAGACTTACACTTAAAGCATGTAAAGATAATTTTTAAAAAGCAAATCAATCAGTAATTATAGCTCTAAACTTAATATTAATTAAAACACATATAAACATAAAACATACAGAGCCCAAACAATGAGCATGATACTAAGAAAATTCACAAAAGAAGATACTAGATTGTTTGCCACAAAAGCAGAGTTGCATAAAAGCCATGTAGTGGCCATTCACAGTAATAAGAAACATCAGAGATTTCTTTTTTTTTTTTTAATATTTATTTTTTAGTTTTCGGCGGACACAACATCTTTGTTTGTATGTGGTGCTGAGGATCCAACCTGGGTCGCACACATGCCAGGTGAGCGCGCTACCACTTGAGCCACATCCCCAGCCCCAGAGATTTCTTTTTATAAGCACTGAAACTTATATTCAGCAACAAGTGATTTACATGTTAATTACAGAAAAATAATAAGCTAGCTCCTGACATTAGCTATCACACAATGTTAAATATACATAATGAAAATACATTCTATGCTGTCAACTAAGACAGTGAAAAAAAATTACAGAAATATTTCAAAATAAAAAAGACACTTATCTTGATATATACTGCTTTCTATTAATAAAGATAATTCAAGTTAGCATAAGTAATTTAAAAAATAATGGTCATAATTAGATGAAGAAAGAAACTACAGGGCTGGGGATGTGGCTCAAGCGGTAGCGCGCTCGCCTGGCACGCATGCGGCCCGGTTTCAATCCTCAGCACCACATAACAACAAAGATGTTGTGTCCGCTGAAAACTAAAAAATGAATATTAAAAAAAAAAAAGAAAGAAACAAACTACAACAAGAAGACTAAAGGAAAAAGAATACAAAGAGTTCACAATGACTGTATGTATGGCTCAGGAGAGAAAGTATTATTTTCACTGCTTTTCAAATTTTTTAGACAACTAATGCTTTAAGCAGAATTATTTAAGAGACAAGGTAAAATAAAATCTGGCCAAGAAAAGATCTAGGAGTTAAAAATGGTCAACATCTGAAGGAACACTAAATGCCAGACTAAACTGTCATAACCTTACTCTCTAATAATGTCCTATTGGTGACCAACATATGGCCTGACACATATTCAACAAAAATGTTTATTGTAAACTGGGCAAGGTATTGTGTACTTGTAATCCCAGGAAATCAAGAGGCTGAAGCAGGAGCATCATAAGTTTGCCTCAGCAACTTACTGAGACACTGTCACAAAATAAAATTAAAAAGGGCTAGGGATAGGGGCTGGGGTTATAGCTCAGCAGTAAGGTCTCACCTCACACATGTGAGGCACTGAGTTCAATCCTCAGCACTGCATTAAAAAATAAATAAATAAATAAATAAAGGGGGGGTGGGCAGTAGGGATGTAGCTCAGTGGTCCACTGCCCCGAGGCCCAATTCCCAGTACCATTAAAAAACAAACAACAACAATTTATTGCACACAAACTCAAATAAGATATGAGATCAATGAGTAAAAAGAAATAGGTGATCTTCATGAAACATATTCCATATTAGTGGTTACAAGGTATTTAGCAAGTAGCTAAGTCAAGGGGAGTCAATTTTATTTTAACAGGTTAACACAATGTTTCCCTGATGAACTGATGAGATTTATGGGGAAAATAAGAGATTGCTATGTATTTATTCATTGAAGTAGAAGAAGTCAGGCAGAAAGAATATGAGTGAAAATTCCTACAATACAAAGAAACATGACATCTTTGAGGAACTAAAAAAATAATATGATTAGAGGAACAATTCTCAATGCTGACTCTTTACATGTCTGTAAAATATTAAGAACTCTATGGTAAATATTATATATTAAGCTAATGTAAATGAAAGCCATTTTGAGGTCAAGAAATTATAATTCATTTGATAATAATAAATCCATTAGATGCTAAAAGAAATAGTATGCTTTGGTTTTAAAATAACCAAAACACTTAAAAGTCAATCTCTTTATAGTCTGTCTTATCAGAGAATAGCTGGAATCTCCCATCTGCATTTTTATTCAAAGTGATGCTATATGTCATTTGTATAGAAGAATTTGAAAAAATCTAGTCCAACACAAATAAGTAGTTGAAAAAGGAGTAAATTGGGGGCTGGGATTGTGGCTCAGCACGTGCGGGACCCAGGTTTGATCCTCAGCACCACATAAAAATAAAGGCATTCTGTTGTATCCATCTACACCAAAAAAATAAATACATACATAAATATTTTTTAAAAAGAAAAAGGAGTAAATTAATAGCCTTGTATATAGAAAAAGTGCTTTGTGTATATTTCCCATTTCATCAGCCAAAATTTTTTTAAAAATTAGTTCTTAAAAATTAGTTATAAACTTTGTTTTGGGTTGTTTTTTATTGGTTTTTTTTTTTTTAAATTGTTGATGGACCTTTACTTATTTATTATATGTGGTACTGAGAATCAAACACAGTGCCTCACACATGCTGGGCAAGTGCTATACCACTGAGCCACAACCCTAGCCCCTTAGCCATGAACTTCTGAAACAGTTCATTAAAATCAATTGGTAGTCGGGTATAGTGGCAAATGTGTATAATCCCAGGGGCTCAGGAGGCAGGAGGATTGCAAGTTCAAAGCCAGACTCAGCAATTTAGTGAGGCACAATGCAAGACCCTGTTTCTAAATAAAATAAAGGGCTGAGAATGTGGGTCAGTGGTTAAGAGCCCCTGGATTCAATCCCCATTACAACCACCACCACCACCACACAATTGGTATACTGTATACTTTAAGGAGTCTTTTTACCCACACACAGTGATAAACTATCCCACACATGGATCATTTGAGAAATATTGATTTAAGATTACATGCAAATCTTCCAAATGCTGATATTTTATTTTATAATACTAGAAAGTAATGCTAACATCATTATATGCCACCAGAAAAGATTTAACGTGTTGAGAGCTGTCAAGCTCACTGTGAAAGATATATGTTTTCCAAAATTCTAATTTTTACTTTAACAGTTCTACGTTTAAGATTGGCAAAAAATATTATTTTTTCCCAAAGTGACAGGTTATTTTCAATCATTTTTTAGAAAATATCTCTCAAATAATTAAGATTGAACATGGTTTGCCTATCAACCTTTCTTGCAAATAAGCTACTGGTTCAATTTGTAACTCAAACAACTGCACAAATTATTTCCCTAAAAGAACCATAGTACTTTGGCACAGAGAAATGCCTTGTGTATATTTCCCATTTCATCAGCCAATATTAAAAAAAAAAAAAAAAAACATACTCAGGGTTTCAAAACTTAATAGCTAATTATATTTACTACATCATGTATATCCATAAATGAATGTGGCATATTTTTATTTCAAGTGTATACTAAAAACCAACAAGCATTTGCATAATCAATACAAATGTCACATAGTAAAAAGGCAAACAACACTGTACATTATAGCAAAAAAATCTGATGTTGGGAATCCTGAGGGGGTCTATGGGCCATATCTTGACGATTAAAAGGAGGCTGAGGACTGAAGGGGCAATGGCAAAAAATTATATAGTAAGGGAAAGAAAGCCAAATTATATAAGATTTTTTAATATGCTGTATTAGAGATGTTAAACTTCACAGTAATAGGAAGACATTAAACTATTTTAAGGAGAGAGATTAAGCAATTAGGTTTGCACTCAGAAAAGACTATACTCATTGCAGTGTGGAGAATGTACCGAAGTGAGTCAAGAATGCATACAGGAAGACCAGTTAAAAAGCTATTACTGCACTCCAAGTTCAGAATGAATATACTTTGGACTGTAATGCTATCAATCATGATATGTAAGAGAGTGAAGAGAACTGAAATACACATAGGTGGAAAAATAGCTGGGACCTATTAAGAAAGAGATAAACAAGAATGACATTATGTCTTATGCCACTAATGGTATTAATTGAAAAAAGAAAGACAATAGAAGATTGAATGATGAAGAATAAGATAAGGAGACATTCATGTGGTGACACATCATGATTTCTAAGTTTCCTCTTCTGGGTTTTCTTTACTAAGTATTACTATTCCTGCAAACTTACTACCTGAGAGCATGGCCTGAGCCTATGATCTTCACCATACAGTCTTATCCTAATGGATCTCATCTTCATTGAAATTCTAACTTATCCTTCAAGTTCTAACTGTAATTAGCAATGACCTAAATGATTTGTCACTTAGAGAATACAGATGAGATAGGCATAAGGAAATCATAGCCTAAGTCATCAAATACAAGTGATAACATATATACTCAGGGCAATATAATTCCTTAATAATAAAATGACAGCCAGTGGGCTGTAGCTCAGTGGCAGAGCACTATGCCTAGCATGTGTGAGGCACTGGATTTGATCCTCAGAATCACATAAAAATATAATGCTAAGTGAAATTAGCCAATCCCCAAAAACAAATGCTGAATGATTTCTCTGATTTAAGGATACTGATCCATAATATGCTGGGGAGGAAGAGGTGTTAAATGAACTCTAGATAGGACAAAGGGGAAAGAGGAGGGAGGGGAAGGGAGCGGGCACAGGGTAGGAAAGACAATGGAATGTGATGGTCATCATAACCCTAAGTACATGTATGAAGACACGAAGAATGTGACTCTACTTTGTTTACAACCAGAGATATTAAAAACTGTGCTCTATATGTGTAATTGAATTGTAATGCATTCTGTTGTCATATATAACAAATTAAAAATTTTTAAAAAAGAAAATAAACAAATAAAGGCATTCTGTCCATTTATAACTACCAAAAAAAAAAAAGACAGCCAGGAGGAATCATGAATGCTATGAATGCTTGTAATCCCAGCATCTCAGGAAGCTAAAGCAAGAGGACTACAAATTCCAGACCAGTTGGGCAATTTAGCAAGACTCTGCCTCAAAAGTTACAGGGGAGGGGGCTGGAGCTATGGCTAATAGTTAGAGTGCTTGCCTAGCACATGAAGGCCCTGGGTTCGATACTCAGCACCACGTAAAAATAAATAAAATAAAGGTATTAAAAAAAAAAGTTACAGGGTAGGACTAGGGAGAACTGGCGAGGTAGCTCAGCAGTACAGCACTCTGGGTTCAATTTGCAGTATTAGGGAGGAAACAAAACTGGCAAACTTGTATGTATAGTATAATATCTTCCATTAAAAAATTTAACAAATGTGTATAGGAAACAAGTCCAAATAACTAAACATCTAATAAACAATGATATACAGGAGGGGTAAAAAGGATGTAGTTGAGATATTTCATTTTATTTATATTTCTATATGTGACTTTCTAGTTTCCTTTTTCCACAATTCATCATCATTTACTTGCAATTAACAAAACTCCAAAAATTTATTTATAGTTAGTGTGACAATTAACTTAATGTTTTACAAATAAATTACCTAACAGTTTATCAGCAACAAATACAACTAGTGTATTACAAGGAAAAAGAATTAACAATAACATGGACATTGCTTTATGTATGAAAATAAACACCACATTCTAGCACCTGAAAATTTTATATAAATAATTTTATACAAACAATCCTAAAAGTAGATTATTCAGAAACATGTAAAAGAACATATGCACTGTCTACAAAGCTTAAGTTGGGGCAATGATGACAAATATAAACAATTTTTTTATTTCTTCATCCTTACTTATTACAGTAAGTATATATCTTAATTCTATATTTCTGAAATAACATTATTTGACATTATAGGCAGCAAAGGTAAAGCAAATAAAACTCACAAGGTTACAACATAAATTTCAATAGAAGTATGAGTATTAAAATTTTGTTGACATACAAGTAAAAACAAAAACACGAAATAAAATCACAACTCCTCCCGTATATAAAGCTAAGTATATGAGATAACATTATACATCTAAGTATCCCTTAAAGAAAATGCTTAGGACCAGAAATGTTTCAAATTTTCAAGTTTTTTGGATTTAGGAATAGAGACTTTACTGGGTGAATATCTCTAATTTTAGAGCATTTTGGATTTTTGGATTAGAGATATTCAAACTTCACTGGTTTGGGGGCGTTGGGGGAGAAGGGGAAAAGCAAGAAATTAAAGCAGTTTTAATGATTCACAGGTGCTAAGTTCTTAAGAATTTTAATGTTAAAGCATAGCAACTACAATGCATTAAGTAAAATGGTAAATTAAACCTAAAATATAACATTTTAAAAATTCTTTTAATAAAATAAATCACTACCTGAAAGGACATCTGATAAATCAATTTCGTCTGATTGTACACCAATGCTGCTATTGTATATATTTTTACAAGAGGAGCCACTCATCTCCAAATCAAAAAGGACTGGATCAAATGGTGAGCTATATAATCCGTATCTGAAAAATAAATTTAAAAAAATTACTAACAATTTTCCTGTCAACCATTTAATTAAGAATTATCTATTCACTTTGTTTATAACAGCAGTTTGATTTACAGAGCTGAGGAAGCAACTAACCAGATATAACTAACCCACTGAATCCTAATTCTGTTCTCTGAAACTATACTCCTAAAGACATCCAGAGACTCAGGAAATATAATTCCAATAAGCTAGTAGCTATTGTAATAAGGCCATCACTTTTGGAGGAAGGCAGGGAAGAAATAGCAGACATTCTTCTATACCACTCAATCTCTACAGTAAGTAGAAAGTACAAAGGCATTATAGAAAGTTTCATCAAAATGAAGATTTCTAATCTCAAAAAGATAAGACAACCTTTTTTATAAATAAAGGAATACTTCAGAAATTGAAGATCAGGAAATAATTCAAATCTAACTTTTGCTTTCTTAATTCACCACGTTGAAGTTATGGAAACATAAATAACAGATGGAAAACTACTAGTTAAGGGTAATAATTATTTTATAAAATCACATCTATAAAGTTGTAAAAACAGAAAAGCATATCACATTAAATGCTTTTTCCATTAGCAAGGCATTCCAATAAGTTTTGAAATACAATTAGCCCTCTGAATAACTATCCACAGGAAAATCTCAAATTCAGAGAAGGGGAAAGACCTTAGGAATTATCATTTGAAAAATGGTAGTAATGCACAAATGACAAATATTTTGCCAGAAAATAGCATCTTAAGCATATATATTAAGTAACAATTCTATGCAAAGGTAGAATCATACCCAGAAAGGCTCCTTATTAAGCATTCCATATGTTAAAATACCTTGTTTGAAGTAAAGCTTCCATTGGTGTCAGCCTGTCCTGTAATTGTCTAGACACAGCAGTAAGCAGAGATGCACAAGCTGTACTGCACCCAGCTAAATCTTCATCTTTAACATAATTCAGTAGGACAAAATACCAATAGACAGAACCTGGAAACAGTAATATTGACATGTTTCTTTTTTTCTCTTTTTTCTTTAACAAAGAGACTTCAAGTTACGTTTTTTATCAGTACATCTCCTTTTGCTAGAAATATATCTTTTTCTAGGAAAGAAAATCGTTAAGGACAATTTACAAAGAAAAATGAAATCTTTGGATTAAAGAGAAAACACTGACAAAATGAACCACATTGAACTGTGGCCCAATGTGTGGCACAGTCCTCCACTAAGAATTTCAAACATATTTTTGAGAGGAATATCAAGTCAACCTAGGCATTTAGGATTATAATGTGAAATGACTCTGAGGTACATTTTAGAATAGCTAAATATATGGAGACTATAGGTCCTCTAAGCCAACCTTCCTAAAACACTATTTCTTTGCATGAAAATTTTCAAAAACTACTGGATAGAAGTTAGCTTCAAACAGTACACTTTAGGAAGTGAATGGAGCATGTTATTCTATACTGCCTATTAGATAAAGACCAAGAGATTTTAACATTCTTTATAAATTTTAACATTCTTCATAAATTTTAAGATGACTAAGTACACTTCAGAATTAAAGCATCCCACCTCAAGAAACTATCTTCATCTGTAAGAAACTATCTTTAGCTGTAAGAAACTATCTTTATTTTTGCCCTCATACCAGAAATTGAACCCAGGGGCGATTAACCACTCAATTACATCTCGCATCCCCAGTACCCCCCCCTTTTTTTTTAAAGAGAGAGTGAGAGAGGGGGGAGAGAGAGAGAGAGAGAGAATTTTTAATATTTATTTTTCAGTTCTCGGCGGACACAACATCTTTGTTGGTATGTGGTGCTGAGGATCAAACCCGGGCCGCACGCATGCCAGGCGAGCGCGCTACCACTTGAGCCACATCCCCAGCCCCGCCCTTTTGTTTTGAGACATGGTCTCTGTAAGGTGCTTTAGGGCCTCGCTAAATTAACCAGGCTGGCCTTAAACTTGCAATCCACCTGCCTCAGCCTCCAAGTTACTGTAATTAATTACAGGTATGTACCACCACACCTGGCGTAAGATACTTTTTAAAAGATGTACAGAAAAGTATACAAGTTGAGATGAAATGGCATTTTTATTGTCCAACTAACCTTTTCCTAGGAATATTATTAAAACAGAGCATATGCCGACCAAACCACAAGTTATTAACACCTTAAAAAGATAGATAAGCTAAAGGGAAAAGGGGGAATGATAATAGAGATAAACAATTACTAAGATAGTCCCTATGATTATGCTATCTGTGGTTAAACTAATTTTACATACCACCAGTTGCTGCTGCTGGCAAAAATGACATATTATCAAGTAAAGCCTTCAACAGAACAGATCCAAATCCTGGTTGACACGGGTCACATTTGCCATTACTGAAAATTTTTAAAAAGGAGAATTTTAAAAGACATTATTCATGGTTTAAAAAAAAATTAACCCTAAATCTAGAGTAGCATTTAAAGATCTTTAAAATTTATTCATCCTGATTAAAGAAACACCTGTGTTAGACCAAACATATAGCAAGATAGCAAGAACTAATTACACTAAGGGTCTCTGAGACAATTTTCTTATGTATTAAAGCACTACCTTTAATAAAACAGGCTTTCAGGCGAATGCAGTTGATAATGGCCATTAGTTCTTAAATACTTCTTAGTTTAAGTTTCTGGATTTACAAAAACTATTTGCACAATTTTTTTTTTTTTTAAGTTCGTGTTAGACTGGTACATGACAGGGAGTAAGATTCAAGTTAAAAAAAAAAAAAAAAAAAAGCCCATCAGAAAGAGACAGGAGTGAAAGTGAGAGAAATGTCCCTCTTATAAAATTCTCCCAACCACTACTAATAAGCGGAGAAGGCTAGCAGATTCCTTTTATTAATAGACTTATTTAACATTGCAATTTGCCCTAAGAACCTAAAATTCTTTCTTGGAATATAAATAAACCTCACCATAAAAATGAATTCTATTGTCATGTATAATTAGTTAAATTACAACAAATTTTAAAATTTTTTAAATTATAAAAATTTCTTTAAATAAAAAAATAAGCTTCATTAACTTTTGAAGTCATTCAATGAAGATCAAATTACAATATAGAAAGGTATCAGTCACCAAACTACAGGTGCACCTACAAGTATACTTTCAAATTAAAAACACACCAACTTAAAAACAAAACAAAAACAATAAAACACACCAACCTAATGCATAAGGCTAGAAATCTGGCACACTTATGGGCTATACTTCGTCCTGCCTCAAAGAAGCAAACGCGTACAATGTCTGAAAGACATTTTCGTGTTTTTGAAAGTAGACTCTCATTTCCTTCCTTTGAGCTGCAAAACAATGGCAGACATTTTGACTCATTCTGGACTCAGAATCATAAAATACAAAGGGCAATCATCAATGGTAAACAAAATCATAATTATTAACCTTCCTGGTCCATTTGAATGTACTCCAGCTAACCAACAGAGAGTATCCAACACAAGGCTCTGGGCATGTTCTGTGATTTGGCCATCACTGGCTTTTCTGCAAAGCGCGTTAAGAAGCTTCTCATGAAATTCTGAAAACTGTAACATAGCACATCGTTGCACTCTATGAGAAAGAAAAAATACGTTATCAAAAAATTATATTAACACAACAAATTAGAACAAGTAAACTAAAGCAATGACATGTTTGTTGGTCATGTAATGTTCCCCTCTATTTTATTTAACTTTCTTTCAGTATTGGTGATTAAACAAGGCTCTCACACATGCATGCTAGTCTTTTCTATTTTATTTACCACAGAGGGTCTTGCTAAGTTGCCCAGGCTGGCATCAAACTTGGGAACTTATTGTCTCAACTTCCTGAGTAGCTGGAATTACAGGTATGTGCAACTGCACCCAGTATAATGTTTCATTTTAAATCATAAGTATCACAACTTAAAAAGAGAAAAATATTGGGAGGTGCTGGGGATATGAAACAATGGTAGAGTGCTTGCCTAGCACATGCACAGCCCTGTTTTTGATTACCACTACTAGGAGAGATGAGGGACTTTTAAATTAGCATATACAGAGAACTTCATTTGTAGATAGTTTTTTTTTTTTTAAAGAGAGAGAGAGGGGAGAGAGAGAGAGAGAGAGAGAGAGAGAGAATTTTTTTTTAATATTTATTTTTTAGTTCTCGGCGGACACAACATCTTTGTTGGTATGTGGTGCTGAGGATCGAAACCGGGCCGCACGCATGCCAGGCGAGCGCGCTACTGCTTGAGCCACATCCCCAGCCCCTGTAGTTTTAAAAGAAGTGAAGCTTACAATAATGTCATATGATATTATTGTAATATGATAATAATGACAAAAGAATGAGTATAAATTCAAATAAAATTCATTTTTTTCCTCATGTATTCCTGGTTCATAACAAATACTGTAAAAATACCAGAGTTAAGACAATTAAATAAAAAGACAAGTTTTTCTTTTTGTTGCTAGCAACAAAATTTTCAGGTAAAAGTCAAATTTTCAAGTTTGTGTGTGTGTTGTTTTGTACTTTTATTACTTTAAGAACAACAGAATGAAAAGAGATTACCTTTCCTTAGAAATTGAAGTTTTCTTGAATCTTCGAATAGTGACTGAAACCTCTTGAAGTAAATCACAGCCCCGGAGATTTTCATTTTTACGAGTGCCACCTGCATTTTCATTCTTAATATTAGATGACTTTTCCTAAATATGTAAAATTAGATAAGTGAAAAAAAATTTTAAATTGTTCCAAGCTATCAAACCAAGGAAAATAACTGCACATTATTATTATCATCGAAAACCATAAATCTCAAATTAAAACAATAGCTTCTGCTCTCATGTTCATAAACAACAAATTTTCCACAGAGAAAATAACAACAAACTCACTATTTTAAAAGCCCAGTGATTAAAGATTATAAAAACCATACTTCTGAATCTAATTCCTAGCTATAGCACTTTAGAAGCTATTTGCAATATGCCAGTTTCCCAACTGCTGAGGTTCACCAACTTCCAAATATGTAGAAAAAATGGTTGATAGCAGCACCTACTCTGCCTATCTCAGCGTTATTTTCGGGATTAAATAAAGTGTAGAAGTCCTTGAAAAACTGGAAAACCTACACAATCAAGTATCAGAGAATTATTAGGAGACTGCATGATACATAGCTAGTTGTAGAAAATAAACCATGAAGATTAAGATATATTCTAAAATTATTACCCAAAGTCTCATCTGACATTCCCCAAATGTCATCAAAAAATAAATAAAAAGTGGTGAGATACCAAAAGAGAACATATTAGGGTAAAATTCTAAATAAATATTATACTCGAAAACTATAAATGGAAATACCTGCTATAAATTATTTCCTACTGAGAATATTTTATAAAAGCTAGACAATTTGCTTTATGTTAATTCAAAACATTTTCTTGATTATATTTAAGTCACTGCAAAAAAAAAAAAAAAGTACAAACAAACCAAGTATCAAGTAAAACATCAATACAGGGTCATACTATTTCCCAAAATGTGTCAAATCTCATCCACAATGTTTACAACAGCATTGTTGTTCAAAATGATAGCTTCATACCTTGCCAGCTGCAACTTTTGCCAACAGTGAAGCAAGTGAATAACCTTTGTTACTCTGGTGTTTTAAGGATGGAAGTCTTACTACAGGACGTATACCACCATTACAAATTTCATCTGTCGCTCTTTCATTTACTGCTTTGACATGGATTAAAAATGAACGATATTTTCCTCCTGCCATACCTAGAGGAGTGGTGCAGAACAGAATAAATTACTGAATCACCAAAAAAACAAAAAAAATAAATAAACTGCCTTTTATCTAATAGAACAGGCTAACAACTCCATCAGGCCAGAAATTCCAAATTATACTGTTTGAGTATATGGTTGAACAATTTTGATATGTTAGTAGTACCCCTTATCTGTGGGGAATATGATCCAAGACCACCAGCAGATGCCTGAAACTGTGGTTAGTTCTGAACTCCATATATTTTATATTTTCCTCCTATATATATGAAACTATGATACAGTTTATAGCCTTTTCTACCTTAACTTCTCATTCATCTGTGGCCATAATGTTTGCAGTTTGAAGTACAAGAGCAAAACTTCTTTTTTCCCTCTTGACAATTTTATGGATGGGTTTCAACCATGGGTTTTAGCAACCTGAACCTATCATTTTTTGCTTTCCTGAAGTCAAAAACTTTCACCACTTCACTTAAAGGATTTCAGATTTCTCTTTTGCATACCCAAATTATCAGTACCACTATTCTGGGGTTTTATGTTATTAGGTAACATAAGGGTTACTTGAACACAAGCCCTGTGATACTGTAAAAGTTGTTCTGATAATCATCCAGATGATTTTGATAACTTTTTCAACAATTTGAACTAGGCATTTTTTGTTTGGTTGTTTTTATTTTGTTTTGTTTAATTTTTAAATCACTCCTAGGATAATTAAGCTAAAAAGTCCTGCTACTGACAGTTTTATTTGTTATCCATGAAACAACAAATTATTTTTAAATATACATTTATTTATACTTTTTGTATACTTAAGATATATGAATTATTTTATCTGGTAGTATCAAACCTATTCCATAAAAACTCTTTCAGGAGAAGAAAATATAAAAATATACAATAAATAGTCAAAGATTTGGGAATCTGAATCGATAGGAAAGTTGAAAATGACAGAACATAATGTCTGATTACTCAAAGACCTCTGTCAAATCGACCTCTATTCATTTCTTCCTTTTTTTTTTTTTTTTTCTTTTTGCTACTGGGGATTGAACCCAGGGACACTTAACTACTGGAGCCACATTCCTGGCTCTTTTTTGTATTTTATTAAGAGATAGGGTCTGACTAAGTTGCTGAGGGCCTCACTAAATTGCTGAGGCTGATTTTGAACTCACTGTCCTCCTGCCTCAGCCTACCAAGCCACTGGGATTACAGGCATGTGCCACTATACTCAAGCTGTGCTTTACCAATGACCACTAAGACCTTCATGACACAAAAAGTCAGACAAGAAGTTTCACATAACCATAATCACATATGAAAGGAAAATACCTAAGATAAAGGAAGCTGTTCAAATTTCTAATGAAAGTCATAAACAAAACAGTATTTCACATTGATCAAATCAGCTTATCTTAAAGTCTTTTTAATAATTGTGACATTATTCATTCTACTTTTATAAAATATATTAATTACTTCACCTTTAACAAGTTTAGGGCTTGTTAATGTCAACATCCCAGCATGCCCTGAGAGATCAAGGCCACTAGCAAGCCATACTGGCCCACACAAAATATCTTCTTTATGATCCTCTAAAAATGGACACAATCTAAGACCTAAAAGGAAAAATACAGATTTTCTTAAGTTTGTTAATTAAAAGGTAATAAACAAATATCCATCCCTTTGCATATAATACCACCACACAAAAGACCACACTGAGAGTGTTTAAATAATAATTCATTGCCATGCTAAGGAGCTATTACCAATTATCTAATATACGTTGTTTTCCATACCCATATCATTTTTCGTTTCATCTTGATTTAAAAAAAAAAAAATTATAGAGCCAAGAGTTGATTTCAAATCCCAAGTATTAAAAAACAAGAACACAAGTATTAGCGCAGCTGTGTTCACAAAGATGAGCTGAAAGTTAAAGCACATTGCCAAAGCAGAATCATAGGGTATTTGTTAATCATTGTTCTTAAAACCAAGTTTTTGCAAGCCGTAAGGAAATCTTTGCCCAACACGATGCATTCGGATCACTACTCCTTTACTGTCATGGACAACAGCTCTATAATTTAACTCACACTGTGATTCCTCTACATCCATGTGCTGCATTTCTTCATTCAAATCAACCAGAGACGGTTTCCCATTTTGTTCCACTTCAATGTTAAGAGCTGGAGACAAAGGAAAGGTGATCTGCCTATCTACTGCTGTTTCTAGAGGATAAAAATATTAGTAAACTTAATTTTGCTTAATATCAATGATTTTTGTGCCTAAAAATCTAAAGGTTTTTATTAAATTGGGAAATACTGTGATTTTCATCATAGATGCTATAAAATGGATGTCAGAAGAAGAAGAAAATTAGATTCAATGAACTATTTAATATATTCTTCTCTCTTCTAAGGCCAATAAAATATTCACCTGAAGAAGTAACTTACTGGCAACGAAATTAAAAGTTCTGACTGTTGGCTGCACATATAAGTACCTGTGGAGTTTTTAAAATACCAGTGCCTGAGTTCTAAACCCAATAAAGAAGTTTGTGATGATTCAAACCACACACACACACACACACACACACACACACACACAAGAATTCACATAAATACACAAACACATACATGTATTTTTTCACAAAAGAAATTTTTTCAAATTTCAACGTTTGAGCCCCTAATGTTAAACAGTCATTTTACCCTGAAATTATCTCCAGTCTATTTTAAAATAACCTATTAAAGAAAAAACACTGAGAACTAACATTGAGTTCCTAACATGTTAAGTGGATAATAATATGTTATTAGTAAGTCAGGATATCAAATTTTAAAATTCTAAGAAGGATAACCAAAAAAAAAGTATATTTCTGGCATCACACAAAATGTTCACTTCACTAATAACCTTAAAAGAATGGTAAATTCCATAACAAATTCTTTTTACAATTAATTCTCCTCTTAGGAAACAAAAAGCATAAAGCTAGTAATGCTAAAAGTGAAACTAATTCACAAAGGAATGAATCCTCTTCCCAAAAAATTCAATTAAATTGTTTATGTTTATGCATTTCTGAACATCACTGAGTTACTGAGAAGCACTGAAATGTTTTCTGGATTGTTTTCCTATATAAAAAACAAAAGTAGTTGAGCACGCAAACAGCACAGAGTAGGGAGGAGGGGCAAGAAGAGACCTCAAAACTGAAACAGTCAAGTTAAAAATTAGATTTAAAAAAAAAACAACCACAAGACAAAATATTCATAGATTAATTTTAATCTATTCTTACCATTGACTTTCCCTAAGCCTGGAGCTTTATTCTTCAGCAATGTCACTTGTATTTGTGGAATATTGGTGATGTTTGAGTTCAAAACAAATTTGAAGTCCACATGTCCAACCATACAGGCTTTAGGTAGAACCAATTCAAATACATGTTCATCCCAGCTGTTGCTGTCAAACAAGAGGTGAAACACTAAATATTGCAAAAATCGTTCATAAGCCATAACCATATTATCATTAATATCACCTTTCCTACTTTCTGGGTTTATACATTACAACAAAACACATTTCTCCCAAAGGAGAGGTTAAATTTAGGGCAACGAATGATATTTCCTTAGGAATCTACTACACCTGCCTTAAGATGTGTACATACCAATAAACCCTTGGTTCCTCAAGTATCAGAATTATCTGCAAATTCCTGGGCCCATCCTAGATCTACCATAGGGTTCCAGAATCTTCCTTTTAAAACAAGAACTTCTTGAATACATCCATTCTCTGCTTTTAAATTCTTCTCTCTCACATCAGATGCCCAATATATCATTAAATTCTATTCCCTCTAATTCTGAATTATAAAGAGAATCCATTCACTCTATTCTTTGCCATCATGGTCCAAGCTATCATTAGTAGTTCACCCAGATTACCACAATAGTGATTCTATCACTGCCACACCAATATCACAAGCACTACCACCTATAATCTACCCTCAACACAACAGTCAACTTCCAAACCACAAATTATATCACATCTCTCCTGTACTCAAAACTAACACATATCTCATGAAGCGTGAGTCTGAACTCATTTCCTACCATTCTCCACTACATCCCTTCCACTTCAACAACAATGGTTTTCTTCCCCTTCCTAGAACTTATAAAATATACTCCTCAGGGTCTTTGTACTTATTATTGCCTAAATTAGTATTTCCACAGAGAGCTTTCTCAGGCCCCTTGTATAAAAATGTCATGTAAATTTTCCTTTTCACTCTCTCTCTAAATTCATATACATGTGTTTACCCAAAAACTATTCAATCACCATCCACCATTTTAACATTCTTCAATCTTTTTCATAAAAGCTTTATCCTAAGCCTGTTTACTGTTTGTCTATGCTCACTAGAATGTAAATTCCATAAGCACCATATTACTAGAGCCTGTAAGAGTACATGCTTTTATAAAAGAATATTTTATAAAATAACAAATATTTTAAATATTTGTTAAATAAATTTGTGGGCTACATGAACAAATTAATAGCAAATGGTACCTTACTCTTATTATTTTATTCTATAAGAACAAGAACAGCAATTTCCAAACTGAAGATGACAAATGGAAGGCATAAAGTTATTAATATGCAAAAGTTAACAGAAAGAATATTATTAGGAATTTCAGGTTGTCTTTAACAAATATATAAAATGGTCTTAAAATTAAATCTTGGCGCACACCTGTAATCCCAGTGACTTGGGACACTGGGGCAGAAGGATCACAAGTTCCAGGACAACCTCAGCAACTTAGCAAAGCCCTAAACAACCTAACATGATCCTGTCTCAAAATAAAAACTTTTTTAAAAGGTTGGCAATGCAGTACAGTGGTAAAGTGCTCCCCCATTTTTTTTTTTTTAATCTTGGAAAGAAATATTTTACCTGTCAGTCTGTAATTTCCAAGTTCTAGTATGCTGAGCAGCATCTCCATGGTGCTGCTGATGCAAATGTTGAGGATGCCTTCTTTGCTGCTGTTCTTGCTGAACTTCTACCCAGCATGGAGGAACAGTAGCTGAAAACCGTGGAGTCAAAGTCTCAAAGCGGGTTAGTTCAACTAGAGAAGTCAATATTTCAACGGTGAATGGCTGGTCCACCAACAAATCAACTCCTTAACATTAGTGAATGAAATAAGGAGGAAAAAAAAAGATAAAATTTTAATTTATGTTTTCTGTCTAATCAACCACAACACTACCAAATATCCTGAAGATTTAATAAAGAGAATCCATTCACTCTAATGAAAGTAACAAGTACTGACTAAATACCAGCACAAAAGAAAAGCCTATCTTGAATAAGTTTAAATTATAGACAGAAGAGTCACTTTTGGAGAAACTCAAAAACAACCTATTAGAAGATGATGTACTGACTTTTGACTAACCCTAAGAATATAAGGGCAACAAAAGCAGTAGAGGCAGTTTACATGCAAACCAGTTTACATCAGATCAACTATTAACTTTCACAACTTGTAGTTATACAATAAAATGCCCTTTTGTAATGAACATTTTTAAAAATAGTCAAAAGCTATTCTGATAGCAAATAAACGTGTACACATTAACAAACAATATTTTTGCACCTTTATGGTATTTTATAGATATGCCATTGATAAAAGAGTGACAACCTACTTTACACAGATTAGTTTTCTTTTACAAATACATTATTCACATATGTTAAGTGTCTAACATTAGTCAAAGCTGAGGAGCTATTGCTCCTATTCTATTTAACACAAATAAGTTTTAAAAGGCTAAATACAACATCTTGTAGACTCAGAATATTGTCACAAAGAAAATATACTAAGTTCTATAAAATTATCA
The DNA here is from genome assembly GCF_964194105.1 of Spermophilus citellus. Classification (NCBI taxonomy): domain Eukaryota; kingdom Metazoa; phylum Chordata; class Mammalia; order Rodentia; family Sciuridae; genus Spermophilus; species Spermophilus citellus. The sequence goes on from NC_138193.1 coordinate 91,002,001, forward strand.
CAAGCCTACTTCAAACTACATCTTTTACTCGACTATCATATCTGATTTAAATCATATTAAATAATTGTTTGTAAACATTACCACCATGATTTCATTGTCATTTGTTAATAAAATAAACTAATTTAGGGATGAGGATGTAGCTCAGTGGTATAGTGCCTGCCTAGCATGTACAAGGCAATGGATTCAACCCCTAGAACAAAAATAAATAAACAAAAACATAATAAAATAACCTGATTCATCTTTTCTCTACTAAAAAGTACTTTATGTATTTTATATGAAAACTCTGCTCCATTCTACCAATAACTCAGAAAACACGAAACCATTCGATGTGTTAAATTTTTATACATGGTTGTCTAGTTAGCCAAGACAAAGTCTTAATTAACTACAAATCAGCATATCTCAACTGGGGAATGATTTTGCCTACAAGGAATCACCTGAAAATATTACACTGTATTGATGGGGACAGCTGTGTGTGCTACTGGACTCTAGCACAGGATAGTCTACCTATGAACAAGAATTTTTGTTCCAAAAGGTGATTTACATGGTGTAGGCGGTGCATGCCTGTAATCCCAAAAGCTTGGGAGTCTGAGACAAGAAGATGGGGATATGGCTCAGTGGTCGAGTTCCCCTAAATTAAAGCCCTGGTACCCTCCCCCACCAAAAAAAAGGTCAGTTATGTTAAGCTTTATACCATATAGTGAAGACTGCCATATGTTGCTGTAGTAATCCCTAAAAGTTAACACAGATGGGTAGCAGCCACTCAACATTTGATTTTGGTGGAAAAAAGAATACTGAGTGCCTAAAATTAAGTGTCCATGAAGATCACATACAAACTTTAGGAAATACTTGTATTTGGAAAATGTCTGAGTTTAAACATACTTTTCATTAAAGATGTACTAAACTTTTTTAAATGCTAGGTTAAGAGGATAAGATGGTAGTAACCGTTAAGAGTAAAGTATAGCAGCAGTAAGGAAGCACAAAACAACTAACTGGAGGTATAAAGAGTAGGTCTAAGAAGGCTTAGTAAAAAGGCTGCAAGTACTGATCAGTAGTAAAGTGCTTGCCCACATATATAAAGTGAGTCTGATCCCAACACCAGCCAAAAGAGAACATACAAAATATTCACGGGCTTACTGCAACATATGGAAACTATGAAACTAAATTACATACTTTAAAAATCATGAAGTTTATTGTACCTGGAGACTGAGAAACAATCTGCAGTTATTTCCAAAAGTCCAAAAATCAAATAATTATTTTTAAGCCAGGATTAACATATTATCTTTATTTCTTTGGAAAAATAGCTCTGGGGGGCAGTTTAGAACATGGACAGAAACAAAAAAGCAAAACAAGAAAACACACAGTTGGAGATTCAGGACAGGGCAATGTGTAAGTAAATATAACACCTCAGTGAAAATATGTCTTTTAGGCTTTTCAATTCCGGTAGTAATATTAAGAATATTAACCAGTCCACTGAGTTTATACCTACTTAATGAGCTCGCTTTCATGTCTTTTTTCCTCCCCAATTAGACTAAAAAACTCCCTTAATAGCAGAAATAATGTTAACCCTTAGTCAACCTCACCAATATTTAGAACCATTTCTTCCTTTAACATTTTATAGTATCTTCCAACTACTAGAGAAATAATGATAAATAATATACAATAACAGAATCCAATGTATGAAATATGATATGTCAAGAGCTTTGTAATGTTTTGAACAACTAATAATAAATAAATATATATATATATACACACAATAACAAGTCTGACAAAAGAATGTGAACAAGTAAATGGATTTCCTTTACAAAGCAATCGAATACTGAAACAATGCTTAAAATTATGTTAAGTCTCAGAAAAATTAACAACATAAGAATTTTCAGTTGAAAAAAAAATCACTTAAAATATTAATGTCCCACCTGAAATACCAGGACTTGAAGGATTTGATAAAGGTTTGGAACCTTCTAAAGATGGTTCTATTCCCTTTGAAAGAGATCCATCCACTAGAATATCAGCTTCATCAATATCATCACAGGTTCCTCCAATTTGGAGAAAATGAAGCTCACCACCTACAATTTAGGAAAATCTCATCAACACAGATACACAGAAGATGAACAAATATTCACATGCAATGCCATTATTTTAAATTTTTATTTTAATGTCAATCCACAGGCAGATAAAGAAGGCTATCAAAATGATTTAAAATTTGAAAATTTAATTGCCAAGGAATTACAAATTAAGACAATTGTAAACAAGAAAATAAGAAATATATAAACGTGAAAATAGGTATTTATCTACTATTTACTAAGTGGAAGACACTGCAAGTGCTTTAATTACTGGATCTTCACAAAAAAAGACAGAGACTATACTACAACTATTTGCAGATGAGGAAAAGGATATACCAGCTATATTGGGACCCACAGTCCAATTGCTCAATCCCAGCAATAATAAAAGTGAATAAATATTCTTAATGACAATGAAATGAAAACAGATTAAAATTCTAGCTTTCATATTTTTGTCAGAAAAATAAGTGACAGCAAACTAATATTTAAGACAATTTTTAAAAATTAATACATGTACTCTAAAGAATATTAATTCATAATTATACATGTAGCATTATTTATCAAAAATTATTGTGAAAGGGCCAGGGTTGTGGCTCAGTGGTAGAGTGCTTGCCTAGCATACATGAGGCAATGCATTCAATCCTCAGGGCCACATAAAAATAAAAATATTGTGTCAACCTAAAACTAAAAAATAAATATTTTAAAAAAATTAATGTGGAGACATTTCCAGATAATAGACTCACAAGGATTGTTAGCAGACCTGTTTTATAATGAATACCAAAGAAAGTCCTTCAAGAAAATAAGCAATACCAAATTTAAAAGGGGTGGGAGGGATCCAGAAATGGTAGGTAGATGAATATAATAAATATTTTTCTTTTATCAACATTTTTAAAAGATAAAGATTATACAAAATAATTATGTAATACTTTGGGGGGGTTATTACATGTCTAAGGAGATTAAAGTGACATTTCTATTTATTTTACTAGAATTAAGTTACTATTCTATGAAGTAGACTATGATAATCTGAATCACTAAAAATTAAAAAAAAAAAAAACGTGAAAGAATAAAACAATATGGGAACAGTGATTACAGGTCAAATAGCAGAACAGGAAGTTTCAAAGGCCTATCCCTCCATCAAAACAACCACTGAACTAGAAAATGTAGCCAGAAACAACTATTTCCGAATTCTGGAACCCAACACTTAATGACAACCAGGTTGATGAACGAACAGACTAATCTCCAGTAAGAGTGACCCACACTAATTGCTCTCATCCCCCATTTCTCAGCCTATTGCAACAATGGGGGGAGGGGGAGCCAACATCCCTGGAATGGAATAGCTAACTGGTTGGTGGCAAGGCAGGCAACAGGGACCTCCTCCTCCTCCATAAATTTGAAGTTATGTATTTTGGTTGGTCTGGGGCAAGCTCTTTTCTTGATTTTTGCCTTCTCAGGCTGGAGCCACTTCCCCAAGCAATATCTACAGAAGATTCAAAAGAGACAAAATTATTTTTGAAGGGTACTGGCTAAAGTGTTGTATTTTATCATGTTGATTTTTAACCACAAATTTCAGGAGAACATAGATAATTATATTCCATGACCCAAGATTCTACTAAGAATATACTATAGGAAGCCTCTTCTACATATGAGCACCAGGAAACTTAAGATGTTTATAGCAGCAAGGCTCTTAATAGCAGAAAAACTGGAAATAACCCAGATGTCCACAGACAGGAAAACAGATAAATTATTAGTGGATGTTTTGCACAATGGAGTACAATGCAGAAGTGAAAAATAAACGATGTATAGGACATGCAATAAGTTTCAAAACAGCATATGAGAAGGGCAAAGGTCCCCAAACCTACATAGTTTGATGCCATTTTTATAAAGAACAACAACAACAAAAAATCAACAGTATGTTATTGAAGCATTTACTTATGAAGTATAAAACAAGTTTTCTTTTTTTGCAGGGGGTGGGGAGACTGGAGATTGAACTCAGGGGCACTTAACCACTGAGCCACATCCCCAGCTCTATTCTGCATTTTATTTAGAGACAGGGTCTCACTGAGCTGCTTAGCACTGCGCTTTGTTAAGGCTGGCTTTGAACTCACAATCCTCCTGTCTCAGCCTCCCGAGCCACTGGGATTACAGGTGTGCACCACCACACCCAGTATAAGACGTTTTCTTTGAAAAGTTAAGATACAGAAAATACTCTGAAGTAATAATTATCTCTAGAGCCAGGCACAGTGGTGTATACCTATAATCCTTGTGGCTCGGGAGGCTGAGACAGGGAGATCATGAGGTCAAAGCCAGCCTCAGCAACTTAGTGAGGTCCTAAGCAATTCAGTGAGACCCTTTCTCTAAATAAAATACAAAAAAGAACTGGGGGTGTGGTTCAGTGCCCCTGAGTTCAATCCCTGATACCCCAGCCCTTTAAAAAAAAAAAAAAAACTCTCTGTGAAAAGGGCAGAATTCAGGAGAGAAGGAAGGACATATCAAGAGGTGCAAGATATCTATCCTATGGTATTCTTGATTTGACAATAAATGCCTGGACGTTCCTAATGAATTGTTCTTACATAAATATTAAAGACTAAAGCAGGGAACAGTGGCATAAATCTGTAATCCCAATGACTCAGGAGTCTAAGATAAAACCACAAGTTCAAGGCCAACCTTAACTCAGTGAGACCCTCAGCAACTTAGAAAGACTGTCCCAAAATAAGAGACTGAGGATGTAACTCAGTGGCAAAGCAGCCCTAGGTTCAATCCCTAGTAGCAAGGGCAAAAAGGGCAGGGGGAGTGCTGGGGATATAGCTTGGTGCAAAGCACCCCTAGGTTCTAACCCCAGTACAGGAAAGGGGGCGGGGGGAAAATCAATTGAGGAATGAAAATTCAGTGAAGTAATAAAAAAGTAATAACAGTATTAAACAAATCTAAAAACCAAAAAAGCAGTTATAAATGTAAACAGGAATCATATCAGGTATAAACTGATTCAAATTTAATAGGCAAAGATGATCCAACTGTGTCAAAAAAAACTCACTATATGCTGAATTTAAGAGATCACATTTAGATTTAAAAATTCTCAAATTTGTTGAAAATAAAGGTGTGGAAAAGATAGATGATGCAAGCAGTAGCCATCAAAGAGAATTTAATATAAAATCAAGAAGATTTTAACAATTCTATCAACAATACATTTATACAAGTGAAATTTATATAACACAACCCAATCAGTATATAATAAACAATCTCTTCAAGTGCACTCAGAACATTAGCCAAGAAAAGATTACATGTTGGGCCATAGAAAAGGTGTCAGTATGTTTTAAAACACTGATATCATATAATTTATGTACTCTGATCGCAATGAAATTAGAGATCCTGAGCAGAAAAAAAAAATTGGAGAAATCTCAAATATTTGGAAACTAAACAAAACACTTCTAAATGACCCATAGGCCTAACAAGAAATCACAAGGAAAATTAGAACAGGTTTTGAGCTAAAATAAAAGAGAAACAGGGCTGGGGTTGTGGCTCAGCGGTAGAGCACTCGCCTAGCACGGGGGAGGCCCTGGGTTCGATCCCCAGCACCACATAAAAATAAATAAAGATATTATGTCCAACTACAACTAAAAAATAAATTAAAATAAAAAATAAAAGAGAAACATACATATCAAAATTTAGGGAATGTAACTAAAATAGTGCTTCCAAGAACATCTATAGTTTCAAAATGCCTGTTATAAAAGAAGGCTGAAACTAATAATCCAAGCTTATACCTTAAAGAAACTAAAGATCAAAATAAACCCCAAAGCAAGGAGAATGAAGGAAATAAGAAGCATTATAGTGATAATGAGTTAAAAGAAAAATAGAAAAACAAAGGGGGAAAAAAAGTCTTTTAACCAGAAGATGGTTGGTTTAAAAAAAAAAAATCAGTAAAACTAATAAACTTCTAGCCAAACTGACAATGAAAAAGAGACACATATCACCATTATCACAAAGGAAAGCCCTGACATCAATCAAGAGTCTACAGATATTAAAAAGATTATAGGAAATATTTTAAGACTCTTTATGCTAGAATGTGGTAACTTAAATGAAACTGCCATACTACCATAGCTCACTAAAGAAGAAGGAGAGATCCTAAATAATTATCTATAAAATAAATGGAATTTGAGGTAAAAAATCTTCCCCCCTGCAAAGTCTTCAGGCCCAAGGACTTCAGTGGTGAGTTCTACCAAATATTTAAGTAAAACCAAATGTAAAGAATCTTGACCACAAAATTGGTGATAGAGAATACTTCCCAATTCATTGTATCTAGCAATTAATTACTCTGACATCAAAAGCAAAAAAGTTTATATGAAACAAAAATAGAGCTGGGGATACAGCTCAGTGGTAGAGCCCTTATCTAGCATCTGCAAAACCCCCGGTTCAATCCTCAGATTGGAGGGGAGGGGAGAGAAATTATAAGGCCATATCTTTCATGAACAGAGATGGGAAAAAAAATAGTGGGGACTTGCAGCATTGGGAGGAGGGAGGATGTTCCCCATGTTTTGGTAAACTGAATCAAATACTATACAAGAGCTAATGCATTATGACAAAATACCCCAGGAATACGAAGTTGTTTTAGCATTCCAAAACCAATCGATCAACATAATTCACTATATTAAACTAAGGAGAAAAACTCTATAACTATCCCAACAGATGCCAATAAATATTTGACAAAATACAATATACATTCCTAATGGAAACTCTCAAAAACTCAAAAGTAAAAGGCAAGAAGAATGATTTTCTCCTAAAACCAGCAGAAAAACAAGGATGTGAGTATATAAACCAATAATCTCAGAAAGTAGGATTATTAAGGATAAAGCAATTTGAACTTCTCCTTATAAATATAAGTGCATGTATATAGGTTTTAAGTTGCTGGGATCAAATTCAATGTCGTCAATTTCCCTTTTAAGGGCTGGGGATGTGGCTCAAGCGGTAGCACGCTCGCCTGGCATGCGTGCGGCCCGGGTTCGATCCTCAGCACCACATACCAACAAAGATGTTGTGTCCGCCGAGAACTAAAAAATAAATAAATAAATAAATTCTCTCTCTCTCTCTCTCTCTCCCTTTCCTCTCTCTTTAAAAAAAAAAAATTCCCTTTTAATTGTGAGCTTTAAAAAAAATGTTTTTTTTTAACATTAACTAAGCTAAGTACCATATCTACATCCTTACCCTTGTATGGCACTGATCTTAGCCCTACCTTCAGTTCTTCAGTTTGTATATTCTATTTCCAAATTTTAATCAAAGAGCTTTATCTAATCTATTTAAGTATATTATTAATCCTACATAAAATTAATCTAAAACATTTATTTATTGCAGATTAAGTTTTATGGAAAAAATATATTTTGTCCTATTTTGAAAATACTCAGAAGACAGTGCCACATCCATGTGCATCACAGTATAATATACTTTTTTAAAAATCATATATGTGGGCTGGAGATGTGGCTCAAGCGGTAGCATGCTCGCCTGGCATGCGTGGGGCGCTGGGTTCGATCCTCAGCACCACATAAAAATAAAGATGTTGTGTCCACCGAAAACTAAAAATAAATATTTAAAAAATTCTCTCTCTTTTAAAAAAAAATCATATATGTTCTTAAGGTATGCCATTGCATACATTTTAAGACATCAACTTTTCCTTACTCTTTATTGTTATTAATCTCATTCTTTAAAATGCATCTTCAGGGTCTGGAGTTGTGGCTCAGTGGTAGCACACTTGCCTAGTATGTGTGATGCACTGGGTTCGATTCTCAGCATCATATACAAATAAATAAAATAAAGGCCCATCAACAACTAAAAAATATTTTTAAAAAATAAATAAATAAAATGCACCTTCAATAGTCAACACTTGAAGAACTGGGAAATAATGTTCAAAGTGGCAAAGTGGTTCATTTCTCGGGATTTTTCTAGGTCTTTAAATGCATCTAGATACACTATCAGCAGGGAAGTTCAAGATGGCATCTAAGATCCTCTGGCTAACTCTCCCCACAAACACACCCAGATGAATAGCCAACAAAGGAGCTAAGGGTGAGAGACCATAGTGCCTGCTTTTTTTTTTTTTGGTACTGGGGATTGAACTCAGGGGCACTTGACTACTGAGGCACATCCCCAGCCATGTTTTGTATGTTTTTATTTAGAGACAGAGTCTCACTGAATTGCTCAGCACCTTACCTTTTGCTGAGGCTGGCTTTGAACTTGTGATCCTCCTGCCTCAGCCTCCCATAGTACTTGATTTTTTTTTAAGTTGGACACAACATCTTTATTCTATTTATTTATTTATTTTTATATGGTGCTGAGGATCAAACCCAGAGGCTTGCACATGCTAGGCAAGCACTCTACCACAACCCCAGCCCTAGTGCTTGATTTTTATAGAACAAAATAAAGGATCACTGAAGAAGGCAGCAAGAAAAGAGTTGCCTGATTCACCTTCATGCAGCCCAGTGTGCAGAGAGGTGCTTCCCACTTAGAAGGGGAGTGGAACCCAGTGCTGCTAGGAAATCCCCACAACCCCTAAGGCAAGGCCAATCCCCATCAACTGAGCTTCTGAAACAGTACCCTCTCCCATCTTCAGGCAGCAGAATAGGCATCGGGGGAGGAAAGCATGACAGCTAGCATGTGGCTTTGTTTCAGGGCCAAGTACAAGGCCTGATGTCAAGAGAACACGCACCCACTAGACACTGAAGACCCTGTAATGCAGTCCAAAACTCACAGAAAGAGCCTCTAGACTATCTCCCACACCAGATGGAGACCTGGATGCCTATGGGCAGATCTGAATTTTGGTTGCAACAGTTCCAGCTTTGGGCTTGGGAAACATCCTCCCTCCTCCCAATGCTGCAGGTCCCCATTATTGTTAAACTCGGGTGTTACCCAGTTTAGCACCACCTTTAATAGCCAAGGGACAGTCTCCACACCAATCCACCAACCTCAGGAAGCATGGCTTTTGCTAAGTCAGTGCAAGCATTAGGGACTATAGAACTGCCCCAGCACTTTGGAGAGACTTGTGCTTTAGCTTGTAGCAAGGATCTCAGCATACCAGACTCTGCTGGTGCTTGTGGCTTTGAGACTCAGGCATAAAGCAGCTTAGCATCAGCTAAGACAGCCAAAGATGTGCCTTCACCAACACTACCCTAACCCTTAGCAGTAGAGCATGTTACAGGATCCAATACACTGAGGGTAGAATAGGATAGTATATACCAGACTTTGCCCCTGGAGCTTACTGCTAGGCTGTAAAGTCAAACATTGGGCAGATCATAAGAGACTCCATCTCTAGTACAGCCTATGGAAGGAGCCTCTCAAACAGTCTGACTGCCAGAAGAACACACATGGCCCCAGTCAACCAAATTTCTATACTGGATAGTAACACCTATGGCTAGAAGCAGTGTTCTTGGACCACAAGTCTACCTCAGCAATAAGCAGTCAATAGAAATGCTGTCTTGGTCCTAACAAAGTGTTTTGCTGGTCTTGGTGGGCTGGGAGGTCAGGGTTTGAAGCAGATTGGAAGTTTGGGTGGCCACTGGTGCCACAAAGAAGCCTTGGTCTGGCTCATCCACAGTAGCTGCCCATAGCCAGTCAGAATACCACAATATCTGACCACAGGTCAATGACTAGAAATAAGTCAGTTGGGCCTATGAAGGCCCCACGAAGGAACTGTGGGAATAGATCAAGGCACTTTCCTGTTTCTTTCTGAACAATACACCAACAGAGTATTCAGAACAAACCTGGGCTTGGATTGCTTTGCACGACCAAAACAGTGACAAGCCACCAACAGCGGACTTTTGGCAAATGTGGACCTGGGTACTGTCTATTACTAACTCAGTAGAAGGGACAACAGGCTCAGAGAAAATAAGCAGCATACTAAGAATATCTAGAAAAAAGGTCTGGGAAATGTAGCTTAGTGGTAAAGCACTAACTAGCCTAGCATGCACAAAATCTGGGTTCAATCCCAGTGCTACCAAAAAGACCAAAATAAATTTGGAAAGACAGGCACAAATGAAGTCAGACTAAGGAGACTGGAAAATATGCCCAAATGACAGAAAAAGCATCAAGATTGTTCAGGAAACTATGATCTCCCTGCTACTCAAGATAAAGTGCCAGAAACTGACTAGACAGATAAAAAGTATCAAGATTATTCAGGAAACTATGACCTCCCTGCTACTCAAGGTGCCAGAAACTGACCAGATAGTAATCAGCATAGGAACACTCTCAGATTTTTTTTTAATTTTATTTTTTAGTTGTAGTTGGACACAATATTTTTATTTATTTATTTTTATGTGGTGCTGGGGAACGAACCCAGGGCCTCACCAGTGCTAGGCAAGCGCTCTACCACTGAGCCACAACCCCAGCCCAACACTCAGAGAATTTATAACAACTGTTATAAATAACCTCAATAAGCTTGAAGAAAACAATTCGATACTCAGAAAAAAACTTGAAATTTTTAAAAATCAGAAATCTGAGCTAAAAAATACATTAAGTGTAATTTAAAACATGATGGAGGGCATTAACAGTAGGATAAATAAAACAGAAGAAAGAATTGGTGGAGTCAAAAAAAGACTATTTGAAAACACACAGGAGAAAAAACAAAGAATGAAGAGGAATGAACAAAGTTTATGGGAACTATGGAATAGTAAAAAAAGAATAAAAAGTAGGGTAATAGTAGTTGAGAATGCCAAGAGGGAAGAAAGCTTATTCACAGAAGTTTTGGGTTGTTTGTTTGTTTGTTTGTCCAGCAAAGTCAAAGGCCACCAGTCAAATTTAACTCAACCAAGTCTACCCCAATACATCTTATTATCAAGCTCTTACACTGAAGGATAAAGATTCTCAAAGATACAAGAGAAAAGAAATGACATATAGGGATGCCCCAATTAAACTGAAAACCAACTTCTCAGCAGAAACATTACAAGCTAGAAAAGAGTACCATAAGGATTTCACGGTACTCAAGGAAAAAAACAGACAATTGAAAATACTGTACCCAGCAAAGTTAACCCTAAAAATGAAGGAAGGATAAACACTTTCCCAAACAAAAGCTGAGAAAATAATATGTCCACCATACCCTGTTCTATGAGAAACACTGAAGGAAGCTGTACAAACTGAAAGAGACATTAATAAGAAGAAAACATAGGAAGGCATAGGAAAACTTACTGGTAAGAGTAATTATATGAATTCAGAATGCTCTAATATTGTAAATATGGTGCAAAAACCACTTAGATTTAGTATAAAGACTTAAAGAATTTAAAATAGCAACATTAAATGTTAGGCAAAATAAAAATAGGTAAAATGGGATACAAAAAATTCAAAATGTGGGGAAGAACAGAATGCAAGTGGAGAGATTTCTTATATGTTCTTATTCTTTTATTTCTGCTCTTACCTTTATGATTATATTAAAAGTTCATTAAAAGATGGTTTTGGTAAGCCTCATGGTAACGAAAAAGCCAAAATCTATAATATACAAACCAAGAATAATGAAGGAAATAAAACATGGGCTGCAGCTGGAGCTTAGTGGTAAGAGTGCTTGTTTGGCATGTGTGAGGCACTGGGTTCCATCCTTAGCACCACATAAAAATTAAAAAACTACAAATTATTGTAGATGGACAACTACCCAAAAAATTAAAAATAAAGGCTGGTGATATAGCTCAGTTGGTGCTTCCCTCATATGCACAAGGCCCTGGGTTCGATCTCCAGCACCACCAAATAAATAATTTAAAAATTAAAACAAAACACACTACCTACTAGGGTAATTAACTTAACCACCAAGAAAGACTGTAAGGGAGAAGGAATGAAAGTTCATTCAGTTCTCCAATTAAAAAACAGTGACTGAATGGAAAAAAAAAAAAAAAAGACTCAACTATATGTTTCTTGCAAGAAACTCACTTCTCCCCTCAAATGAAGTAAAAGAACAGAGTTTAACAAAAGATTCCATGCAAATGGAAGCTAAAAGGAAGGGCCAGCCATACAAACATCAGATAAAATTTTACATCAAAGTAGTAAAACAAGAAAAGGAAGATCATTATCTAATGATAAAAGGGTCAATTCAGCAAGGAATTAGAAATTCTAAATACACATTCATCCAGTATTAGAAAACCCAAAGTAGAGACACAACATACCAACACCTGTGAAATACAACAAAGGTAGTACTAGGAGGAAAACTTTATAGCAACCAATGCCCACATCAAAAAAGTACAAATTAAGGGCTGGGGATGTGGCTCAAGTGGTAGCACGCTCGTCTGGCATGCGAGCGGCCCGGGTTCGATCCTCAGCACCACATACAAACAAAGATGTTGTGTCTGCCAAGAATAAAAAAATAAATAAATAAAAATATTAAAATTTTTTAAAAAAAGAAAAAAAAAGTACAAATTAAAAAAAAATTCTACAATGCATCTCAAGGAAAACAAGAACAAGCTAAACTTGAAATTAGAAGAAAAGAAATAATAAAGATCACATTTTGAATTTTTGAAATAATATATAATAAAGATGGAATTGTGGCTCAGTGGTTGAGCGCTCGCCTAGCACATGCAAGGCCCTGGGTCTAATCCTCAGCACCACATAAAAATAAATAGATATAGGTATTGTATCCAACTGCATCTACATCTTTAATGTTTATCTATCAGTTGAAAACTTTATAAATAATATTCTTAAAATTCCCCTATCACATGAAATCCCTTCCTAGAACTTCTATCTGTCCCAACTCCAAGAATACATCAATCTTTTTTTTTTTTTTTTTTTTTTTTTTTTAGTTTTCAGCGGATACAACATCTTTGTTTGTATGTGGTGCTGAGGATCGAACCCGGGCCTCATGCATGCCAGGTGAGCACGCTACCACTTGAGCCACATCCCCAGCCCATCAATCTATTTTTAACTGCTATTAAATATTTAAATACCTAAATGTTTAAGGCTTAAATGCTATTTCCCTGAGTTGCTTTAAGCATATCTCATCAAATAACTGAAATCATTAAACCCTTCCTCCATTTCTGGAAAACACTCATGTCTTATCTAAGGATGTGCCCTAGGGCCAGAACCCTCCAGTTCCAAACTTAACTTCCTTTTGGATGATTTATAGTTAAGTTATATTGTTTTAACTTTTTAAATCTTTTGAATTAAAAGACTGCAAATTATTGTAGATGGACAACTACATCTACAATGGATTCAATGTATCATTTCTTGGCTTTTGTCACACTCTGGCATTAAATAATGTATATAGCTTAAAGCACCCTGATGACCGATAACCCAGGTGTGTATCCTGGCTCAGCCATTTTTTAGTTCTGTGGCTTAAGATAAGTTACTTTACTTCTCTTTCCCTCAGTTTTCTTATCTGCAGAATGGAGACAAAAGAAAGTACATACTTCATAAAGTTGGATTTCATAACTAAATAAATTGACAAAGGTAAAGTTCTTAGAATAATGAACTGACACATATGTAATCAATAAATTAAAATGTAATCAATAAATTAAAATTACCTGATACCTCAACATTTAGTAGTTGTTCTGAACTTCTCAACTCTAATTCAAAGTTCTGCATTACTCATTTTTAAATTAACCTAATTAGATTTTAGTATTATTTGAAAACATTTTTTTCCTTGTTATTTCAGTATACGTAGTTTAAAAAAAAGGCAATTGGAACCTCAATATTAGCCATTATTCTCCCTAACCAAACTATTGTAATCTATGAGGGAAAGCTCAGGTTAATGCCTACCAGAAGAACAGATAAAAGGTATGTGTAGCTCTTCTCAAATCCCAAAACCCTTGGCTGTATATCTTCTGACCCAATACTTCCTACTAAACTCTCGATAGAACTATTTGTTATTCCTCATATTGTTAGCAATCCTTTTCAAAAACTGCTATATTGGGCTGGGGATATGGCTCAAGCGGTAAACACACTCGCCTGGCATTGGGGTTAGGTTCCATCCTCAGCACCACATAAAAATAAAATAAAGATGTTGTGTAAACCGAAAACTGAAAAATATTTAAAGAAAAAAATTCTCTCTCTCTTTAAAAAAAACTGCTATATTTCACCAATTTAAAATGTATTTAATGGGAAAAAAAAACGGAAAAAAAGCATAGGGCTTCAAATGTTTCAAAACTGATTGCCAATCAACCAATATTAGGAGTACATCAGGAAAAAAAAAAAGTTTATTTGGCAAAACTCATAATTACCTGCTAAGTATTATTATTTCAGGAGGAAATAAGGACCAATAAATATCTATTCCAAAAACCTTACATACATTATTTCATTTTACTCTAATAAGCCTGGGAAATAGGCCTTCTTATCCTAGTTTATAAATACATGAAGATTTACTGAATTTAAAATAACTTGTACAAGGTCACAAATTTGAGCAAAGGCAAAGGCAGGTCTAACAGTAAAAACAACAGGCTATTTTCCTGAAGTTAAAGCAGAGAAGATACTTTCCAAGGGATTTATTAACTTATTTATAAACATAATTCTTACTTAGGGTGGCAGAAAAAGTTTTAAGAACACTTAAAACAGTAAATTACTTCATTATAAAATAGTAAATTCCTCCCCATCTATATGGATCTTAATTTCATATTAGGTATGCACATAAACCATATATAAGGGTTTTATAAGATTTACGAAAGAAGCAAAAAAATAGCTTACCTTTGGTGCATGCACATAGCCTGTCTGTGCCCGAGCAGTAAATGACAGAAACAAATGTATCCTGTTCTTCAGTGCCCTCCTTTTTGGGCGGTTCTACTTTGGCCAAAATTTCAAAATTTGAAAGATCTAATATCTTTACATAACCTCCCTGAGTGGTTATTACCAGGTGTCCAAGAGTAGAAATGTCAGATTTTTTTTCTCTCTCAATGCCATTCTTTGAAGTTAACTGCATTTCTTCAACAGGTTCCTCACAATCATCCTCTCGATTATCCAATATATCTGGTGGAAGCAAAATGAGCGAGGTAATCGTGTCCTGGGGATCTTTGATATGTTGGATTTTTATTGGCTCCTCTTCTAAAGTCACTATCCGAGTGGCATAATTCATTTTATAAAGTAATAAATATCCACCACTAACATTCCTCTGCTCAGGCTGAATTATCAAAGGAGACTGTACATCTGCTGGTGGTTCATGATGGATTACACTAATATTTGCACCATTCACTACAGCAAGATTTGATTCCAGCTCACCTTTCCGTCTATTACATAGTGCAGAGTTTAATTTATTTAAATTATTCAAGGCCTCTACTTGATTTATTGCACTCAAGGATTCAACAGGGCACGTCCGCAGTCCTACCAGTAAGTGAATTCCATCAGCACAAGGAGTTATTGAATCTATACAAAGATTCTCCTCCTCTGCAAACTTCGGCAGTCTCAAGCACTGAACCAAAGTCCCAGGCTTGGGAAATACAGAGTTCCACTTCTCAGAATCTGGAGAGGTAAGGTTGGCTGCAGCATCCGCAAATTGCTGAATGTAAGTCACAGGAGGATCCTGCAACAACAATTGCTCCTGACTATCCAGCTCCATTTCAATAATCTGTGGAACCGTAAAACCATCATCATGCAAACTTTTACTCATAATATTGTTCATCTGTGAAAACATTTTTCCTGCTTTCTCATCAGATTCTTTGATGCTATAAAGAAGTAAAACAGGTAAAGTCCTCCTTACAAGAGGAGAATTTAATTCTGAATTAGTGCAGGATTCATTGTCAGTTGACCCCTGTTCTGATATACTTTCACCCTGAGTTCTGCTTAAACCATCCAGTGACCTGTGTGAATTACTACTAATGGGTGAGGTAGCAGGAGATTTATAGGTTAATAAACCTCCAGCTAATAAACATGGAAAGGGAATGTTGTGTTGTTCCTGGTGCTTTTCCTTTATCTTCTCACTCTTAGAGTTTGTTAAGCAAGGATTTGCCCCAAGTTCTTCAAGATCCTTAACAGTATCTTCAAGCACATTTGCAACAATCTCCCACTGAAGTTTTTCTGGCTGTTGGAGAATGCTGAGTGCTGTTATATCAAGGCTTACTTCCATGGCTTCCTTCTGTGATGTGTGCCCTTTGAAAAGGAACAATATTTATTAGATATGACCTTGTTAATTTAAATCAAAATCTGTGGTTTAACATGTTCACATTTATTTTTTACTCATCCAGTCAGTGCATTATAGTAAGTCAAAGGATTTAAAGTATTTTAAAAGACATTTAATCAAATCTGAGATGAACCTATTCAGAAAATTACAAAGGTATTCAAAATTATTTTCAATTTCAGAACTTACTCTACTGAGGTACTGAAAACCTGCTTTAAAAAAAAAATAGAAAATTAGTGATGGGGTTGTGGCTCAGTGATAGAGTGCTTGCCTCACATGTGTGAGGCACTGGGTTCAATCCTCAGCAGCACATAAAGTAAATAAAGGTACTGCATTCATCTACAACTAAAAAATATATATATTAAAAAAATAGGAAATTAAAGAGCTAAAGAATCAGTATATTAATTATTCATCACTTTAAATGAATATTAAAACAAGATCTCTGTACTTTAATTCTAAACCAAAAAGACATCCAATACTACTGATGTATCTAATTTACATACTTCGAAAAATATCTAAGAAAAATTATTATAATCTTGATTGAATTTTCTTTATTCCTTAGAAATCAAAGCACCATTTCTTCTTTCTTATCCTACCATGCTGATTATCAGTGAATTATAGTTGTGTGAAATTTACTTCTAATCTGAGCTTAGAAACAAATAATAACTAGAAAAAAAAAGTTCTGCAAAATCTATCATTTTAAAGTGAAACACAGGGGCTGGGATTGTGGCTCAGTGATAGAAAGCTCCCATAGAATGTGCAAGGCGCCGAGTTCAATCCTCAGCACCACATAAAAATAAATAAATAAAATAAAGGGGCAGAGCTGCCCCCTCCCCCCGCGCCAGCAAGGTAGGCGGAACTGTGACCACCAACCAACAGAACAGGCTCAGTGGCCTGCGGAGGGGCAGAGCTACCAACCACGCCTGCAAGGTAGGCGGACCTGTGACCCACCAGCAGGTCAGGCCCAGCAACCTGGGAGTAGCAGAGCCACCCCGGGATGCCCCACCAGCAGATCAGGCCCAGCGGCCTGCTGAGGGGCAGAGCTACCCCCTCCCCCCGCACCTGCAAAGTAGGCGGACCTGCGACCCACCAGCAAAACAGGCCCAGTGGCCTCCTGAGGGGCAGAGCTGCCCCCCCTCCCCCCCCCGCCAGCAAGGTAGGCGGAACTGTGACCACCAACAGAACAGGCTCAGTGGCCTGCGGAGGGGAAGAGCTGCCAACCATGCCTGCAAACTAGGCGGACCTGCAACCCACCAGCAGGTCAGGCCCAGCAACCTGCGGAGTGGCAGAGCCGCCCTACGCGCCTGCAAGGTAGGCGGACCTGCGACCCACCTGCAGAATAGGCCCAGCGGCCTGCTGAGGGGCAGAGCCGCCCCCTCCCCCTGCGCCTGCAAGGTAGGCGTAACTGTGACCACCGACAGAACAGGCCCTGTGGCCCGTGGAGGGACAGAGCTGCCAACTACACCTGCAAGGTAGGCGGACCTGCGACCCACCAGCAGAATAGGACCAGGAACCCGCAGAGGGGCAGAGCCGCCCCACTTGCCTGCAAGGTTGGCGGACCTGCGACCCACCAACAGAACAGTCCCAGTGGCCTGCAGAAGGGCAGAGCTCCCCGCCACCCGCGCCTGCAAGGTAGGCGGAACTGGGACCGCCGACAGAACAGGCCCAGCGGCCTTCAGAGGGGCAGAGCCTCTGCCCACGCCTGCAACGTAGGCGGAACTGCGACCACCGACAGGACAGGCCCAGCGGCCCGCAGAGGGGCAGAGCCGCTGCCAGCGCCTGCAAGGTAGGCGCCCTTGCTACCAACCAGCAGAACAGGCCCAGCGGCCTGCCGGTGTGGTAGGCACATTGCCCCAATTGGAGGAGGAGCAGAGCCCCTGCCTGCGCCTACGCGGGAGACTTTGCAACTATACAAGAGTAATACAAATATATAGGGGGAAAATTCAATAACACAACAGTTTCAGCAAGCAGAAAGAAACGCGAACAGTATGAAGAGACAAGGAAAGAAAGGACCACAAGCAATGCAGGTCAACTCAACATTAGAAGAGGTAATATCTGCAGCAAATGGAATGTCAGATAAAGAATTCAGGATATACATGCTTCAGATGATCTGGAGTCTCAAGGAAGACATTAGACAGCAAAATCAGACAATGAAAGATCACTTCAACAATGAATTACATAAACAAATCCAGGAAGCAAAAGATCAACTATACAGGGAGATAGAGGTTATAAAAAACAAACAAACAGAAATCCTAGAAATGCAGGAAGCAATAAACCAACTTAAAAACTCAATTGAGAATACTACCAGCAGAGTAGAACACTTAGAAGATAGAACATCAGACAATGAAGACAAAGTATTTCAACTTGAAAAGAACACAGACAGCTCAGCAAGACTGTTAAGAAACCATGAGCAGGGCTGAGGCTGTGGCTCAAGTGGTAGCGCGCTCGCCTGGCATGCGTGCGGCCCGGGTTCGATCCTCAGCACCACATACAAAGATGTTGTGTCCGTTGAGAACTGAAAAATAAATATTAAAAAATTAAAAAAAAAAAAAAAAAGAAACCATGAGCAGAACATCCAAGAAATATGGGATAACATAAAGAGACCAAACTTAAGACTCATTGGGATACAGGAAGGTATAGAGGTCCAAACCAAAGGAATGAGCAATCTATTCAATGAAATAATTCGAGAAAAATTCCCAGACTTGAAGAACGAGACAGAATCCCAAATCCTAGAAGCCTACAGGACGCCGAATGTGTAAAATCATAAGAGATCCACACCTAGACACATTATAATGAAGATGCCCAACATACAGAATAAGGAGAGAATTTTAAAAGCTACAAGAGAAAGGAAGCAGATTACATTTAGGGGTAAACCAATCAGGATAACAGCTGATCTCTCAACACAGACTTTGAAAGCTAGAAGATCCTGGAATAACATATTTCAAACACTGAAAAAAAATGGGTTCCAACCAAGAATTGTGTATCCAGCAAAATTAAGCTTCAGGATGGAAGATGAAATTAAAACCTTCCACGATAAACAAAAGTTAAAAGAATTTGCAGCTAGAAAACCATCTCTCCAAAAAATCCTCGGCAAAACATTACAGGAAGAGGAAATGGAAAATAACAATGAAAACCAACAGTGGGAGGTAGGACAGTAAAGGGGGGAAAATAATCAAAGAGGAAATCAAACCATGTTCAGTAACATAAATAAACAAATATGGCTGGAAGAACAACCCATATCTCAATAATAACCTTAAATGTTAATGGCATAAACTCACCAATTAAGAGACACAGGCTAGTAGAATGGATCACAAAACATGACCCAACAATATGCTGCCTACAAGAGACGCATTTGATAGGAAAAGACATACATAGACTGAAGGTGAAAGGTTGGGAAAAATCATATCACTCATGTGGACTTCGGAAACAAGCAGGAGTGTCCATACTCATATCAAATAAAATAGATTTCAAGCCAAAGTTAATCAAAAGGGATAAAGAGGGACACTACATACTGCTCAAGGGAACCATACACCAACAAGACATAACAATCATAAATATATATGTCCAAAACAATGGTGCAGCTATGTTCATCAAACAAACTCTTCTCAAGTTCAAGAGTCTAACAGACCACCTATACAATAATCATGGGAGACTTCAACACACCTCTCTCACCACTGGACAGATCTTCCAAACAAAAGTTGAATAAGGAAACTATAGAACTCAATAACACAATTAATAACCTAGACTTAATTGACATATATAGAATATACCACCCAACATCAAGCAGTTACACTTTTTTCTCAGCAGCACATGGATCCTTCTCAAAAATAGATCATATATTATGTCACAGGGCAACTCTTAGACAATATAAAAGAGTAGAGACAATACCATGCATCTTATCTGATCATAATGGAATGAAACTGAAAATCAACGATAAAAGAAGGAAGGAAAAAATCATGCATCACTTGGAGAATGAACAATAGGTTACTGAATGATCAATGAGTTATAGAAGACATCAAGGAGGAAATTAAAAAATTCTTAGAGATAAATGAAAACACAGACACAACATATCGGAATCTATGGGACACATTGAAAGCAGTTCTAAGAGGAAAATTCATTGCTTGGAGTTCATTCCTTAAAAAAAGAAAAAACCAACAAATAAATGATCTCATACTTCATCTCAAAATCCTAGAAAAAGAAGGGCAAAACAACAGCAAAAGAAGTAGAAGGCAAGAAATAATTAAAATCAGAGCTGAAATTAATGAAATCTGAAACAAAAGAAACAATTGAAAAAATTAATAAAACTAAAAGTTGGTTCTTTGAAAAAATAAATAAGATTGACAACCCTTAGCCATGCTAACAAAGAGAAGAAGAGAGAGAACTCAAATTACTAGCATACAGGATGAAAAAGGCAATATCACAACAGACACTTCAGAAATACAGAAGATAATCAGAAATTATTTTGATTCCTTATACTCCAATGAAATAGAAGATAGTGAAGGCATCGATAAATTTCTTAAGTCATATGATCTGCCCAGATTGAGTCAGGAGGATATAGGCAACCTAAACAGACCAATATCAATTGAGGAAATAGAAGAGACCATCAAAAGATTACCAACTAAGAAAAGCCCAGGACCGGATGGGTATACAGCAGAGTTCTACAAAACCTATAAAGAGGAACTAATACCAATACTTTTCAAGCTACTTCAGGAAATAGAAAAAGAGGGAGAACTTCCAAATTCATTCTACGAGGCCAACATCACCCTGATTCCTAAACCAGACAAAGACACTTCAAAGAAAGAAAACTACAGACCTATATCTCTAATGAACCTAGATGCAAAAATCCTCAATAAAATTCTGGCGAATCGAATACAAAAACATATCAAAAAAATTGTGCACCATGATCAAGTAGGATTCATCCCTGGGATGCAAGGCTGGTTCAATATACGGAAATCAATAAATGTTATTCACCACATCAATAGACTTAAAAATAAGAACCATATGATCATCTCGATAGATGCGGAAAAAGCATTCGACAAAGTACAGCATCCCTTTATGTTCAAAACTCTCGAAAAACTAGGGATAATAGGAACATACCTCAACATTGTAAAAGCTCAGGCTAGCATCATTCTGAATGGAGAAAAATTGAAGGCATTCCCTCTAAAATCTGGAACAAGACAGGGATGCCCTCTCTCACCACTTCTGTTCAACATAGTTCTTGAAACACTGGCCAGAGCAATTAGACAGATGAAAGAAATTAAAGGCATAAAAATAGGAAAAGAAGAACTTAAATTATCACTATTTGCAGATGACATGATTCTATACCTAGCAGACCCAAAAGGGTCTACAAAGAAACTATTAGAGCTAATAAATGAATTCAGCAAAGTGGCAGGATATAAAATCAACACGCATAAATCAAAGGCATTCCTGTATATCAGCGACAAATCCTCTGAAATGGAAATGAGGTCAACCACTCCATTCAATATCCTCAAAAATAATAAAATACTTGGGAATCAACCTAACAAAAGAGGTGAAAGACTTATACATTGAAAACTACAGAACCCTAAAGAGAGAAATTGAAGAAGATCTTAGAAGATGGAAAAATATACCCTGTTCATGGATAGGCAGAACTAACATCATCAAAATGGCGATATTACCAAAAGTTCTCTATAGGTTTAATGCAATGCCAATCAAAATCCCAACGGCATTTCTTGTAGAAATAGATAAAGCAATCATGAAATTCATATGGAAAAATAAAAGACCCAGAATAGCAAAAACAATGCTAAGCAGGAAGTGTGAATCAGGTGGTATAGCGATACCAGACTTCAAACTATACTACAGAGCAATAGTAACAAAAACAGCATGGTACTGGTACCAAAACAGGTGGGTGGACCAATGGTACAGAATAGAGGACACAGAAACCAACCCACAAAACTACAACTTTCTTATATTCGATAAAGGGGCTAAAAGCATACAATGGAGGAAGGATAGCATCTTCAACAAATGGTACTGGGAAAACTGGAAATGCATATGCAACAAAATGAAACTGAATCCCTTTCTCTCGCCATGCACAAAAGTTAACTCAAAATGGATCAAGGAGCTTGATATCAAATCAGAGACAAGGCATCTGATAGAAGAAAAAGTTGGCTACGACCTACATACTGTGGGGTCGGGCTCCAAATTCCTCAATAGGACACCCATAGCACAAGAGTTAATATCTAGAATCAACAAATGGGACTTACTCAAACTAAAAAGTTTTTTTCTCAGCAAAAGAAACAATAAGAAAGGTAAATAGGGAGCCTACATCATGGGAACAAATCTTTACTCCTCACACTTCAGATAGAGCCCTAATTTCCAGAGTATACAAAGAACTCAAAAAAATTAGACAATAAGATAACAAATAACCCAATCAACAAATGGGCCAAGGACCTGAACAGACACTCTCAGAGGAGGACATACAATCAATCAACAAGTACATGAAAAAATGCTCACCATCTCTAGCAGTCAGAGAAATGCAAATCAAAACCACCCTAAGATACCATCTCATTCCAGTAAGATTGGCAGCCATTAGGAAGTCCAACAACAACAAGTGCTGGCGAGGATGTGGGGAAAAGGGTACACTTGTACATTTTTGGTGGGACTGCAAATTGGTGCAGCCAATTTGGAAAGCAGTATGGAGATTTCTTGGAAAGCTGGGAATAAAACCACCATTTGACCCAGCTATTCCCCTTCTGGGTCTATTCCCTAAAGACCTAAAAAGAGCATGCTACAGGGACACTGCTACATCGATGTTCATAGCAGCACAATTCACAATAGCAAGACTGTGGAAGCAACCTAGATGCCCTTCAATAGACGAATGGATAAAAAAAAAAATGTGGCATTTATACACAATGGAGTATTACTCTGCATTAAAATGTGACAAAATCATAGAATTTGGAGGGAAATGGATGGCATTAGAGCAGATTATGCTAAGTGAAGCTAGCCAATCCCTAAAAAACAAATGCCAAATGTCTTCTTTGATATAAGGAGAGTAACTAAGAACAGAGTAGGGAAGAAGAGCATGAGAAGAAGACTAACATTAAACAGGGATGAGAGGTGGGAGGGAAAGGGAGAGAGAAGGGAAATTGCATGGAAATGGAAGGAGACCCTGAGGGTTATACAAAATTACATATAAGAGGAAGTGAGGGGAAAGGGAAAAATAATACAAGGGGGAGAAATGAATTACAGTAGAGGGGGTAGAGAGAGAAGAGGGGAGGGGAGGGGAGGGGGGATAGTAGAGGATAGGAAAGGCAGCAGAATACAACAGACATGAGTATGTCAATATGTAAATCAATGGAAGTGTAACTGATGTGATTCTGCAATCTGTATACAGGGTAAAAATGGGAGTTCATAACCCACTTGAATCCAAGTGTGAAATATGATATATCAAGAACTATGTAATGTTTTGAACAACCAATAAAAAAAAAGTATTGAACACTAATCCACCAAGGGAAAAAAAATATAATAAAGGTATTGTGTTCTAATGTATGAAATATGATATGTCAAGAGCTTTGTAATGTTGTGAACAACCAATAAAAAAAATGTAATCAAAAAAAAAGGTATTGTGTTCAACTACAACATATATATGAATGAATGAAACACACATATCTTCTGTACTATCTGCTAATTATAGTTCATTTAAAGGAAGCTCACTCACAATAACCAAAAAAGGCCTAGCTGCCCTTCAATAGATAAATGGATAAAGAAAATATGGTGTGTGTGATATACACGTATATATATTACAGACACACACACATGGAGTATTGCTCGGCCAAAAATAACAACCTTTAAGACATTTGCTGGTAAATGGATGGAACTAGATACTACCATGCTAAGTGAAATAAGTCAGTCCCAAAAAGTCAAGGGTCAAATGTCTTCTCTATTATGCAGAAGCTAATCCAAAGCACAGGCGGGGAAGTTTGAAAAAAAAAAATAAGAGAAAAAAGATTAGTAGAGTAGATAAAGTAAAAGGAAGGAGGGATAAAGGAGGGATGGATAGGGAAAGATGGTGGAATGAATCTACCTAACTTCCCGTATATGTATATAAATATACCACAGTGAATCTCATCATCATGTACATCCACAAGACATTAATTAAAAAAAAATACTATACATAAATAGCAAAAAGATCAGTAGAGAAGGGGGAAGGGAACAGGTGGGGGGAAAGGGGAAGTACTAGGGATTGAAATAGAACAAAATTCCATGCCTTTATGTCAAAATGAATTCCATTGTCATACATAACTAAAAAGAACCAATAAAAATAAAGGGAGAGCTGGGGTTGTAGCTCAGTGGTAGAGCACTTGCCTACCATGGGTGAGGCACTGGGTGTGATCCTCAGCACCACATAAAAAATAAAGGTTAAACTTTATTACTGGGCTGGGGATGTGGCTCAATCGGTAGCGCGCTCTCATGGCATGCGTGCGGCCTGGGTTCAATCCTCAGCACCACATACAAAGATGTTGTGTCTGCCGATAACTAAAAAATAAATATTAAAAAACAATTCTCTCTCTCTAAAAAAAAAAAAAGAAAAAAAACTTTATTACTAAAAAATGAATTCATTAATTAAAGGGAGTACAACTACACTACATTATACCTTATTGAACTTTCTTACCTCTTCAAATAATCCCCATACAAAAGTTTTATGCAGGCAACTTTCTAAAGTAATCAAACTTCAATTTAAACTTTTCTTTGACCTCCTGTCAAACATTCTCACTCTTTGTCAAAAGGCATGTATTCTTAATGCTGGTATGTGTTCCAAAACCAAAATTTTTTTGAGATGATCTAGATACCTCCTTTTTTCTGGGAGAGGGGGTAACCGGGGATTGAACTCAGGGGCACTTAACAACTGAGCCACATCCCCATCCCTATTTTGTATTTTAGAGACAGGATCTCACTTTAGAGACAGGATCTCACTGAGTTGCTTAGTGTCTCGCCTGTTGCTGAGGCTGGCTTTGAACTCTCAATCCTCCTGCCTCAGCATCCCAAGCCACTGGGATTAAGGACCTGCACCACAGCAACTGGCTTAATTACTTTTAAAAGTCTTAATCTTCAACTGAAAAATGTCTTATGAAGTCTCTTAGATTGCACTCACATTTTTTAAACAATTCTTCACACAACAGAATTCAACTGAACGAAAATTAGTACCTAGAGTTTATAAATTTTCTAGATATTTCGGAAAAGGAACACATCTTTCATAAGAACTGATACATGTATGGCTACTCCACAAGCCTCCAGAAAGTTACAAATAAGTCTTTTAAGATAACTAAATTAGTTTAGAAGAAATATAGTTTCTTTTTTTTTTTTAAAGACAGAGTGAGAGAGGAGAGAGAGAGAGAGAGAGAGAGAGAGAGAGAGAGAGAATTTTTAATATTTATTTTTTAGTTCTCGGCGGACACAACATCTTTGTTGGTACGTGGTGCTGAGGATTGAACCCGGGCCGCACGCATGCCAGGCGAGCGCGCTACCGCTTGAGCCACATCCCCAGCCCGAAATATAGTTTCTTATGAAAAAATGAGCTACTTAAAAATTCTCAATTGAGGCAGTTACAATTTTTGAACAGAAAGGGTTTTTTTTTCGCTTTTCAAAGCTACCTTTTAATTCTACACACAGACAACATTCTCCTTAAAGATGTGTTGCCATATGCAGTCAACAGAAATGTGAAAATTTTTCTAGGTGCTGACAAATGAAGTCAAAAGATAATTTTAAAAATTCTAAAGTTAGAAAAGGGATAAGAAAATAAACAATACATCTATTATTAATTACAAATATACACAGTAAGATCTTTAAGATCTATAAGAACTATACCCAGAAAAAAAGAACAAAGCTAGAGCATGTAAAGGTTACAATCAGAATCAAAATTTAAGGGAAAAAAAAGAAAATAAGAACATTTAATGCAAACACTTCACATTACAAAGGAAAATCTTAAACCCACACAGTTTAAGTGGCCCAGCCTTTTGTTAATCACTTTCAAAAAGATTTCATGATAAATTAGAATTTAGAGAACATGTATTACTCTATAATAACCATAATTTTTAACTACTGTACTACACAAAACCATATCTCTTCTAAAGAGATTTATTTAGTTACACATATCCTTAGTTCATGACATTTGGCATTAAATGATAGCCACAACTTATTTACAGTCATTTCTTTAAAACACTAGCTACTTTTCAGGTACTATGTTCCAAGTCTTACAGCTATACATTTAAAGACTAGAACTATGAATAATATGAATAATCAGTGCTTTACATATAAGGAAATGCAACTGGACAATAAGTAACAGAGTTGGAGTATAAATTCTGACATAATAAAACTAATTTGAGAATCACTATTATTCTTTCCTATAAAATAACATTAACCTGGGTGTGGTGGTACACACCTGTAATCCCAGCAATTTGAGAGGCTGATGCAGGAAGAATTGCACATTCAAGGCCAGCCTCAGCAACTGAGCAAGGCCCTCATTAATTTAGCAACTCCATGTCTCAAAATAAAAATAACCTAAGAATGTAGCTCAGTGGTAGAGCACCGCTGGGTTAAATCACCAGTACTAAATAAATAAATAGATAGATAGATAAATGTAGTATGCTTGGTACTAAATTTATCACACTTGATAGATACTTTCAAATTTATTTTCCATATACTTTTCTTTTAAGAATAAAGAGCTTTACATTTATTTAAGAGAATACATTATACACTATGTACTTACCATTAATTCAAGATTTCTCGACCAATCTGGAAAGAAAACTTGGAATGGAACCACCATTTGACCCAGCTACCCCACTCCTTGGTCTATACCCAAAGGACTTAAAATCAGCATACTATAGTAATCAACCACATGAATGTTTATAGCAGCTCAACTCACAATAGCTAAACTATGGAAACAACCTAGGTGCCCTTCAGTAGATGGATGGATAAATAAACTGTGGTATACATACACAACAGAATATTACTCAGCATTTAAAAGAGAATAAAATTATGTCATTTGCAGGTAAACGGATGGAGTTGGAGAATATCATGCTAAGCAAAGTAAGCCAATTCCAAAAAAAAAAAAAAAAAAACTAAAAGCTGAATGTTCTCTTTTAAGTGGATGCTGATCCATAAGAAAGTGAGGGTAATGGAGGAACTTCAATGGGGTAAGAGGTGGGGGCGGGGAGGGGGTATGAGGGCAGGAATGAAATGGACATCATTACCCTAGGTACATGTATGACTGCACATATGGTGTGACACTATATCATGTACAATCAGAGAAATGAAAAGTGTGCTGCAATTGTGTACAATGAATCAAAATGCATTCTGCTGTCCTATGTACCTAATTAAAATTAATTAATTAATTTTAAAAAGATTACTAAAACTGCAAAAAAAAAAGAGCAAAGAAGAGACATCGAAGATTTCTGATACAGAAAGATTTGGGTTTTCTGCACAAATTACTGAAAATTTTGAGTTTGCATTAACTAAGAAATTCAGACTTAAACAGTATTTAGCTTTACCTAGAATAATAAATAGAAGGATTTACAAAGAAGATAATCTAATAATTTTTACATACCTGTCACAGAATCTGATCTGGAATGCTCTTCACTGTCTGAATCCTCCAGTAAATCATCACTTAAATTGAAAGTAAAAATGAAAAACAATCTGAATTCGATAAGAAACATTCATCATGAGGAATCAAAACAAAAGTGTAATGTTAAAATCACTGCTATACATCTCAAATGTAAACAACATAAAAAACTATTAAAACTAGCTGAAATGAAATACAATAATAAAGTCTTAATCACCATAAATCATTAAATAAATGTCTACCTGAAATAGGGTGTGGAAACTTACAGGAATCAATATAACATTTAGGGATTTGAAATCTACTATGTGACTGGCGATAATTTAGGCAAATAAAAGGGTACAGAGCAGCAGTTAATAAATTTAAGCATAAGCTTGCAAAAGTAAAATTTTAAGGACTATTCTATTATTGAATTTAGAAAAGTTACTTTAAAACCTAATAAAATTGTACAAATACATGTGTAAGTACACATACTCATACCAACATGCATTTCATTTTTATTTTGTGGGGTTTTTCTGTTTTGTAAAGGCTGCTAATAACTCCTTGACAAACTATTACACTCAGAAGTTAGAGGTTAAAACAACAATAGTCCCTCCTTTGAGCATCACTCAAGTGGCGATTAAACTGTCAGCCTCCCTCTTTGAATCGACCCCTATCCTCTCTCTCTCCACTGTTAGCCAACAAGAAAAAACAGGTCACTACATACAAAACAAACATAATATTGGGCTCTGTCTGGACTCTCTTAATCAAATCAGCAGCACATCTTACAGTGGTTTCTAAAATTCTGATACCTCATTATGAAAACAAAAAGATGCATTTTGCAGAAAGAAAAGGCAATTTTACCCTTTTGAAATAATACACTTAAGTCTGAAATGCGGAGACATTTATAATGTTATTTGATTTCTAGTTATGGTCTCCACTGAAAACGCTTAGGGATACTACATACCAAGGCAACATTTGAAATTTGGGAGGGGTTCACCTAAATAATTTTAACAAAGTTTCTGTTTTAGTTTTTTTAAGTGATAATCATTGTTCATAAACTAATTTAATAGTATAATTTAGGCGGGGGAGGAGGAGGCAGGAGGATCGCAAGTTCAAAGCCAGCCTCAGCAAAAGCGAGGCTGTAAGCAACTCAGTGAGACCCTGTCTCTAAATAAAATACAAAATAGAGCTGGGGATGAGGCTCAGCAGTCGGGTGCCCCTGAGTTCAATCCCCAATACAAAAAAAAAAAAAAAACAACCTCACACAACAAAAGCAAGCTGCTTTCCCATCGCTCTCACATGGATTTGTAACTGAGAACAACCATGAAGCTTTAATTCAGTATGTTCTCGAGCACACACCACCATCAATAATTTCCACATGCTATTACCAAAGAGGAACTAGACAGTGATAATCTTCCTAAATTAATTTCCCAATAATAAAATAATTCCCATTAATAAAATTTTACATACTTCGTAATGAAGTACATGCCACCAAAAGGGATTGTGAAGTAAAATAATAAATCGCTGAATAAATGTAGCACCAATCAGTAACATCAGAAGCCCCTGCAGATGAATTGGTAGATACCATCAGTATCTAAAGACATCTGATGACAGTTAAACATCCTCCATTTCACATTGCTACCTAACCTCTTACCAGTGATAGCAGGTATTGCTTATCATCAATATCATCAACTGAATGGCTTACTGCCTCCTTGGGAAATCACACAAACATTGTTGTGTGATCCAGGCCGAGTACACAGTCATAACTGCAGAAGTTCATAGAAAACAAGTGGGTGAACTGGGATTTTAATTTGATTCTCCTGCCCGACACAAATCAGTAAAGTCACAAAAATCAGCTACCTGTCAGAGAAGTTGAGAGGAGAATCTAGAAGAGCAATTTTAATGTTTCTATATCAATGATTATGATGCCTCAACTCCCTGTTCACTAATGGTATACTGTTTTAAATAATTAGGTCCTCTTGCTTTATCTAACGACATTTCACTTTCATTAGTGAAATTTTATTTCCTTTTTTTTTTAATATTTTTTAGTTGTAGTTGAACACAATACCTTTATTTTATTTATTTATTGTTACATGGTGCTGAGGATTGAACCCAGGGCCCGACATGTGCTAGGCAAGTGCTCTACCGCTGAGCCACAACCCCAGCCCTATTTCCTTTTTTTTTCCTTTTGTATTTTATTTAGAGACAGGGTCTCACTGTGTTGCACAGGGCCTTGCTAAGTTACTGAGGCTGGCTTTAAACTCGCCACCCTGCTGCCTCAGACTCCCAAGACACTGGGATTTCAGGTGCGCACCACCACACACAACCTCACTTCCATTTTTGAGGTGCTAATGAAAAATGGGAAACAAATCATTTGTTTCAACTGCTCCATGAGAAGATTTAATTTTAAAAAAGTGAATCACAAATCTAATCCAAGGATTTGATTTTTTTATGCTTTTTTTCCCACCCCGACCGCACTTTTGGTATGGGGGTTGAACCCTGGCCATTGTACCTGCATAGCATATGCTTTTACCACTGAGCGACACCCACAATCAATCAACTTTATTTTTCTTATGGAAATTATTGCCAACTGACAGAAAATAAGAAAGAAAAAAAGGTTACAGGCCAAAGTATTTCTGAATGAAAATTTCTCTTTGAGAATCACAGGTTTCAGATTTCTGACCAGACATTTTTTTTTAATAATACTTATTTATTTTTTTTAGTTGTAGTTGGACACAATACCCCTATTTCATTTGTTTTTATGTGGTACTGAGGATCGAACCCAGTACCTCACACGTGCAAGGCAGGTGCTCTACCACTGAGCTACAGCCCCAGCCCCCAGACATTTATTTTCTAATTTTGATAAATTCTGACATTTATTTTCTGATTCTGAAAAATTTTATAATCTTGATAAATTTCTATGCCCCTTTAGGTAGAACAATGAGAACATAAAATTTTTAAAAAGAAAACTTGTAACATTTATAAATACTACTAAAAAAAAAATTCACATACCTATCTCCTTCCAATTTTGGTATATCTGAGCAACTAGAGGAATCCTCCAGCCATGCCAAAGTTGGTCTCCTTGAATCAACTCCTGAGCTAGGTTCTCCTGATAGAATAAGCTGTTGTACAATTGCTGGATCATAGGCATTAATTTCAAACTTTAAGTGCACCTAAACAAATGAAAATCCTAAGTTTACAATTGATTTTTTTTTCAATTATGAATCTGTTACTTCAAAAATAAAGCATACCTTCATGAGTTTGGAAACATCCCATATGCAGATCTTTCCTCGTTTTGTTGCAGCTGCTAGAAAATGGGGGCAACTCCCAGACCCAAAGCAAGATATTCTGTCAGTTCCATCCGTACAAGGAAACTGTGCAGGACTTGTTGCAAGTGTGACTGACAATGGCACATTCTGTGTGTGCTCACCTTTAACAAACGGGCAGTTTGGAGAATGTCTCTCATGTTCCGACCTGTACACAGATTAAGAAATAAAAAGATTACTGAAAAACGAAGCAGTTAAACTAGTACATTAAAACAGAACTCCACATAAATGTCAAAATATATTCTACTGTCATGTGTAACTAAAAAGAGTAAATAAGACTTATTAGAAAAAAAACAGAACTTCAGGATCAGCTCCTTTTTTGTAAAAAACTCAAGTCACAAAAAGTCAGCCTCAAAGGAAACTGAGAAACCAGTACTATAATTCATGCTATATTAGCATATTGATAAAATAGTCTAAACTCCTGATATTACTTCAAAATGGTTTCCTACAATTCTCCACCACAACTATAAATCACATATAGTAGGATATCAATAAATGCAACTTATATCACAAAGTTTCTAGTAAACAAAACTCAATAAATGGAATTACTGTCAAAAAGTTTTTACTAACGCTCTGAAAACAGAGATCTCTTAAGAATACAGATAAAAAATATTTAAATAACAAGTATATGGATAAAATTACATATTAAAACACAAAAATATACCTTTCATATTCATTGTAAGACACAATCAGGTAAGTAACTCATAAATAAAATTCCTTTTCAAAAAACCTAAAAGAGGTTCAGATGTTATAAATTTCTGATGTTCAGAAAGTATACACTACAGGCTGACTTCCATATCCATGGGATCTGCTTCTATGGATTTAACCATCAGTGGATAGAAAACATTTGGGGAAAAAACTGCATTAGTACTGAATATATACAGACTTTTTTCTTGTGATTAAGCCTTAAAAGGCACAGATTGACAACTATTTACATATCAATAATGTTATATAAATATTATAAGTAATCTGAAAATAATTTAAAATTACATGTAAGAATGTAAATAGGTTATATGTGAATAAAAAGGGACTTGAGCAGCCTTAGATTTTGTTATTCACAGAGGGTCCCAGAACCAATCCCCACAAATAGAGAGATACAACTGTACTTCTTTCAAGTAACTGCTTATTGCACAAAACTAAAATGTTAAATTAGTTTACTAGAAAACCATAAAGAAACATAACATTTAAGAATTTTAAAAAAGGTTAGGAATGCAAAACAAGACCTGGTATAATGATTTGAATTTTTTCAAATACTCAAAGCAGAATCAACTTTTAACACTCAAAAATTATCGGTTCAAAGCCTGGAGCAGTGGCACAGGCCTGTAATCCCAGTGGCTCCCCTGAAGCAGGAGGATGGCAAGTTCAAAGGCAACCTCTACAACTTAGCAAGGCACTAAGCAACTCAGTGAGACCCTAAATAAAATACAAAATAGGGCTGGGGATGTGGCTCAGAAGTCAGAGCCTCTGAGTTCAATCCCCAGTACCAAAAAAAAATATCTGTCCAACTTTGTGACTTCTTTATTATTTCTTTCTAGTTTTCGTTTTTCTCTTGCATGCTTCCCTGCCCGCTTTTTTACTTTGATTAGTTTTAATTATAAGGTATTTGAAATGTCAGGATCCTATTACTTTAAAAAAAAAAAAAAAAAAAAAACCTTTTCCCTTACCCACTTGTATATTTCCATAGCAAAGAAAGGGAGAGAAAAGAAAATCTCCCTCATAAAACATGGTATTACTTAGGGTATACATATTTCTTTTTATATGGCAACTACAACTTAACCTGTATCTATATACAAATTCAGGGTAATCTGAAATTCAGATGTCTTCCATAAATCCTTTCACATTTCACTGCCAAGCACATATTTGGACCAAATTCCCTCCAAGCTAAATTCCAATGTATTTTTCACCCTTTCATCTTCCCTGAGGTCTAACTTCTTTATTAAAATGTTACTTATACAAGTTACACATGACTATATAAAATAAAGCCAAATGAACTTCAGTTATTTCTTTTTTAATATTTTTTAAGTTGCAGATGAAAATAATACTTTTATTTTATTTTTATGTGGTGCTGGGGATTGAACCGAGTGCCTTCCACATGGGAGGCAAGCACTCTATCACTGAGCTACAACCCAGTCCAGAACTTCAGTTATCTTATCCTACTCATCCCCTATCCCAAGTCCAGGTAACCATTATTATGAATTCAACTTACATTTTTTTATTGCTATTGTTTATGAAATAGGGATTGAACCTGTAGGTAATCTACCACTGAGCTACATTCCCAGCCCATTTTTATTTTAGTTTAGTTTATTTTGAGACAAGGTCTTGATAAATTGCTCAGGCTTGGCTCAAACTTGTAACCCTCCTGCCTCAGACTCCCAAGTAGCTAGGTTTACAGACATGAAACACCAGGACCAACCAACTTATATATTTCTAAAATTTTTTTTTTAACTTTGCTTTATTTATTTATTTTTTAATTTGGTGCTGAGGATCAAACCCAGTGCCTCACACGTGGTAAGTGCCCTACCACTGAGCCACAACCCCAGCCCCTTTAAAATATTTTTATACGGGCTGGAATTGTGGCTCAGCAGTAGAGCGCTCACCTTGCACGGGTGGGACCTGGGTTTGATCCTCAGCACCAAATAAAAATAAAGGATTGTGTTGTGTCCATCTACATCTAAAAAATAAACATTAACATATATATACATATATATATATGTGTGTGTGTGTGTATATATATATATATATATATATATATATATATATGTATATATTTTATAAGTCTACATATATATGTACACAAAGGGTTTTTGATTACTTTAAATAAATCAATGTCATTATACAAATCAGTCTATAATCATTTCCTTGATACAAGAATGTATTAGAGGGCTATGATTGTGGCTCAGTGGTAAAGCACTCGCCTTGCATGTGTGAAATACTGGGTTCAATTCTCAGCACCACATATAATAAATGAATAAATAAAGATCCATCAACAACTAAAAAAATATTTTTTAAATAATATATTGGAAAGTTACTGGTGATTGTTAACAAATATCACAGTGTTCATTCTTTTTAATTGTTGGATCATGTCTATCATATGAACATATTATATTTTATTTGGCTATTCCACTCCTGATGGGTATTTAAGAATGCATTTCACTGTCATGTATTTAAAAAATAAAATCAATTAAAAAAAAAAGATGCTTCCAGTTTTTTGCTACAATAGCCATTTATTTTATGCCTCCATGCATATTAAGGCAATTAATTCCCTAGGGCAGATAAGTAAAAGCAGAATTATTAGGTAATTCTTTTTTTCTTTTTAAGAATTCAATCTCCCTCCAAAGTAACTCTATTAATCCTATCATCAAAATAGAAGAGTGGCATTACCCCTTTCAGATTATCCCTTCTCTCCCTTATAAATTCAAAAAGTGCCCCAGCTCAGCTATGCAGCCTCTGCCAATCCCCTTCCATCCATTCAGAGCATGACTCCAGGCATTCAGAGACCCCATAAACTTCTTGGGTTTGAGGAATCCCCAAATTTAGAGCAAAGAAGAGGGGGAATCATCAAGGCAATCAATCCCTGATAATACCCCCGACTCTGCTGCTAAAAAAAGGATTCTGACCAGCCCAAGTAGAAAATTTAAATCCACTTTCCCACAGAAAAATTTACAAGATTATATTCTATAAAATCATGGTATAATTTTTCAAGTAAAGGTTAAGTAACTTTTTGATGACTGTCTTTAGAAATACATATACATACACACACTCACACACACATATATACATGAACACAAACACATATGTATATATATTTAAATGGAGCATGTGTGACAGACAGGCAAAAAGCCTGCTTGCTTCTATAGAAAGAAATGAGTCCCAAACAAAAACTTAAATCTGAAGTTGGTCAACTAAGTCTGTAAATAATGCAACATGAATTTCTCATATACTATTTTCCAGTTCAGACTGATCCAAATGTATAGGCTTTACCAGTTTCACTTCATTCACACCAGCTGATGAACATTCAGAGACTATTAATTTTAGTACAAAATGACATCTTAAAACAAAAAACTGGTTCAATCACTTACTACCCATTTGTCCTTGAGCAAATGATATTTTCTTCATTTTAAAATGGTAATTCCTATCTAACAGAGTGACTATAATTAGGGAATATTCTCAGATCTCTCATATAAAATGGAGATGATAATAATACCTACTACAAAGATCAATGTGAAAATTAAATGAATTAAAAATATACAAAGTTGGTCGGGCATGGTAGTGCACTCCTGTAATCCCAGTGACTCAGGAGGCTGAGAGAGGAGGCTCACAAGTTCAAGGCCAGCCTCAACAACTCAGCAAAGCCCTAAACAACTTAGTGAGACCCTGTCTCAAAATTTATAAAAAATAAAAAGGGCTGGGGAATGAAGCTCAGTGATAATGTGCTCCTGGGTTAAATCCCCAGTATCAAACACACACACACACACACACACACACACACACACACACACACACGTTAATATTTGCTATTATTATTATTATTTCTATTAATAAAGCCTCAGAATAGTGAAAGAGGTTCCAAAATATAACTTCTAATTATCCAGGTTCTAAAATTGCATGCATCAGAATTTGAAGACATCAGATACACCCTAAAATTACATCAAAATTAGACACACATACTATAAGGTCCTCCTCAATGGGATTCCCTACTGACAGATTCCCTCAACAGATTAGAGATTAAACTGCTCAAGTTAATCACTCTAGAGTTCATTTTACCTAGTTTTTGGCCACAGCCTAGTTCTATTTGGCATTTCTCCCATGTAGAGATTTTGGAAAGAATAGGCCTCATGGGGCTGGGAATGTGGCTCAAGTGGTAGCGTGCGGCCCGGGTTCAATCCTCAGCACCACATACAAAAAAACAAAAGATATTGTGTCCACCAAAAAACTAAAAAATAAATATTAAAAAGTTATCTCTCTCTCTCTCATTCTCTCTTTAAAAAAAAATTGTCATGTAGTCATTAAAAAAAAAAAAAGAATAGGCCTCAGAGACACTATATGCCAAATGATGTGATAGAATATAGACAGGGCCACCTCATTCTCTTAGAACAATGGCAAAATGAAATGCAGTAAAATTTCAAGATTATTTTATATCAACCCAGAAAATTAAAATTAATAAGTACATTTATACAACTAACAGCCTGTAATTATAGGCTTAGAAAAATTAGACTCACCAAGGTTCATCAGTTGGTTCCCAACAAACGAGACACACACTACAAGTAAAACACATGGCTCTATCATCTCCAGATGAGGCAGGCTGCAAAATCATTGAGAGAAAGGGAGAAAGAGAGAGGCAGACAAACACAGACAGACACCCACACAGAAAAGATTAATAATCATTATTTAAATAGCTTTTTAATACAAACTCTTTTTTAAGAGTTCTTAATTTTAAGTAAAACTCTATACTGAGGTAGCCTATACTATCAGGTTCCAACAACTCACTGAAACTCCAAAAGTTTAAGAATTAGACATTTTATATGAAAAGCAGTGTTTCATCAGAAAATAATCACAAAATCAAACATGAAAGCACACACATACTCAATTCCTGACCTACTACCCTATATTTGTACTACTGAAGTATTTGAATTACAGTGCTGTGTATGAAAAGAACTAGTACAATTTATTTATAAAAACCGATTTTGAAACAAATATGTAAGAACAAAGGAAAATCAAGCTAGTTGACCTAATTCATCCAATATTCTTTAAGATATATGTAACAAAATGCTATATATTTCAGTCAGATTTTGATATATACATATCAAAAAATTAAGTATTTTATAATATTTATTTCAACAAGTATTTCTATTAATGATAAAAACTACCATATAAATTATAATTTAATAATTAAAATAAATATATAGACATATCATATATCTATATGTTTAAAAATTTTGCTTCTTTACAGTCAGTACTCAAAAATATAAAATTCTGATGACAAAACATGACTTCAATTATAACTGAAAACCAATATTAATATATTTGAGCTGGGTGCAGTGGTACACATCTGCAATTCCAGCAGCTCAGGAGGTTCAGACAGGAGGATAGAAAGTTCAAAGCCAGCCCCTGCAACTTAGCAAGGCACTAAGCAACTTAGCAAGACCCTGTCTCTAAATAAAATATTTTTAAAAGGGTTGGGGGACCTGGGGTTGTGGCTCAGTGGTAGAGCACTTGCCTAGCATATGCAAGGCCCTGGTTTCAATCCTAAGCACCATGTAAAAATAAATAAATAAAGATATTGTGTCCAACCTACAACTAAAGAAAAAATTTAAGAAAGGGGGTTGGGGATGTGACTACTGGTTAGGTACACCTGGGTTCAATCTCCAGGACCATAAATAAATATATACATATTTGAGCATTACTTTATAGATAGAATTTATTACACATTTTAAGAGACTAAGAATAATCAGTAGAATTTATTACACATTTTAAGAGACTAAGAATAATCAATCCCTAACACAGGCAGGAGATTATAGGAAAATTTTGATCTCTTTTCTGAGACGAATTATAATGAACAACAATAACCCAAAAGAAAAAAATAACAGGGCAGCCGTTAAGAGAGATCCTCTTTATCTTGAGGGAGGAGGGGGGATGACATGGACAGTGGTACTGGGGACTGACCCAGGGCTTTGTGCACACAAAGGACACACTCTATTACTGAGTTACATCCCCAGCCCAATAGAGACTTCGAAAATAACACCAAATTAGAAGAAGGTAAGCTGTTAGAAAAAAATGTTTACATTCAATACTTACTATAGGGAAATACAGAGATTCTAACTGACCAGTCTCCAATATTACTTTTTTACCACTGAGCCACGTCCCCAGCCCTATTTTGTATTTTATTTAAAGACAAGATCTTACTGAGTCACTTAGCACCCCGCTTTTGCTAAAGCTGTTTTGAACTCGTGATCCTCCTACCTCAGCCTCCTGAGCCCCTAGGATTACAAGTATTTGCCATGACACCCAGCTCCAAACTTATTTTTACTAGAAATTTGACCAACTTTGAAGAAAACATGCAATACATGTTTGGGGGTTTCCATTAAGGTATTCAAAACACTTGAATATTAGAATAAAAAGAATAATCATCTTTCCAAATCTCTGTGAAATAGCTATAACAAATATTTCCTGAATTCTACAGTTAAATAAGCATGTTTTACACAAATTGACATTTCTTAGTAAATCAATGGTAAGCCATTCTATACTACTCAGCTGAAATACACTATTACTTGAAAGAAGCTAAAATAATTTTTCTTGCCTTCCCTCTACTTCAGTTCAGTGAAGATTTCTATAATGCCCCATCCTCATATCTTTCTATCATGCTAATCATTACACTGTACACCCCCTTCTCTTTTCCTGAATACAACTAACTGTTTTTCTTGACTAAATTGTTCCTCTACCAACACACACAAAAAAACTGCATATACACCCTTACAACACTGGAATAAATGCCTACATAACTTCTTAATCAACTGTTCAATAACTGTTGTACTGTACCATCAGCAATGCTGCCTCTATAATTATCTGGTATATGAATAATTTTTATCTCAAAATTTAAATTCCAAGAGCAACTGTGATTACCCTAAGCTTCTACTACTGTTATGAATGCAAGTCAAAATCTAAAAATAAAATACTTATCCAAAGGAATATTTTCCAAAAAGCAAGTCCAGAAAATACTGCCAATTTGGTGCTTAAATTTTATATCAAATTTAAAAGAAAATACTTAAATATGAAGTAATTAAATTCTTAGTTACTTTTAACAATAGATTTTTCCTTTTCATAAGCAATACAGAACACAGGAAATATTATTGCCAGTCAACATCATACAAAGGTTATACATCATAATCAAAACTTACATATATGTATATGTATACAAACAGGCACATATCTAGAATACACAAAATAAGTTTTTGAAAAAATTGCTAAAATGTTGATTACTTTACTGAAGATGACAATGGCATATGGAAAAAAATATTTTTGATAGTGTTTCTTACCTGATGATAAAATCCAGCTTGAGCCATGGGATCTGGTTGTGCCCACCTATAGCCTACATGAGGCCATGAGGTAAATGTCTCCCGTCTATTAGCTTCACTATACATCAATGATCTAAAAGTAAACATACATCATATAGTTGAACTTAGGCATCAAAATATAGAGAAAATCCTATTTAACATGCAGAAACATTTTTCAGAGTTCAACAAAAACTGGAAATGGTCTACTGAATAAATTTAAATTTTAAACTAAAAATGATCACTTTAGGACTTTCTCTTAAACAGAGTAGGGAAAAACAAAATCTGATCGGTGGGTATTGCTGTTAAATGATTCCACAGGTAGACTAAATTAACCAATTTTGAGCAATTAGCAAGCAAAAAACAGAAAATAAAAATGAAAAGGCAGAAAGCCCCATGCTTTCAACACATGCCAAGTTTTGCATAATTGAATAAAACTGCAACCAAATAGTGAGTTTTTTCCCTCAAATATACTGAGGAAGTGTTATTTTATTTTGATTTGCTTTTCATTTGTTTGTTATTGTTGTTGTTGTTTTAATTTTAGATGGACATAATACCTTCACTTATTTTGGGGTTGGGGATACCAGGGATTGAACTCAGGTGCACTCAACCACTGAAGCACATCCATAACCCTGTTTTGTATTTTATTTAGAGACAGGGTCTCACTGAGTTGCTTAGCACCTTGCTTTTGCTGAGGCTGGGTTTGAACTCATGATCCTCCTGCCTCAGCCTCCCAAGCCGCTAGGATTATACACATGCAGCACTGAGTCTGGCCAATACCTTTATTTTTATTCATTTATGTTTATGTGGTGCTAAGGATAAAACACAATGCCTCACACATGCTAGGTAATCAATCTACCACTAAGCCACAACCCTAGCCCTTTTGTTTTTTTAAGTAGAAAGCAATTTTCTGTTCTTTCACCATAGAAATCCTTTCCCAGGAAAAACAGTACTCTCCAGGGATTTATCAAAAAATTAAATCCTCACAGGTTTTCATATTAAAATATACTAGCTTACTTGGAACTAAACTATAACTTAAAAAGCACAAGAGTATTTTTTAATACTTTGACTTTTTAAAGTCAAGTCCAAAGGGATTCAAGTAAGAAATTACTGATAAGAACAAGTTACTCTTCCTAACACAAACTTGTAAGAGGTAAAAGTCATCAAAAAGAGACCAGATACACAGTTCTCTTAAACAAAGAGGTAAAAGTCATCAAAAAGAGACCAGATACATAGTTCTCTTAAACAAAGAGGTAAAAGTCATCAAAAAGAGACCAGATACATAGTTCTCTTAAATTCTTCCCTCAAATTAATTAGTACACAATTTTCTATAATATTACTAGCGAGCTTATATTTACACATAATTGTATTCTGGATTTAAAAAGGGTAGAAGGATGGGCTGGGGCTGTGGCTCCGCACTTGCCTAGCATGTGTGAGGCCCTGAGTTCAATTCTCAGTACCAAGTATAAATAAATAAAATAAAGGTCCATCAACAACTTAAAATTTTTTTTAAAAAAAGGTAGAAGGAGGTCTTAATGGTTTAGGGTTTGTCAAACATGCACAAGGCCCTGGGTTCAATCCATTATTAAAAAAAAAAAATC
This sequence comes from Spermophilus citellus, assembly GCF_964194105.1. NCBI lineage: Eukaryota > Metazoa > Chordata > Mammalia > Rodentia > Sciuridae > Spermophilus > Spermophilus citellus. The sequence continues at coordinate 91,042,658 of NC_138193.1, forward strand.
TTATGGGTTAGAAAACCATTTTCATTCACAGGTTATAAATCTTCAGAATTGCTCCTAGAACACAAAACCAGTCTCATTTACTTATACTACCTACCACTAGACTCTAACTCAACCTTCAACAGACCCAAGTTCACCAAAGTCCTCATAATGGTGCATGCCTATAATTCCAAAGACTCAGGAGGCTAAAGCAGGAGGATCACAAGTTCATAGCCAGCCTCAGCAACTTACTGTGGCCCTAAGCAAATAAGTGAGACGCTGCTCAAAATAAAAATAGGGTTAGGGATGTGGCTCAGTAGTTAAGTGCCACTGGATTCAATCCTCGGTAGCAAAAAAAAAAAAAAAAAAAAAAAAGTCCTCATAAGATTCTGCATTTTTTTAACTCTTTTGGGTTTTTTTGGACCTACTATATTTATTTTTATGTGGTGCTGAGGATTGAACTCAGTGCCTCATGTGTGCGAGGCAAGCCCCAGCCCCCTGCAATTCATTTTTAATGAAACAAACACTACATTAAATTAGTATTTGGAGCTGGACACTGTGGTGCATGCCTATAATCCCAGTGGTTCGGGAGGCTGAGGCAGGGGGATCATGAGTTCATAGCCAGCCTCAGCAAAAAGTGAGGCGCTAAGCAACTCAATGAGACCCTATCTATAAATAAAACACAAAAAAAGGTCTAGGAATGTGGCTCAGTGGTTGAATGCCCCTAAGTTCAATCCCTGGAACCCCCCAAAAAATTAGTACTCAGGACATTTTAACATTCCCAAAAACAATGAAAATCCTATCTGATGAATGCATTTCCCAAAATATGACATTTATCACAGCTTCTTTAAAAAGAAACCCTGCAACTATTTGCAAAGAAAATAGTTCTGCAGGGATGCATGTTTTATAATGTCACTATAGGCATTGCTCTTAGATAAGAAAAGCTTGTTCAAATTATGTATTTTTCTTTCTCCCATTTCCAAACATATTCTAAAGCATATTTCATGGACAGGTATATCAATTATCACCTGATACTCAATTTAAAAGCAACAATCTCTATATTTTGTCCAAAAAGAGACTGCAATATTGCTCTAGAATATAATATTCTTCTCGATAGTTAATGTAATTACTGAGACATTTATGTAATAAAACCACTTAACAAACACAAATAGGAAAACTAAGCAAAGTAACAGTTTGCCAAAAGATAAACTATTAATTTTGCCACACTTTAAATAAAGGTATTATGTCCATCTACAACTAAAAAAAAAATTATTTTTTAATTTTTTAAAGTGAATTCATTTGATAGTGCCTTTGGTAACATCAGCATGAGTTACTTCACAAAAAATGCATATAAGGGCTGGAGTTGTGGCTCAGTGGCAAAGAGCTTGCCTAGCATGTGTGAGGCTCTGGGTTCAATCCTTAGCACTGCATGAAAAAAAAAAACTAAATTAAGGTGTTATCCATCTACAACTACAAAAATAATATTTTTAAATGCCTAGACAGTTTCAAATCCCATTCAATGGAAATGTGCACATGTAAAATGCTACATGAAAAAGCAGATGTGAACATCTATCTAATGAAAATCGTTACATTTTAGCCAGGCATGGTGGCAGACACCTGTAATCCCAGCAGTCGGGAGGCTGAGACAGTAGGAAGGCAAGTTCAAAGCCAGCCTCAGCAAGGAGAGGCAGTAAGCAACTCAGTGAGACTCTGTCTCCAAAATACAAAAGGGGACTAGAGATGTGGCTTAGTGGTTGAGTGCCCCCAAGTTCAATTCCTGGTACCAAAAAAAAAAAAAAAAAAAAAAAAAACCTGTTACATTATACTACAGTAAAGCATATCTAAACTTTAGTACCTACTAGGGATTGAATCCAGGGCACTTTACCACTTTAGGCTATATATCTATCACTTGTCCCCCACACCTCCTTTTTTTTTCTTTTATTTCTCTCTTTTCTTTTCTTTATTTTCCCTCCCTTTCTTTTTGTTTGAGACAGGGTCTTGCTAAATTGGTAAGGCAAGCCTCAAATATGTGCTACTATTCCCTAAGCCTCCCACGAAGCTGGGATTACATCTTACTGCTACTCTGCTCAGCTAAAACTTTAGTACTTTTAACAGATTCTGACAGATATCATTTCAAATAGCACATCATTTAAGTTGTTAAAGAAATGCTCTTTCTTTCATTTCACACAAAACAGAGCCTCAATAAATCTCCTGAAGAAAATGATCACTGAGCTATGATTTTTACAATACTGTTTGAATCCAGGAAAGGACAGATATTAATTCTTCATTGTTTTTCTTTAGAAAATAATAGCTAACAACATTTTGTTTTTAATCAGTTTTTAAATTTGTTAGAATTTAAAAATTATCTCAAAGGGCACAATATTTTATCAATAGCAAAGTAATTCTTACATTTTGAATAGTTACGATGACTTTGTTTATACGAATCAAGTTTTCAAAATATTTTTAAGTTTTTTTTTTCATAATCATATGATAGTAATTTTTAGTTAATCCAAAAACTAAAAATTCAATCTATCACCTCTCTGTAAGCAAAACTCATACCTGTCTACAGAACGGCCTGGCCCCACTCCAAGTTCTGGACGTGCACTAGGTAAGAGGTAAGACAATCTGTCCATCACTGAGGACGCCACAGGTAAGGCAGCAACATTTTGATTTATTTTCTTGAGTTCATTTACAATGGCACTGGCAATGGACTTCAACACATGATGAGGAAGATGAAATGTAACTGTGGCCCACTGAAAGAAAATAAGCAAAGGAAACATACTTGACAATTTAACCAAAAATCACGACTTAACCTAATTCTTTATTTGATAAGATTATCAATCTCAAATAGGTTTACTGCATTGGTTTATTATTGACAGAAGGAGCTTACTGTTATGTTAAAAAAAAAAAAAAAACCTCTTATTGAAACAAGTCAAACACGAAAGCAAACTGTCCACAACAGATGAACAATTAAAAAAATGTAGTACTCCAGAATACAGCAGTTAAGAAGGAAGTTCTGCCATTGGTGACAGCATAATGTCCTCTTGGTTTCTCCATGTTAAGTGCAATAAGCCAGGCACAGAAACATAAATACTGCATGATCTCAAATGCAGAAACCAAAACAGTTTAACTCCTAGAAGCAGAGAGTAGATGGGTAGTTACCAGAAGCTGAAGTGGGTGTATAGAGATGTTGGTCAAAGGGTACAAAGTGTCAAAGAATAAATTTCGGTGACATTAGAACATGATGAGCTCAAATAATAATGTATATTTCAAAAACTGCTAGAAGAGCAGATTTTGAACATTCTCACCATAAAGGAATGATAAATGGTAAGATAATGTCAATTAGTTCCATTTAATCTTTTCACAATGTATTCATATATCAAAATATCATACCATATCCCATAAATATATACAATTATTTATCAATTTAAATTATTTTTAATTTTAAAAAAATTTTAATAAAACCTCAACTAATTACCCTGAAAAAGATGGTTTAAAACTGAATGGTGGCAATCTTCTTTTATATCCTACCACTAAAAGCATCTGTCATTTTCCATATTCACCTTGTATAAACATAACATTAAAGAACAAAGTACACACTCAGATATACCCATTCATAAGAATATTTTTGAACAATTACTATTACTGGTGTACATGAGTATTCAGCCCAGCTTAGCAAATGCTTTGGGGGTTTGTTTTTTTTCTCTTTTTATTTTTTCTTTTTTTTTTTTTTTTTTGGTGGTGGTACTGGGGATTGAACCCAGAGCTTTGTGCATGCAAGGCAAGCACTCTACCAACTGAGCTATATCCCTAGCCCATGCATATGTTTTTGTTGCTGTCATCATCATAATCCAGTGCAGTAGCTAAAGGCATAGGCTTTGAAGTCACACAGACCTGAATTTTCAGCCCAAATTCACTAAAAACAATATACAATAAATGTCTATCCCAATTATTTATTTATTTTTTAAAACTTTTTTTTATTTTTTGGAAGTAGTTGGAAACAATACCTTTATTTTATTTATTTATTTTTATGTGGTGCTGAGGATTGAACCCAGGGCCTCACATGTGCTAGACCAGAGCTCTACCGCTGGGCCATCACTCCAGCCCCCCAATTATTTAATATTGTTTTGTTGTTGTTGTTGATGGACCTGTATTCATTTATTTATGAGGTTCTGAGAATCAAACCCAGTGACTCACACATGCTAGGCAAGCACTCTCCCACTGAGCCACAACCTCAGCCCCCAATTATTTAATATTCTAATAACTAAAGAAGTCACACAGCTAGGAAAAAAAGTAAAAGAAAAAAACTGGACTAAAAAAAAGCTAAATATGAGACTAGGAATATAGCTCAGTTGGTAGAACACTTGCCTTGTATGCACAAGGCCATGGATTCAATCCCCAGCACTACAATAAATAGTTAGATAAATAGATAGGCAAAGCTAAATATTTCTCTCCCAAAGAAATAAGTCTATAAAGTAATTTCATCTTTACATCTTGTGCTTAGATAAGTTGGAATGGTTTCCACTCTGTGTAGTATACTCTAGGCAGTCTAGCAAATTATTATTTACACCTTTGTAACTGGAAAAACTTATGACCAAAAATATGACTTGAACTGCCACAAAATAATAAAAAAATAAGAACATTTCACCAGATTTCTATATCTAGCCTGTTCATAGATATAAAGCCTCTTCATTGAAAGGTAGGCTGCCTTCCCTTGAAAAGGGGTACTATGATAATACCCCAACTATATAATATAAATCATACTCTAGAGTTTTTGCCAAAGAGACTTGTGGGCATTCACCACAAGTGACTATACTAGAGAAAAAGTCTTTTAGGCATTACAAGAAAGTGGCTCTGAACTGACCTAAAACATGATGTGGTCATCAAACTAAAGACTTAAAACAATTGTATGATTAACAGTTAGGCACAAAGCTGTCTCAGAAAACTATAAGTCTACAAAACCACACTGTAGTTAGTTCTATAGTTCCTGAATGCTTAGTTGGAAGATCTAGAGAAAAAGCAACTGGAAAAATCTGCACATTAGCTCTTTGCTCCACTCTGAGGACCATTAAAGTAGGAAAGGTCAAGAAGCCATCACTACAATTATCCTTCTCCACTAGGATATGCCACAGTATTACCATATTCCTATGAAAATTTCTGAGATTAATATGTCTATAAGAGACTTGAAAGATAATGATGGTGATCACCCAGTCTCATCTCCATCTAACTAGCCTGTTTTGCCTATGCAGAATGTAAATAGAGTTTAAACAATGACCCTGGATTGTAAACTATCAGGTGGCAAAGTTAAATGCAGGTGCTGTCCCAGATGAGGCATTTTTATTGAAGCAAATCAACAAATTTCCTAGATTCTGGTAGGCAGTTATAGTTCTATCAAATATTTTTCTATACTGATATTAAGGACTTACCCAAAAAGTCTGCTTTTACCTGGCAGGAACAACAATAGATCTTCACAATCTTAACCCCAGGACTCTATCTCATGTTCTTTACCATACCCATAATGTAATCTGCAGAAATTCTAATCATCCTAACATCTTGCAGATCACTTATACTGGTGGTGATAAGGAGAAAGTTAACTAGAAATTTATGCTTTAGTAAGATACTTGCAGAGAAGATCAATAGTTTTCAGAAAAGACTCACAGTCCTGCAACTGTGGTCAAGTTTATAGAGATTCAGTAGACTAAACATTTCAGTATATTCTCTCCAAGGTGAGAGACAACTTGCTACAGCTTATAAAACCACTTAGATAATAAAACACAGGATGCTTAGTAGGTTTAAGTCAATCTTGGAGCCAATATTTAGCCTATCAAAACTTGCTACACTGACCTTACACATCAAGTAGTACATAAGGTTGCTAATTTTAAGTGGGGCACAGTCAAGAAGTTCTGCAACAAGTCTACTTCATAGTTCAAGATGCTCTAACATTTTTACATTAAGAGCAAATTAAATGACAATGACACTAAAAGCCTCTGTGGCGGGCTGGGGTTGTGACTCAGTGGTAGAACACTTCCTTCCGCTTGTGAGACACTGGGTTCAATCCTCAGCATCACATAAAAATGAATAAATAAAAAATAAAGATATTGTGTACATCTACAACTAAAAAAACAATTTAAAAAAAAAGTCTCTGTGGCAAATTCTGTTGCTGTAAAGAGCCTCTGGCAACCTGAATTGGGACAATTCCAAAACTGAATGCTAGAGTCTTAAAGCAAAACTGTGCCCACTCATGGAAATAACTATATTGAAAAACAGTCCCTGGCTTCTTCCCAGATATACATTAATCCCATCATGAACTAGGTGATATCTGATATACCAAACCATAATTTTGGGCATGAGCAACAAGTTCTTTCATATGGTGTCTTAAATTAAGAGATCAGTCTTGAGAAAGTCTTAAAAAGGCACAAGTTGAATAAAAGCAAGTGGCTCAGACTTCTAGAATAACTACTACTACTGCATGTTTCCCCCTTGTTCCACATTCACAGCTTCATAGGGAACTCCTTATGATGAGATAATCTGAAGGGGAAACAACCTTGGCCCTGATTCACAGATGGTTTTGCACCATATGCTGGTATCATCCACGTATGATGACTACAAAATTATTGCACCAATCAGGAGGAAAAAAGTAAATCTCACTGGATACACTTCAACCCATTTGTTAAAGTTGGCCAGAAGTGAAGATCCTCAATGACTAACAGCTTATATGCGTAGGCTGGATGGTAAGGCACTTGGAAATATCAGAAATAGAAGACTGTTAACAAGGACGTCAAGGGTAAAAGTCTACAGACAAATTTCAACAATAAACAGTATGAAAATATTTGTGAAATATGAATGCTCTGCAAAAGGCACCAATATAAGAGGAAATGATTATGTGTGTGTGTGTGTGTGTGTGTGTGTGTGTGTGTGTCTGTGTATAATCTACACATCAGTCAGCCTTCTCCACAGCCAGTACTAGTCAATGGTCCTGTACACAAAAGGCCATGGCCAAAGATGAAGGCCAGGTATGACAACATGAACTTCCTTTCACCAACACAAACCAAGAGAGTGGTATGACTTAGGGGGAACAGCCAGCTATCTGATAGCGGGGCACCTATACAGGAATCCTTCAGTCATATATTAGGCAGCAATTTCTCTTCATTGTAACAGATGTGCATTGTTGATAATGCATTCACCTGTTCTGCCCACAACACTTCTGCCATTATATCACTGCAGGTGGAATGACTAACAGAATGTCTTATGCACCATAATGGTATTCCACACAACTTTCCTTCTGACCAAGGAAAGCATTTCAAAGAAAACAAAACTGCAATAATGGACTATTGCCCATAAAACTTACTGATCTTATCACATACAGAAGGAGTTGGCCTGACAGAAAAGTGCAATATATGTACACAGCCTACTAACAACTCATTTTCAACACTAACTGGGAGAGACACCAGAAGTTTGGAGTTCCACATCACTAGATGAAGTACATGCTTCAAATCAACAACAACAAAAAAAAATCATAATATCATTTCTCCCAGCATGATCCCTATATTATACCTAATAAAAGCCATTCAGATTTTCTTTTTTTCTTCCTAATATTTTTTTTTTAGTTTTCAATGGACCTTTATTTTTTAATTAGATGTGGTGCTAAGAATTGAATCCAGTGCCTCACCACTGAGCCACAACCCTTACCCCTTTCTTTCTTTCTTAAGTTCTATAGGTCTTACTTCCTAAAGGAGGAATATTCTACCAGGGTTACAACAATGATTCCATTGAACTAGGTGTTGAAATTGCTATGAACAAGCAAAGAAGCATTTATTCTACTGGTCAAATAAAAGCTGGCTATTCCCCCTAAGACATACCCCTAGCCTGGTTTATCATGGTGAAAGAAAGTTCACATCATCATACCTTGTTTGACTGAAACACAAACAAGGGGATATTGGGTTGATTCTGACTAAAAGGCAAAGAGAACTTAGATAAAACCCGAGAGATTTTCTAGGATGCCTCAGAGTACTTCTGTGTTCAATGGTAAAAGTTTATGAAAAATTACAACAACCTAAAAAACAGAGCAACACTGAAGATTAAGATTGTTCAGGAATGGCAATTCTACACACAGAAAAACACAATGGCGTTATATATAAGATTTTTTTGTGTTGTTAATTTAATCTTTAAGTAACTCAGTTCTGTTACCTAAAGAGTAAGACCATGACTAAATTTTAAAAGTAGTTAATATCATCTAGGGGAGGGTAAAATATCTGTTGAAACTTTTTGTCTCATTTTTCTGGAATAGAGAATCTTCCCTTGTAACAAGGATCAATGCATCTTGTTATGAAAGAAAAAAAAGTATGATCTTTCTGTGTGTATGTGTTGTTGTTGTTTTGTTTGTTTTGCTTTTGTTTTTTTTTTTTTTGTGATGCTGGGGTCAAACCCAGGGTTTTGTGCATGCGAGGCAAGCACTCTACCAACTAAGCTCATTTAGAAACTGTATATGGGGAAAAAATAAGAAATATAAACTACGTATGGAGACAGAGCAGACTGTGCCAATTATTAAATTGATGTCTCTCAGCTTCTGCTCTATCTTATTGAGGCTGAGGCAAATATATTTATTGTCAGTTTCCTGTCGACAGGAAAACAGAAGAGAAACTAGAAAGTGTGATGAAGGGAGAAAGACTTGTTCCTTGGTATTAGGAGTCATTATTATCACCAATGATTCAGGGAACAACCTGGTGGTAGGAGTTGATTCTTGGCAGTCTCACCATTTGTGTGTGTGTGTGTTTTTTAACATTCCCAAAAGGGGTCTCATAGAGTTCCCTTAAAGGTACTACCATCAGCTACATAGCACCTCTCTTCAGAGACTGAGTCCCAATTCAACAAGGTCTTCCTCCACTTTCTCCACAGAAGTCTAAGTCCAGATCCATGGAGTCTATTCTCTAAGCATCTAGATTCTGATTATCCTAACCTCTTTCTCTTTGTTCTTCTATACAGAAATGCAAGCTGCTTCCTGTAGTTACCATCTCTGTGTTACTCAGGATGTCCTTTATACTTTACGGTTCTCAAAAACTGTAAATCAAATCCTCACAAAAAAAAAAAATTCCCTCTGCAGAAATTCATAGTACGGTTTCTGCTTTCCTAAACAAAACATTCCATTAATGGAGTATGGATTAATAAAATCAACCTCAAAATAAAATTCAATGCAAGGATTTTTAAAAAAATCAGCCAGATATGGTGGTACACACCTGTAATCCCAGCAAATTGAAAGGCTGAGACAGGAGGATTCCAAGTTCAAAGCCAGACTGGGCAATTTAGCAAGACCTTTTCTCAAAACCAAAAGTAATACAAGCATTCAGTGGTACAGAAACCATGCATTCAATCCCCAGTAACATACACACACACGCACACACACACAAAAAAAAAAACAATGCAGATGATTTCAGGATTGGTATGCAAATACCCAAAATACAGTCTGAAGTGAAATAAAGTAAGGTATATTTCAATATTTAGTATAATTACAACCATACTTGAAAAAAGATTTAGCTTTGATCATCGGCCTTATATCCTTCAGTATGAAAGGCTTCTATATATTATATTTACAACTCAGAGAAGCCTTAGCAGGGCACAATAGCACACACCTGTAATTGCATCTACTCATGAGGATATAAGTTTGAGGCCAGTGTGAATAACATAGCAAAACCCTGTCTCTGACGAAAACTTTAAAAAGGGCTGGAGATTCGGGTTAAGGGCCCCTGGGTTCAATTCCCAGTTCCCAAAAAAGAGAGAAATTTACAACAAGAACAGTTTCAGAAGAGAAGGGAAATGAAATGCAAAAGGATGGAGGTATTCATTCTATTATAATCCCAAACAAGGTAAAAAAAAAATTTTTTTTGTTTCTTACCTTAGCAACTTTATGGTTTGCTGCAGTCTCATGAGATGTATTTTTTAAACCATCTTTGAGCTGTGTGATGAACAAATCATAACCCTCTGTACTGGAAACATCTACCTTTTCTAAACACGCTGATAAAAGTTGCTGTGCCTAAGTAAAAAAGATGATCACAAAAAATTAAACACAACAAAACAAAGTTAAATTCAAATCCTCAATCAGATATTTTGATTTGTGATGGTTATGGCAGGTACTATAAAAAACTTACCTACTTTTAATTCTATTACACAAACCTAAATTATCATATAATATTTTAAAGGGCTTGTTATTAAGAATAATGCCATTTGGTAAAGTTTCAATACACATTATTACAAACCAAATCAAGAAAGAAAAATGAACAAGCTGAAACCATGAGCAAAAATCAAACAGGTAAAATTTTAAAGAGATACACAAAGATCTCCAATGAGCTTTAAATACTGAAAACTATGCAAAGTTATTCAGCAAGTAATAAGAAATATTACTCACATCTTCAATATGAACCATTTAATCGAACTATATGGCTGATATAAGAAAAAGAATACCCAAACCAATCATACCAAACCCTATACTTCAGGGAAGATAGTGACAAATTACTGTAATGCAGTGAATGATGCCTAGAATGGTGGAATGTCTACAATGAATATTATGTGAACAATGGGCTTGCAATTGCACGCTTCTAATCCCAGCTGCTTAGGAGGCTAGGCAGGAGTAGAGTTCAAAGCCAGCCTCAGCAATGATGAGGTACGAGGCAACACAGTGAGACTCTGTCTCTAAGTAAAATTCAAAACAGGGCTGAGGATGTGGCTCAGTGGTTGAGTGCTTCAGAGTGAGATCCCAGGTACACTTCTCGCCCCCCGCAAAAAAAAAAAAAAAGTAGAACCATTTGTCCAAAGATTTTAGACATGCCCCCAGTCTCAGATATTCTAGTAACAAAAGGATATCTGTTTTGAAACTTAAACTTTCAGCAACATGCTTTCAATATTGACATATAATAGACCACTGCTGTATGACATAACTGTGAAATGTAAGTGAATACATTTTAGCATTTAAAAGAAAAAGCCGAACCAAAGAAAAAAATGCAAGTAGAAACAAGTATACTATGCTTAAAATTCACACATCAATATTTTTGCATCCTAAAAACAGGAAGTATATTATAATAAACTAATCATATCTATCAACTGCAAAATAATTAATAACCAACACTGAGCATAAATATAATTTCTCACTTTATTATGAATACAGCATTATCATCATTTACATTCTATTTAAGATGATTCAAAATCCAATTATTTCGCAAAATGCTTTCAAATTACATTATGCAAATAGCAATCCCCACAAAGAACAAAATTAAGTTGGGATAAACTTAAAAATTAAGTAACATGCCAGGCACAGTGGTGCATGCCTATAATCTCAGCTCTTAGGAGGCTAAGGCAGAAGGATGGCCACTTCAAGGCAGTTTGGGAAACTCAGAAAGACCCCATCTCAAAATAAATTTTATTTTTAATATGTTTTGGTAGTTGTAGATGGACAGAATGCCTTATTTTATGTATTTATTTATTTATTTTTATGTGTTGAAGACTGAATTCAGTGCCTCACACATGCTAGGCAAGAACTCCACCACTGAGCTACAGCATCAGCCCTCAAAATAAATTTTTTTAAAAAATGCTGCAGATGGCCAGGCACCATTGCATACGTTTTTAATCCCAGCGGCTCAGGAGGCTGAGGCAGGAAGATCATGAGTTCAAAGCCAGCCTCAGCAATGGTGAGGCACTAGGCAACTTAGAGAGACCCTGTCTCTAAATAAAATACAAAAAAGGGCTGGGGATGTAACTCACTGCTTGAGTACCCGAGTTCAATCCCCCATAGACCCAACCCCACCCACCCCAAAAAAAAGTGCTGCAGATGTAGCTCAGTTGTTAAGGCTCTGGGTTCAATCTCCAGGGCCACACAAACCGCACACACACACAAATAATAATAATAATAATAATAACAATAATGAAAATTTAGAACTATAGAAAAACACTTATGGATGCAATTTAAAACTGGGGTTATTAAGACATGATACATAGCAAAGATTACTCGTTTTTCAATACAGAATCCTCCCATTTTTAATATTAAAAAATAAATAAATAACAAACCACCTCTTTCCCTAACTCCTCTCATGTTCACATAGCCACAATGGGATGAATACAGAAAGAGTACAGGGCAGAGGAAGAAAGAAAACAAAAACAGATGAGAGAAAAAAAACAGAAAAGGGAAGACAGAAATAAAGTGAGAAGAAATCTGCTCATGTGCTCTCTGGATTTGTGCTCTCCCTTTCCCTTGACTAAAAAATGAAACCTGAAGCAGTTGTCTAAAACTCAGGAACTAATCTCAGTTTTCAAGTTACCAAAGCCGGCCCTACACTTAGCCCTAAACTGCTACTACAAATAAATCATCTTGTTTAATAAGCCACTATATTCTGAGATCTCTGTTACAGCTATTTAGCTTGTTTTGATTCACAGTTCACATCTAAAATAACATTTCAAAGAGTACTAATTAATTATGCTGAGGAAAGACAAATATTATTTAAAATGGTGATTGATAAGAATTATTGTTTTATTACTGAGCCATACCCCCAGCTCTTTTTATATTTTATTTTGAGACAAGGTCTCACTAAGTTGATTTGGATCTCGCTCAGTTACTGAGTATGGCTTTGAACTCTCAATCCTCCGGCCTCAGTCTCCCAAACTGCTGGGATTACTAAAATGTGCGCAGCAATTGGTGGTTTTTAATATGGATACCTATATAACATCCTTGAAGGACAACTTAATTTCATTTAAAATCCAATAGATTGGAAATCACATTAAGAGATACTTATTTCAACTTACCTCTGTAACGGGCAGTTCAAGTTGAACCACATCATCCTGCTTTGAAACTGGTGTTTGCAGAGCAGTGTCTAACAATAAGATTCCATTAAGGTCCTTCCTACAACCTACTGCATAATCATCCACAAATATAACTTTATCCACAGCAGAAATATACTGACATTTCACCTGTCCACCTGGTTTAGCTGTCAAAAGAACAAAAATTAAACACTTAAAATGTTAAAACCAATAGTCCATAAAAAATGCTTTTGTGGTAACTACATATAATATATAATCCTGGACTAGAAAAAAATGCTCTAAAAGACATGACTGGGACAAATGATTAAAGTGGAATATGTACTAGAAAGTGTCAATGTGAAATTATAAATACTTAACAACTACATTGCTATTATGAAAAGAGAATATCACTGCTTTACGAAATAAACACAGAAATAGTAGGATTAAACAGGCCTGATACATGCAAACAACTCTCAAAGAGAATAAAAGTAGTTATGTGTGTATATATGTGGGAATGAAAAGTAAATGTGAAATATTTAAAACTGGTAGGAACTGGGTAAAGGATAAAGGGAAGATTTTTGTACCATATTATTCTTGCAATTTTCCTCTAAGTTGAATTATTTCAAAATTCAATTGTTCAAAACAAAATTTTTTTAAATTAGCTATTTTCTGTTATTTCTGCAAAGTTCAATAAACATAAAGTCAACAAAGACTTTATGCTTACTAGAAAATTACCTCCAAAGTTCTTGAGGGCTTTATTATCTGAGATTACATTATGAAAAGTATTTCTTTCACAACCTAAATTATGAGAATTAGAAAAGCCCCTGATTCAACTACCACTGAGAAGACAGAAACCTACCACTGAGGATCAATGCTGACTAAAATTCTGAGTTAAAACCAGAGAGGTACTTTAATGGAAAGCCACCGAGCACACCATAAAATTTCATAACAAGAATTTCAAGTCTTACAAAATACTAAGCATTAGAAGCTTCAAATGGAATTTTAAAAGTTATGAAAAAAGATAACATTCATTTTACATTGAAGTCTATAAAAACATTTACAAGATCAATGTTATCTTTATTCTATAAATACAGAGTGTCTATAAGGGCACTTTTTTAATATATATTTTTTACTTGTAGACAGACACAATACCTTTATATTATTTATTTATTTTTATGTGGTGCTGAAGATCCAACTCAGTGCCTCACAAGTGGCAGGAAGTGCTCTACCACTGAGCCACAACCCCAGGCCTATAAGGGGACTTTTTGGGTATGGGGGAAAATACTGGGTATTGAACCCAGGGGTGCTTAACCACTGAGCAACATCCCCCAGCCCTTTTATTATATTTTATTAGAGGCAGGGTCTCACTGAGTTGCTAAGTGCCTCACTAAATTGCTGATATGGGCTGATACAGGCATGCACTACCATGTCAGGCTTAAGGGGACTTTTTAAAGACTGACCAACTGCAAAATTTTATTACATTAGCTAAGAAACTTCTTAATGGGTAAGCAATCCCACTGCTAACATACCTGATTCTAAACTCCCACCACAATGCTGTAGAACATGCCTGTTACTAGTACTGCCACTGCTTAATGATTAAAAAAAAAAAAAAAAAAAAAAGCAGAAAACTGTAAATAAATCAGGGGCCTATTCATCAATATGTAAAACAGTCATTAAACATATTATAATCAACGAATATTAGAACTGGTCTTCATAATCCCAGATTATTATATCTCTCTTAAACTTACCTGGGCATCTTGGAAGTATTACAAAATTGATCAGCAACTAATTTATGATCTACATAAAACAAAAAAATTTCATAAAATTTCTATATCTAAGTACCAGGTCTGGAAATTTGAAATATACATTAACATACAGAAAAAATAATAACTGGCCAGGCAAGGTCCCAGCAACTCAGTAGACTGAGGCAAGAGGATCACAAGTTTGAGCTCATCCTCAGCAACTTAGTGAAGCCCTAAGCAACTTAGCGAGACTCTGTCTCAAAATAAAAACAAAAAGGGGTGGGTAAGTAACTCAGTGGTATAAATGTAGCTCAATGGAAAAGTGCCCCTGGGTTCAGTCCCCAGTACCAAAAGAAAAGAAAAATAATATCTATAATACAGTAAATAGGAATATATGCTAGCAATTCCAGTCTCAAGGTAAAACCATAAAGAACAATACAAATTGAAGGAACTCATGTGGAAAAACTTATAAAATAGTTGTAGAAATCAATAACTATAAATTATTTTAAACTCTAACTGCTTTAATGTTTAAGATATGTAATTAGTTAAACTTTAAAAATCACAAATCATTAATTTTCCCAGGTAAGTATATAATGGTACAATTCCCAGGGTTTTCAAATGAGTTTCCATACAATCATGGGATTCCGTGATGTCATTAGATTCCTAAAGAGAACATGACAGAAAGAAGTTTAACAATGTGTGTGTGTGTGTGTGTGTGTGTGTGTATGTGTTTTAACTTCTTGCCCTATGCAACACTAGCACTCAAAATGATGGACAATGATCAAACAGTCTTGTCAGCAATTTCTTCAGAGGATTTTCCAGGCCCATATAGCAGCATGCACAGAAACACATTCATTGATTGAGTCCATTTTCAGTTTCTGAACACTGAATTAGGGAAGACCGTTCATAAATAGTATGAATGCCATACTGCTCAGAAGGGGAAAAGGGTAGACTGATGCCAGGCATACTCACCCAAGGATTACCTTATTATATTTGCAAATATCTTATTTCCAAATAAGGTCACATTCCCAGGGTCTCCATGGACATGAATTTTCAGGGAAGATTATTCAATCTACTGTCCCTTTCTCTGTATCTTTTACTCAACCTGAGAACTTCAATATTTGTCATTGTATCTAAAGCAGTGCTTAGAGTGAAGTTCATACAAATTAAAAGTTTATATTGTGGTGTTCAGAAACTGAAAATGGACTCAATAATCTAAGCTTCCTACTAAAAAACTAGAGAAAGAACCCAGGTGTGGTGGCATACACCTATAATCTCAGTAACTCTAGATGCTGAGGGAGGAGGAATCCAAGGTTTGAGGCCAGCCTCAACTATTTAGCAAGACCCTGTCCAAAATTTTAAAAAGGGTGATGTAGTTCAATGGTGGAATACTCCTAGGTTTAATTCCCAGTACAGGGGTGGGGAGTGGGGACCCTACAGAAAGAAGAACAAAATAACCCAAAACAACCAGAAGAAATAATGAAGTAAAATTAAAAATTGAAAAAAAGGGTTCATGATGTAGCTCAGCAATAGAGCACTTGATTAACACGTGCAAGGCCTTGGGTTCCGTCCTGTTGTGGTTTAGGTATGGCATCCCACATGTGAGAAAATGCAAGGAGATTTGGTGCTGAAATGATTGGGTTATAGGAGTCTTAACCCAATCAGGGTATTAATCCCCTAATAGGGATTAACTGAGTGATGACTGAAATGGTAGGGCGAGGTTGGAAGAGGTGGGAATTGGGGCGTAGCTTTGGGGTATCTATTTGTACCTGGCAATTGGACACCTCTCTGCTTCATGTAAGTCGCTTCCCTCTGCCACACACTCTGCCATGATGCTTAGCCTCACCTCAAGCCCAAAGGAATGGAACCTACTGTCCATGCAGTGAGACCTCTGAAATCGTGAGCCCCCAAACAAACTTTTCCTCCTCTAAAGTTGTTCTGGTTGGATCTTTTAGTCACAGCAGTGAAAAAGCTGACTAAAACAAATCCCCAGTATAGAGAAAAGACAAAGGCAAAAACAAACTGAAACCTGGGTGAGGTTGGGTAACTAGGCCAAGATCAAAAGGTCACAAATAAGAACCACAACTGTTTATTCCAAACTCCAGGGCCCAGGGCCCTATCCCAACTGGAGCATCATCTGGTGCTTTAACTTGCTGCTTACAAACAAGTGAAAACTCTGGCTCGAATCCTAGGCCAGCTGAGGCACTGGGGCTACTGCTCATCAGATTCTGCCCTGTCCTTGGAAGCCTTGCTACTAACTGCTGGGTTCTGAGACAGGGAAGGTTCACTTGAGATACTTGGATATTTAAAACCCAGAAGGAAATACAAATCAAAACTACAATGAGATACAACTTCTCACCCATTAAAAGGGCTATTATAAAATAAAGAAAGAAATGGGGGGAAGGAAAGGAAAGAGAAGCAAGGGAGGAATGAAAAAAAAAGGGAATACAGAAAATCAATACAAGCAAACAAGCAGTTCATTGAAAGTATCAATAAAATTGATAAAAATCTAGCAAGACTGATTAAAAAAAGGCAATACAAATTACTAATATCAGGAATGAAAGAGAAGATACAGTAAAGATTATGTAGATATTAGCTGATAAAAAAATCTATGAAGCCAAGAGCAGTGGCACATGCCTGTAATCCCAGCAGCTCGGGAATCTGAGGCAGGATGATTCAGCGAGGCCCTAAGCAACTCAGTGAGACCCTGTCTCTCAATAAAATTCAAAAAAGGGCTGGGAGTGCGTCTCAGTGGTTAAGTGACCCTGAATTCAAACCTTCATCCCCCAAAAAACAAACAACAACAACAAAAAAAAAACACTGCTGGCCCTCAATATGGATCAGTCTGCATCAGTAGACTGACCAACTGCAGATCAAAAATAAAGGGGGAAGGGTGGGGTTGTGGCTCAGCAGTAGAGCACTCACCTTGCACCAGCTAGGCACTGAGTTGGATCCTCAGCACCACATAAAAATAAATAATATAAAGGTATTATGTCCAACTACAACTAAAAAAAAAATTTTTTTTAAACGAACAAAAAAATAAAGGGGGAGTTACTTCTGAGGGTACATGCCTATAAACCCAGCTACTCAGGAGACTGAAGGAGGAGTATCTTAAATTCAAAGCCAGCTAGAGCAACTTAATGAGATCCTGTCTAAAAAATAAAATAAAAGGGCTGGAGGTCCAGTGCAGTAGCACATGCCTGTAATCCCAGCAACTCAGGAGGTGAGTAGGAGATTGAAAGCTCAAGGCCACCTTGGGCAATTTAGGAAGAAGCTGTCTTAGGGACTCAAAAAGAGCTGGGACTTGGGATATGGTTCAGTGGTTAAGTGCCCCTGAGTTCAATCACCAGTAATAAATAGAGATAGATAAATAGAGAGAGAGATAAGAAGGGTTGGGGATGTAGCTCGGTGGTAAAGCACCCCTAGGTTCAATCCCCATTACCTCAAAAACTAAATAAATAATGTTGGACAAGTCATATTACATGATTTTGTGACTTACCAAAAAAGCTATACTACCACAAGAAGTATGGTACTAGCACAGACATAGCACAATGGAATAGAATAGAATTCAGAGACAGAACTTCACAAACATACCATCTGATTTTTTTTTGGGGGGGGAGGGTATTTTATTTAGAGACAGGGTCTCACTGAGTTGCTTAGGCTCTCACTAAATTGCTAAAGCTGACTTTGAATCTGCAATCCTCCTGCCTCGGCCTCCTGAGCCGCTGAGATATAGGCATGTGCCACCACACCCAGCAAAATTTACCATTTTAACCATTTATGTGTAGTATTCAATAGCATTAAGTACATTCACAATGTTGTATAAACATCTTTACCATCCATCTACAAAAGTGGATCCCTTTCCTTCAGCCCCTGGCAACCCTGAATCTGTTTTCTATGAATTTGACTATTCCAAGTACCTTATATGAATCATCATACAGTATGTTTCCTTTTGTGACTGACTTATTTCATCTAGCATAATGTCTTCAAGGTTCATCCATAGTACAACATGTGTCAGAATTCCATTCATTTTAACAATTTACACATCAGTGGATACTTAGGTTGCTTCCACCTTTTGTCTATTTAGAATACTGCTTCTTCAGTGAGCAGTGTGGCACACACCTATAATCCCAGCAGCTCAGTCGGCTAAGACAAGAGGATCTTGAGTTCAAAGTCGGCCTCAACAACTTAGGGAGGTACTAAGCAACTCAGTGAGACCCTTTCTCTAAATAAAATATAAAATAGGGCTGGGAATGTGGCTCAGTGGTTAAGCACCCCTGAGTTCAATCCCTGACACACACACCCCCCCCAAAAAAAAGAAAGGAAAAATAAATACACACACACATATATGTTGTGGATGGACACAATACCTTTATTTTGTTTATTTATTTTTATGTGGTGCTGAGGATCGAACCCAGTGCCTCTCATATGTAAGGTAAGTGCTCTAGGCAAGTGCTCTATCACTGAGCCACAAACCCAGCCCCTTATTTGTTTGAGACAGAGTCTGCTAAATTGCCAAGACTGGCCTCAAACTTGTGATCCTCCTTCTTCATCTTCCTGAGTAGCAGGAAATTACTAGTTTGATCACTATATTTGTTTTCCATAATAGCTACACCATTTTAAATATACTCCCACCAGCAGTGCACGAGAATTCTAATTTCTTCATGTTCTCACCAACACTTGTTATTCTGTTTTTTTGTTTTGTTTTGTTTAATAGTAGCCACCCCAATGGGTGTAAAATAGTACCTTATTGTGGGGCCAGGGATATAACACCGTGGTAGAGTGCTTGCCTACCATGCATGAGGCACTGGATTTGATCTTCAAGATCACATAAAAACAAATAAATAAAATAAAGGTATTGTGTCCATTAAAAAAAAAACATAGTACCTTATTGTGATTTGGGTTGCATTTTGCTAACGATTAGTGACATTGAGCTTCTTTTCATATGCTTCTTAGGCATCTTCTTTGGAGAAATGTCTATTCAAGTGCTTTCCCCATTTTTTACTTTTTTTTTTAACTGTTGGCTTTTAGAAGTTCTCTATATATTCTGCATGTCGATCCCTTTTCAGAGATATGATTTGCAAATATTTTCTCCCATTTTAAGTATTGCCTTTGTACTGTTGATAGTGTAACTTCTGATTCACAAGATTTTTTTAAGTTTCATTAAATTCGATTTATTCATTTTCTTATGCAGTCTATGGTTCTGATACCATATTTTTTAAAAAATCACTATCAAATATAATGTGATCAAGCTTTTCCCTATGGTGTTTTGTTTTGTTTTGTTTTGTTTGTTATTGTTTGGTGGTTTCTGGTACTGGGGATTGAACCCAGGAGTGCTCTATCACAGATCTACATGTGCAACCTTTATTTTTCATTTTTTGAGGTTAAATTACTCAAGTTAATCTTAAATTTGCATCCTCTTGCCGTATCCTCTGGAGTCTCTGAGATTACAAGTGTGCATCAACACGCCCAGCTTCTCCTACTTTTTTCTTATATTTTTAGAATTGCATCTCTTACTGGGTTCCCAGTACCAAAAAATTATATAAAAACGTAAAAAGCTCAAATGTTAACCCTGGCCACCTCTATGTAATAAAATAATAAGTGATTCCTCTTTTCCTTAGTCTATTTGACATGCTATAAATTATGTGACTTTTTTTAAACATTTATTTTTTTAGTTGTAGTTGGACACAATACTTTAATTTTGTTTATTTATTTTTATGTGGTGCTGAGGATCGAACCCAGGGCCTCACACATGTTAGGCAAGTGCTCCACCGCTGAGCCACAACCCCAGCCCCAATTATGTAAACTTTAGAATCGAAAATATGGAAAGAGTTTGTTTTCAAAAATTAACTACAAGAGCTGGAGTTGTGGCTCACAGGTAGAGCACTCGCCTAACATGCGTGAGGCACTGGGTTCGATCCTCAGCACCACATAAAAGCAAAAGATATTGTGTCCACCTATAACTAAAAAATAAATGTGTTAAAAAAATTAGCTACGAACTGGAAGGGGACGAAGGGAGAGGTAGGGGCTTGGGGGCAGGAAAGAAAGTGGCATGCGATGGACATCATTACCCTAGGTACATGTATGACTTGCACATATGGACACTACAATTGTGTCCAACAAGAGATATGAAGTTGCGCTGCATTTGTGTACAATGGATCAAAATGCATTCTAATGTCATATATACCTAATTAGAATAAGTGAATTTAGTTTTAAAAAATTAGCTACAAGCTGTGTGTAGTGTCACATGCCTGTAATACCAGCAGTTCAGGAGGCTGAGACAGGAGGTTCGCGAGTTCAAAGCCAGCCTCAACAACTCAGCAAGACCCTGTCTCTAAATTTAAAAACTGGGGATGTGGCTCTGTGATTGAGTTCCCTGGGTTCAATCCCTGGTACCAAAAAAAAAAAAAAAGGAAAAAGGAGGTGTAAAATCAAATGGTAGGTTCTCAAAAAGCTCTTAAGATATAATTTTTTAAATAAAACCATTGAATAAGAAAAAAATTTGTTAGTTAAAACTCCAGCATTAAAAAACGAAGTAGTGGGCTGGGGTTGCAGCTCAGTGGTACAGCGCTTGCCTAGCACATGTGAGGCACTGGGTTTGATCATAAGCACCACATAAAAATAATTATTTAAAGGTATTGTATCCATCTACAACTAAACAAAAAAAAATATTTTTAAAAAAAGTATCTTTGTCAAACAAAACTTGATACACAACAAAGTCTGTAAAAGTTCAATGGTGGGACCATGAAGAAAAGATAACAATGATAAAATATAATGCAGGGATAGTATTGTTCTAGGCCAGAGAACCAAAGCATAGAAAAGGACCTTCAAAAGATACAAAATTATTCGAAGAAGAGTTCCACATTCCAATTCTCTTTATTCACTTTAACCAAAACTGCCACCAGACTCTCTTATTTTATTATAACCTTAAATATGTGATATCAATTAAGAAAGTTTTGAAAGCAATCATCACTGAAAAATTTTCATAGATGGTACTCATCTCTAAAAACCTAGTATCCCCTGCAAGACACTACGGGGTCTTTTTCAGATATCCAATCTGTCAGTTATATTTCTCAACAACTTAGGACAAACAGGTTATAATCTTCCTTCACAATGCTGATCTGGCTAAAGTAAACTTTGGGGTTTAACTTCCCTATCTGATGCTGCTCAAAGAACTCTTAATTGTCTGTAAATAAATAGTTGTTGTTGCATAAAGTTACCAATATGAGAAAGTATCTCAGCTATATCAATACAATTCTACAATTTATAGTGTGTGTTTATCTGAATTCTCATTTACAGTTCATATTTAAAAATACTCTTTTCTGTTAAACATAGGTAACACATATCTCCAAAATAATCATCACAGAGACCCATCATTCCTTACATACCCTATATTTTAAGTCATCCCTACTCAAATTCCACCCAAAATATGATGAAAATCCATCCAGCTGTTTGTGCCTACTCTAGTAACAGGCCAGTGGAAAGTTCCTCTGATTATTATTTGCACTGCTGCTAACTCCCATCATTTAGATCTTTATTCAAATGCCACCCTAACTAGCACAAATTTAAAGACCTCTCAGACTCCCTAACAGCACAAACTTAACAAGCCATTCTTATACCAGCTTTAACATTCCTATGGCATTTATCACCACCTGACATTATAGTGTGGGTGTAACAGAGCTCTTCCCACTAAATCATGAGTTCCAGGAAAGCAAGTAGTTATCACCAGTACTTCATACACAATAAATTTTTCAAAAAAATCAACCACTTCATACGGTTTTGAAGAACTTTTTACTATATTAAGGTAGAGTGTGAGAAATGCAATACTCTTTAAGTTTTTTTATTTATTTTTTAGTTGTAGATGGACACAATATCTTTATTTTATTTATTTATTTTTATGTGGTGCTGAGGATCAAACCAAGTGCATCACACGTACAACGCAGGTGCTCTACCGCTGAGCTACAGCCCAGCCCTATTAGTTTGTTTTTACATAAAAACAAAAACATTTCTAGGCATAAAATAGCTGACCTGTTGACACAGATAGCCCACATCCCTGTCCTCCTATTCCCTTTCTTCTCTCCTTCTACATCCTCCAGTGTGAAATCATTCTCCTTGACTCTAGTGGCATTTCAATGAAAAAGTATCAGAGGACTTAACTCAAAAGACCAAAAATTACAGAAAAAAAAATGTTAAAAATACAAAGCAACAGAAACTTAGCCTTTGATATGTCCCTGCTACTCACAGACATATTTAAATATATACTCACTAAATACAAGTTTAAGAACAGTAAGATAGGTTGTATTAGCAAAAGAATTTGAGAATATTTCAAGACTAAATAGAATATTATAGAAATCAAATAAAAACTTTCTCATTTATCTCACACATACAAAATAAGCTTGTTTATCTACGGTACTTATGTTCAAAGTCTGAACCCCTAAATCCAACTGCACATTAGAACCAGCTAGCATGCTTTCTCAGGCAAGAGGGCGGGTATGCCTAGACTCCACTCCAGACCACTTAAATCAGAATACTGGATCCCAAACAGAGTATTTTTTAAAAGCTCCCCTGATGATTCTCATGAACAAGCAAGACTGAGAACTACTGCCCTGTGCCATATCCCTTATCTTACTTCTTTCTCCTACTTCATAAATCAAAGTACAATAACAAATCATGAAGACTAAATTCCCAGTGCCCACACTAAATCTCAAAAACACTCACATCTTCCTCATTGTAATATTTATATCATTTCCTCCCCAAAGTAAGCATGTCTACTTCTAACATACATCCCTGATTTAACACACTCAAACTGAATAATGACTTTTTAGGAGCACTATTTTATAGACTGTTTTATATATCAACTGTTTCATTCTTTTTAGTTGTACCTCCATACAGTATAGAAACGAGTATACATTTCTATACTTCTTTTTGTAATTTGCACCTTTATTATCTCGTCCATACCACAGAAGTTCATCTGTACTTTTGTGTACCCCTTATATTAAAGTGCTAAAGTTTAGGCTGGGGTTGTGGCTCAGTGGTAGAGTGCTTGCCTCAGATGTGTGAGGTCCTGGGTTCGATCCTCAGTACCACATAAAAATAAATAAATAAATAAAAGTTATTGTGTGAAACTACAAAAAATAAATATTTTAAAAAATAAAAAAATGAATAAAAATAAAGATATTGTATCCGTCTACAACTAAAAAAATAAATAAAGTGCTAAAGTTTATAAAGGGTTTCTACATTTATTACATAATCAGATATATATCTGGGAAAATATTATTGGCCCATTTTAATGATGGTAGCTCAGATGTGTCTTGCCAAAGGTACCCTCTTCATAATTACTATTTTTGTTATATCAACAGATTGAGGAAGAAATTTCAAATTCATCTTATTATCCTCACCTTAAAAACACATGTTGAACAGAACTATATAATTTAAAACACAAATACAAAAAAATAACATTTACTGATTTATTATGGTAGGTCAAGCAGTATTTTACAAATCAGTGCATTTAACTTTGCCAATAATTCAATAAGTAATTATGAGGGCTGGGGATGTGGCTCAAGCAGTGGCGCGCTCGCCTGGCATGTGTGCGGCCCAGGTTCAATCCTCAGCACCACATACAAAGATGTTGTGTCCGCCGAAAACTAAAAAATAAATATTAAAGATTCTCTCTCTCTCAAAAATAAATAAATAAATAAATCTTCTCTGTTTTTAAAAAAAAAAGTAATTATGAAACACACAGAAAGGATAAGCATGTTGACTAAAGTCACAGCTAGTAAGAGATGAAAAAGCAAATGGAAGTGAGCAAGGCAGTTCCTATCTGATATACGTAGAGCGACTCAAATGCTCAGGAGTCAACATCCTGAACAGCTAACTAGACTAGGCTTTCTCTCTAGTGCCTATGCCTTCCAAATTTTCAAGCTTCAACTGCTAAGGGTCTTCTGGACATCTCTACTTGGATGAACTTCAAAATACCTCAAAAATAACACAACCGAAAAATGTATTTGCATCTTACTTCAAGCTTTCTCCAACAAAAGCTAGTCACCATATTTTCTTGTACTACCTATCTGGATTAATAAACATCATCCATCCAGTAATGCAAAGAAGAATCCTAAGGATAATTTTCACCTTGTCAATTTCTCTCATTCTTCATGTTAACCAAATTATATTGTTTTTCCTTCTCAAACTGTCTTACATGATGTTCTCATCACTTCTCACAAACAGATATTAGCTTCATATCTTTCTAAATACAACTCTAATCATATCATAACCTACAATGGCTCCCTACTACTAATATCAAGTCCAAACTTCTTTAAAAAAAAAAAAAAGTCCTCTTACCCTTGCCTATAATTCTGCTTGGACCTTAACCATTCCCACATATACAATAAATGTCAACATCTTCAAAATACTTCTCTCTGTTCTTGAATTAATGATGTTTTTGAAGACCAGCATGTCTGTTCACAAGGAAGTACCTAAATTTTCCTTCCTAGTATTTCCATCTTTCAAAACTGATTATAAAGGCTGCCTTTGAGAAGCTTTTCCAATTTCCCTTAGGTTGAAGAAACTCCCTCTGTATTCACAATTCCCTGCTCCGTATTTACATGACATTCTGCATAGCTATGCTACAGCACTTATGAAATTATGCTAAAATGGTTTACTAAAAGCATGTAGCATGCATTCAAAGACAAAAATATTACCTTAGTTATTTTGTATTCCCTGTGCCCAGCATATGTTCAATAAATGCCTGTGTTAATATCAGTCATCAGTTCTTTACTTCACCTTACATTTTTAATAATTCAAGTCCAGGGCTAGGGTTGTGGCTCAGTGGTAGAGCGCTTGCCTAGCACATGTGAGGCCCTGGGTCTAATTATCGGCACCACATAAAAATAGATAAATAAAGGGGAAAAAATGTGGTCTAATGCTTTAAATAATAACAATAAATCAGGTCCAAAATAAATTAAGATATAGTTTATAACTCTCTTGGATACAAAAATTATTGCTCTTATGTCTACTACAATTCAGTCACATTGCCATACATATGGAAAACTAAGAAAAAATTGCGTGTGCTAGAGCTGTGGCTCAGTGGTAGAGCGCTTGCCTAGCAGTCTGAGACACTGGGTTCAATCCTCAGCACCACTTAAAAATTAAAGAAATAAAGGCATTGTGTACATCTGCAACTAAATAAATGAATAAATAAATAAAAAGGAGGATATGCCAGGCACAGTATCATGTACCATCAATCCCAAATATTCAGGAGGCTGAAGTAAGAGGATCATAATTTAGCAAGACTCTGTCTAAAAATAAAAAATAAAAAGGGTTGGGGGCGGGTGTGCTGGGGTTGTGGCTCAGTGGTAGAGTGCCTGTCTAGCACGTGTAAGGTACTGGGTTCAATCCTCAGCACCATATAAGTAAATAAAGTTTAGGGGGAAAGTAAGAGGGTCCGGAGGATGTAGTTCAGTAGTGGAATACCCAAATTCAATAACCAGTACAGCAAAAGAAAAAGAAAACAGGGGTAGGGCAGAGGGGCTGAGAATGTAGCTGAGAACAACCCTCCTGGGTTTAATCCCCAGTGTTACTCTGCAAGGGGTGGGAGTGGGGGTTATGGCTTAATTGAGCCTTGGCTGCCAGGTTTCAAGGTCTCTCATACTGCCACTCATTAATAAATCTAAAATACTAAAACAAAGATTAGAATAAATTCTTTGTCAGAGTAAAACCACCTTAGAGCATTCAACAGTTAGGATAAGTCTGAGTGGTAAAAGTAAAAATCTAAATAAAAATATAGGCTCTTTAAAACACAAGCAAAACATTAAAAGGAGATCTTAGCATAATGCAAATTTACTATAACTAACTAGAGAAAAGTGCTTTGTTAACAAAACAGCAAACCTCTGACATTAACTAATTCATCACTTAATATCACCAAAGTCAGGTGACTGAAACAGAGCCTAACTACTTAGACCAAAGAGAGATTCTGCTGATTTAATTCTTTATAAAAGAACTGGATGCATCCAAGATAACTATCTTCTAGGGTTATTAGAAATCCCAAATTCAAGCCATATTTATTATCTCTCAAAGAAAAATTGGTAAAAAGGTTGCATGCACCAAGTTAGTATGCAGGAAATAGAAAAAGGTTTGAATCACTTAAAATTTCCATTACTGGGAAATACTGCATTTTTTTCTAAAAATTTATTTCTTGAGGACCATGCAGGCTCCAGCATTTCTTGGAATAGGCAGCTATGGGTTTCAAGTCTGCTCAAGAGACAGGACAATCACAAGTTCAAGACCAGTCTCAGCAATTTAGTGAGGCCCCAAGCAACTTAGCAACACTCCATCTCAAAATAAAAAAATAAAAAGTCCTGGAGATGTGGCTCAGTGGTAAAGTACCTCTGGATTCAAGTCCCAGTACGACAAATAAACAATTTTTTTAAAAAAGAAGTTTCTAAATAAAGGGGGGGGGGGGGATGCACCAAATTGAAACTTCATTGAAGCTGGAGTAGAATATGAAGATCTTTTTTCTTATTTATTATAATTTTATAATTTTCTCTAATCAAAGTCAATATATACCTAGGAAAAAGGGAACAGGAGATAATCTAAAAGAAACACAATGTTTGTCTAAAAATGCTGAGCAGCTTTTTACCTTTTCCACTGCAACACTGACCTGGAATCCACTTCAGAAACTAATTACACATGTCTTCCTCCTATAATATATACACTATCCACTGATTACTATCCACACAAATATCTTCATTTATTTATGTGTATGTACTATATGAACAATCTATATATACAGAGAACTA
This sequence comes from Spermophilus citellus, assembly GCF_964194105.1. NCBI lineage: Eukaryota > Metazoa > Chordata > Mammalia > Rodentia > Sciuridae > Spermophilus > Spermophilus citellus. The sequence continues at coordinate 91,069,947 of NC_138193.1, forward strand.
GTAATATCTTAAATTTATTCTATTTAGCCAAACCTATATACACAAAGATATTTATCCAAACTTAGATTACATTTGTTACCAACATTGATATTCCCACCCATACTTGAATGATATTTATCTATCCTCTGTATATAAACATAAATGAGTAAACTTTTTAAAAACAATCTTGTAGAGCATTACAATATTAAGCATCCAAGAGACACAAGAGAACTGGCATTTGCTGAGTAGCTACTATGTATTTGCCACCAACTGTTAGGTACTTTTAACATGTTTGACCACTTAACCTTCACAACTACCCTATTAAATATTAATTTTAATTCACAAATGAGGAAGCTGGGGTTCAGGAAGTTTAAGAAAGCTAGCTAAAACTTAGGATCACCTAACACATAAAGCCCATGCAGTCTCCACATATCCACAAAAAAACTTATTAAAAAAACATAAAGTCGGGCATGGTGACATATGACACACAACTATAACCCCAGCAGCTCAGGAGGCTCAGTCAGGAGGTTTTTGAGTTCAAAGTCAGCCCTAGCAACCTAGCAAGGTCCTAAGCAACTCAGAGATAGACCCTATCTTATCTCTAAATAAAATGCAAAAAGGGGCAGGGGATTGGCTCAGTGGTTAATCCCCAGTATCAAAAAAATAAAAAATAAAATAAACAATACAAAATGTACTATGATGGTTGGGCACAGTGGCACACACCTGTAATCCCCACAAGATGCTGAGGCAGGATGATCACAAGTTTGAGGCCAGCTTCAGCAACCTATTGAGGCCCTAAGCAACAATGCATCTCAAAATAAAAACATTAAAAGGGCTAGGGATGTGGTTCAGTGGTAAAGCACACCTGGATTCAATCCCCAGAACCTGGGGAGGGGAGGTGCTCGGGGAGAGTACTATGTTGGGGGAGTGTGCTATTATAAGGAGTAAGAGAAAACACCACCAAGAATAATTAAATAAGACAATACCTTAATAATACCTATTCTTCTTCTTGTTTTTTTTTTTTTTTTTAGTTATAAATACCTAGCCTTAATTGGGCTAGGCAAGCGCTCTACCACTGAGCTACGATCCCAGCCCCAAAGCCTTATTCTTACAACAAAGAAAACTAGATTGGTTCTGCAGGAGATAGGAAAGTAGCAGGTTATGTTCAAAAGACTTTACAAAGAATATGAAAAGGCCTCAAGAAAAAAAGCAAGGTATTTACTAAGAATTACAAGTAAATACAAGGAAACTTTTTTGTGTATTTGGTAAATATACTGCTCTATAAGCATTTTACAGGCATTAGTATTTAATTTTCAAAATACAACCGGGCTGGGGATGTGGCTCAGTGATAGAACACCTGCCTGGCATGCTCAAGGCTCTGGGTTTGATTCCCAGCACTGAAAAAATAAATGAATAAAAATTAGTACAATTATCATTCCCATTTTGCAAATGGGGAAACTGAAACAAATGTTAAATAATTTAGTCAAGGTTACACTGTTACTAAACTAAAACAAAAAACATAATTTTAACTTGAGCCAACTGTCTGGAGAGCCAAGCTACTTCTTATCATGCTGAACTGCATGAACTGGCAACAGCAAGAGAAGGGGGCAAATCTAGGTATGTAAACAGCATGGTCAAGTGGTATATATAACTTTTTTATTTTTAAAACCCAATTTAGCAAATAAACATAAAAAGGAGGCAAATGAGCATATAAAAAGATGTTCAACCTTGTATGGCATTAGAGAATCGCAAATTAAAACAGATACCTCTAAACACCTGTCAGATTCTGACCAAAATCTGGTGTTTAGAGCTATCTGTTTTAATTTGCTAATAGTGATTCACAAGATTTTTAAATTTTCATTAAGTTCAATTTGTTCATTTTCTTATGCCACCCAGGATCTCATTTGTTGCTGGCGAGAACATAAAATGGTATAGCCACTCAGGAGGACAGTTTGGCAGTTTCTTGGACAAGCAAGCATATTCTTACTGTATATGATTCTCCATCAACCAAACACTTTAGAATTGACCCAAATTAATTGAAAAGTTGCATACTACTCTATTATCAGTAAAACTCTATGTATATAGTTACCCCCTATTTATCCCCTTACAAAGATGTCTTTCCCTGTGGTAGAAAGGGAGGAGGTAGTTCACTGCCTACCCACACAAAGTACTGCACACAGATATTTACAGCAGCTTTATTTATAATTGCTAACACTTAGAAGCTAGCAAGAAGTCCTTCCAAACAGGAATGGGTAAACATACTATGGTATATCCACATAATGGAATATTATTCAGTGCTTTTAAAAAATAGCTATCAAACCATGAAAAGTCATGGAAAAACCTTAAATGCATACACTACTTGAAAGAAGCCAATGTAAAGTTTTCATACTCTATGATTCCAACAATGACATTCTGAGAAAGACAAAACTAAAAGACAGTAAAATGATCAGTGGTTGCCAGAGGTGAGAAGAGAAGGAAGAATGAAAAGACAGAGCAGAGGATATTTAGGACAATGAAACTATTCAGTATGGTAGTATAATGGTGAATATGTATCTTCATATAATTGCCCAAACCCTTAGACTATACAACACCTATGTAAAATATGGAGTTTGGGTGATCATTTTTTAATGTAACAACTATACCACTGTGGTATCCCCTGTTCATAGTAGGGACGGTTGTGAAGGTGTGGGGCCAGAGGATAGATACATGGAACTCTGCAATTTCTGCTCAATTTTGCTATGAACCTAAAAACTGCTCTAAAAAATAGAGTCTACTTTTTTAAAAGTCAGGGAATGTCTTTATTTGGCAATTAGTATATAAAGAAGCATCTATTCAAAGCACTTATTAGTATACATACATGCTTCAAATCAAAAATATTTGAGTGAGCCAGGCACAATGGTGCATACCTGTAACAGCTCAGGAGGCTGAGGCAGGAGGATTGCTAGTTTAAAGCCAACCTCAGCAACTTAGCAATGCCCTGAGCAACTCAGCGAGATCCTGTCTCAAAACAAAAAAGTAAAAAGGGCTGTGTATGTAACTCAGAAGCTAAGCACCCCTGGGTTAAATCCCCAGTACCCCCCACCCAAAAATATATATAGACATTTGAATATTTTGTAAGAAGCATCCTGTAGAGGAAATTATAAACAAGCAGACAAGATACCTACTATGAGATTTTTATAATTGCTGAAATATGAGAAACAAATCTACAAAAAAGCAAAATAAAATGAAACTTGAATATTCAAAACAGCAGAAACAGCGCACTGCCAAATTACTAAAATGGACATTAACAGAACAATATGTATTTAGCGGTTCCTTGCTGGCCAAAGGGTTCAGGAAGTTGAAATATGCTCTGAGCCACAAAAAAATGAGTAAGATTTGTCTGATTGGAGAGAACTGATGCATTCCAACAAAGAGCAAAAGTAATATAGTCGGGAGTAGGTGGGGAGTTAAATGGACCAGTTTCACAAAACAAATCAGAGATAAAGAGAATCAAACAGGCCAAACTATGGAGGTCACTGAATACCCCCAGCGCAGGAACCAGCTCAGGTCATCAAAAACCTTAACTCTTAAAACACTAACAAATCTTGCCTAACCTACATATATCTTGACAGCTCTTAATGTAGTGAAAATGCATTTATAAAACAATCATTTGAAGACCTATTCTAGATATTTAAAAAAAAAAAAAAAATCTTTACCACCAAACTGAATACATATACATACAAGTCCTATTCCAATCCTTCAATTTCCAACTTACACTAATAGGCTACCTATAAACCTATAAGCTAAACCCTGTGCATCCATAAGGCATGATATTCTATCACCTAATAAACTTCATATGGTTGGTTACCCCACTCTTTATCCCCTTACACAAAGATGTCTTTCTCTGGGGTAGAAGAGAAGGTGGCTCACTGCCCATGAACTGAAAAGAGGGGTTATGTTAGAACCATGGTCGACTACTGGAACCTTATCCTTATTCTATTTTTAGGACTGTCACCCTCTATTAACCATTAAAAACAAATCAAGTAAATACCTACATATTCCAGGTTAAAAACAAAATGCAGCATTCCCTTCCCAATGGTCTAAATACATTAGAGACACAGACTCTATATAACCTCTGGTAATTAATAATAATAAACTTTAGTTCTCATATGTAAAATGTTTCAAATTTATCCATTGTTACTTTTCAACTTTTGTCCTGTAATCCTTTTGTTCTATTAGCCATTAAACTCCTCTATATACTCAATCCTCATGCATGGGCATCTGCAGCTGCATCACATCCCATACTTTTCTTATTAACAAATGGCACAATATACCCCAACTAAGATATTACAAATCAGTGCTGGCTTATGCATATATCTTTATATTTATATTGTACACCTAAAACCCTCCTCTTTAACAATCTACCCCTCCAGTGGTTATTTTCTTCCTTTCCATTTTCAGGCATATAAATATACAACCATTTTAAGAAACCCTGCCACACATTATTTTTCTCGAACATGGCCTACACACACACACACACACACACACACACACACACACACAAATGAAATTCCTCCTACCCAAAATACTTCAATATTTTTATTATTCTGACTTTCTGTAGAAATTTTAGCATGTATATACTATAATATCATGAAAAATAATATCAGATATGAGACATGTATGAAAATGATAAAACCAAATCAGGGATATTTATGGAGGAAGGAGAGTTAAATGGAAAGAAATGCAGGAGGGACACAAAGGAAGATTCTACTTTATTTCCAATTTTTTATTTCTGATGGTGAGTTGGAGATATGTGGTTGTTCGCTGTTAATTACTCTTTATTCCTCTTCATTTCTGAAATATTTTCAATGAATTTTTTAAAAGGAAGATACCCAATTACTAATGAGCATCTCCCTCACAGTGACAAGCTGTTATACCCAAATTGCAGTAATTGATTGGTGCTACATCTGGGACCCTTTCTGTCATTTACCTAAACCAAGAAAAGAAAAAATTACAAGTCTATGATCCAAAACTTTCACTTAAACATATCTCTTAGATACATATATCTGGTTTACATTCTGTAACTATATACAAACTAGTTCTTTCCCAAGTGACACATGAACAAAAATCTCTACTTTCACCTCTGTATTCATAAATTGCCAATTACTCTTTTAAATGACTTATTACACAGTAACTTTTCCTTATTTGTCTATGTTAAAATACAAGTGAACTGGGCGATCACATAACTACCTCCACTGGCTAAATACAACTGCATACATTATATCTCTATGCATGGGTCTAACTCACTCACACAATAATTTTTCAATCTTAACCTATAAGATCTAAATTAAGCCACTCGTCATTTAACCACAAATGGAATGTCACCTCAGCGAAATGTTAACTTAGCCAGGGCAATTCCAAAACACTCTAGTCTGTCCTCTAAGAGTTCAACCTCATGCATTCCAAAAGTCCTATCCCTAGACCAACGTCTACACCATCCAGAAGTACTGTCCTCCAATGGGAGACTCAGACAAACGTCCAAATCCCAATTTTTTGGCTAACTGTGATAAAACAAGTTGAGAGGGCGTGAAGTATCACCTAATTACAAACCGAAAAGAACCGGTACTTCATACACCCCAGATCCTAAACTTCTAGGTACTGGAGCCTAGCAGAAGTTGAAAGCCCAGAGCTAGAGAACTGGGTCTATTCTAGCTGTCTTGCCAGACTGAGACTAGTCTACTCAACAGTTCAGGGAGCTGGCCCGCCTACTTCCCTCCCCGCCCCCACCCTTGGCCCGCCCCACCCCCACCCCAGGCGCGAAGCCCGCTGTGAGTCCCCGCACCTGCGGGACCCAAGAACAGCCGGCCGGCCACTTTTCTCCAGGAACTCTGGGCTCGGAAGCCGGTTCGGACGCTTCGCGCCCCTTGCCTCCGGCCACCAACCTCTCCCGCCGGGATCAACCCTTTGAGCCTTTCGCTCTCATCTAGCAGAGCGCAGTCCCGACACCTTCTCCACCACCCAGGTGGGGGGCTTGCCTTCTCCAGCGCCGAGCTTCGAGGCCTCTTTCTCCACTTCCAGAGGACCAAGCCAGACCGGACGCTCACGGCCCTAAAGGCAACTCCCACCATTCCCCAACTCGCCGGTCTTTCCTTCCCAGCTGCTGCCGCCGAAGCAGCCAAGCCCTAAGGTCCTCTTCCGTCAGCTTTCGGGCCTCCCTTCACTACCTGGCCCGAGCCCCTAGCCCTGCCCTCCCGCAACCCCGCTTCCCTCCGAAGGCCGAGCTTCGGGGCTGGGCGGCTTCCCTGCCCGGCATCCGCCCGCCCGGCTCCTCCCGCAGCCGACACAGCCCCCGCCCGGCTTGCGGCACACTCACCGCTGAGCGCTGAGGCCTGCAGGGTGGCCCCCGAGGTGCCGTCGATGACTTTGATGGTCCCGCGACTGGTGACGGCCAGGATGGCGTTGAGCGCTGGGTGGTAGGAGAGACTGTGCAGCCCGTCGGCGTCGCAGCGCATGCAGCCGTCCCGCAGCACCAGCCACTCCGAGACCCCGGCCGCTCCCGCCCCCGCCGCCGAAGAGCAGCCCGGGCCCGAGGCCGCCGCAGCCGCAGCCGCCATCTTCCGGCCTGCGCTCAGCACAATCACACTGGGAAGCGGCTCAGTGACAATCCCGGGAGGTGCAGCACCACCGCCAGTCACCATCCGGGGCCAGGGGGCAAGCGGAGCGCGTTAGCCGGAAGTGAAGTCAGGCGCCCGCACGCACGCGGAACGTCGGCCGCCCGGCCGGAGGGGCCAAAGTCGAAGAGAGGCTGGCGGGGGAGGGGAGAAGGAGCGATAGGGGCGGAGCGGGGGAGGCCGGCGGGCGGAGCATGCGCGGGAGGTTCCACGCGTGCCACGCGCCGCTGGCCAGGCCAGCTCCGTGTCCGCGACGTCCCAGTTTCTCCCTGTGCACCCGGGGAGTGGCCTCTCAACGCGCCTGGCTTGGTGTATTTCCGCTAAGCCGGGACCCCCGGCCGGTGCGACCTGTCTGGTACACCCTAAGGCCCTTCGCAGCGATTCCAGCTGTTTCGGACCGTTCTTAGTTGGCGTGGTGCAACTGTACGGCGGTGTCAGAAGCAGACCTTGGTCTGGCCTGGGCTCTAGTCTTAGAATGAACCCTCTGTGAAGCCTGTAGTTTGGAATTGAAAGAACCGAAAGACCCTCCAAACCCGTGCCCTCTAAGTTTGAGTTCCCTATTTCCAAATCTTTACTGAACAGAAATACCAGATGTGAGGTGCTGGAAGCATACAGTGAAACTTAGTTTCTCTTTCATTTGAGATAACTTAAGCTATGTTAATAGGTTTTTGTGGGTATTGGAGGAATAAAAAGGATTCTAGTTGGGCTGGAGATGTAGCTCAGTGGTAATGCTAACCCAAACCTGTATGAGGCTGTGGGTTGTACACCCAGCACCATGAGGAAAATTACTATAGTCCATTTTATACTATGGTCAAAAAAATTAATAGTCAATTTACTATAGTTGAACAACTTGTTTTAATTTTTTTTTTTGGGGGGGGGGCGGGTACTGGGCATTGAACCCAAGGGTGCTTTATCAGTGAGCTACATCCCCAGTCCTTTCTATTTATTTATTTATTTATTTATTTTATTTATTTTTTTTTTTTTTTTTTTGAGGCAGAGTCTACCTAAGTTGCTTAGAGCCTCGCTAAATTGCGGAGTCTGGCCTTGAACTTGGGATTCTCCTGTCTCAGCCTCCCCAGACCATTACAGGGATGATGGAAGTGTGCCACCACGCCCGGCCCTTTTAACATTTTAACCTGAAATAATCATTGATTCACAGTTATTTGCAAATACAGGAAGACCTCTTTGACTCCCCTCAAATCCACAACTCCTGTGTGACTATGTGAAAAGTATTGGTTACACCTACACTTAAGGACACTCTATAAAGTATCTGACCGCTCCAGCACAGTGGGGCATGCCTGTAATCCCAGCGACTAGGGAGGATAAAACAGAAGGATCAAAGCCAAAGAGTTCAAAGCCAGCCTCAGCAAAAGCCAGGCGCTAACCAACTCAGTGAGACCCTGTCTCTAAATAAAATAGAAGATATAACTGGGGATGTGGCTTAGTGATTGAGTGCCCCTGAGTTCAACCTCCCACCCCCCGCAAAAAAAAAAAAAAAAAGGAAATCACAATGCCCTTGCAAAGATTAAGGATCATTCATAAAATGTAGAATAACTTCCAGCATATATTAGGTGTTCAGTAAAAGTTATGAAAAGTTAATTGCCTTCTCACATTCCTACAGACTTCCTTTAGAAAATATTTATGGGTTATCTCAACTGCATTTTAAATTGTTAATTCATATGCAAAGTTGCATAATCTATATAAATTTCATTTTGGAATCACAAATATTCCTTTTTTTTTCTTTTTTTAAATGTTGGGAAGCAATACAATGAAGTCAGAAAAATCTCAAGGATTAAAGTCTGAGTGAACATTTGATTTTTAGTCAGTATAGCAGCATTGATCACCCCTATTAGCCTGGGCAAGTCACTGACACATTCTGAGAATGTTTCACCAACTATAAAATGAAGATGATAAAATTTCGTATCCTGCTTGCTTAAGATTGTTGTAAGTTACAAAACTTTAAAAACTGAAATACAAAGAAGTAAAATGGTTTATCCAAGGTCTCACTACTTATAGGGTAAGGCTAGCAGTAAACTAACTTTTGAACTATGGAAGTTGGACTCCAGAACCCACGCTCTAACCTAAGCTGCTTCTTCAAAACTTGTGCCTTGAGGTCTAGGACTACAAATCATCAAATCCAAATATAACTAGGCTGAAACCGTTTCTAAATCATCAGGACATAAGTAGGAAAACTGCCATTTCAAAGTTCTTAAGATCTCTGTTGGCCAAACTGTCCTTTAATCTGAAAGATCAAGCCTCCAATGCAAATCAAGCCCCCATCTTACTGACAGGAAAAACAACTTCTAGAAAACTGAACGCTAAATTTAAACTGTGCTTTAATGTTGTGCTATATTGAGTAGAATTGAGCAAGAGTTTTATCTGTTGGCCTGTGTTACTGTTTCTTTTTGAGAAAAGTATTTCTTTTCTATGAATTTAGACTGCTTTTGCCTTTAAGCTCTAATTCTCCAAAGCTTTTTACCCAGAAGACTTTCTGAAATAAAACACCTCCATGATCAAAGAAATTTGGGAAGCAATTCCCTGTGTATTTCTCCTCTGGGGAGATTTATAACATACATTAACATATCAAAAGCACTGAGCTATTTTCTGATAAGGAATCCTATTTAACCTCCTTTAACCAATATTTCACAAACTCATGATCATAGAATACAGCAAAACAAGAGTTTGAAGCAGCACTTTTTAGCACAACTTATTGTTTTTGTGAACATATGTTTTTGTTTGAGGACTTACTGAGATCTCAAAGACTACAATTAAGAGGTTCCAGACCCTTGTCCAGTTTCCCTGAAGTGAAGTGATTATAAAAATACAACTGGACAAGACCAGGTTGAAATCAACATCAACTGTGATAAGGAATCTGTGTTTCTGTATGTGGTATTGAGAGCAAATACTCCCAACATTAAAAAATGTAGTGATTTTCATGGTTAGTCTTTATTTATTTGTTTGTTTTTGAGGTACTGAGGATTGAACCCAAGACTTCACACATGCTAGAAAAGCACTCGACCACCAACCCATATCTCCATCCCTAGTTAGTCTATTTTCAAGTAAAGGCTTTTTGAGGACCTCCAACCAAAACATTATGGGCATAGGTGGCGATTCCTTAAAGGAAGAAGAAATTCCTTCTCTTTTTTTTTTTAAGAGAGAGTGAGAGAGGAGAGAGAGAGAGAATTTTTTTTTTAATATTTATTTTTTAGTTCTCTGCGGACACAACATCTTTGTTGGTATGTGGTGCTGAGGATCGAAACCTGGCCCCACGCATGCCAGGCAAGCGCGATACTGCTTGAGCCACATCCCCAGCCCAAGAAATTCCTTCTCATTGGCAGTTATTATGACTTGGATCTGAAATGTCTTTTTTTTTTTTTTTTTTTTTTTGGTACTAGGGATTGAACTCAAGGGCACTTAACCACTGTGTCACAACCCCAGCCCTTTTTTTATATTTTTATTTAGAGACAGGGTCCTGCTGAGTTGCTTAGGACCTCTGTTTAAATTACTGAGGATGGCTTTGAACTCACAATTCTCCTGCCTCAGCCTCCCCAGCAGTTGGGATTATAGATGTGAGCCACTGTACCCAGTTTGGAATGTCTTCTGAAGTCCTTCCACCATGATGTTCTGCCTTCACAGGCCCAGAGCAATGAAGCCATCCCATCATGGACTGAAACCTATGTAACTGTGAGCCAAAATAAATCTTCCCTCCTTTAATTTGTTGGTGTCAGATAGTTTGATCACAGCAACAAAAAGCTGACTAATACACCAATAATTCCAGAAAAAGGAATTTCCTGGAATCAGAAATGTGGACTCAGAAAGCAAGCCTGATTGACACAGAAAAAGCATTGAACAAAACCCAACACCCATTCATGGGGGAAAAAGAAAAAAGTTCAGCAAACTAAAAATAAAGGGAAATTTCCTCAACTTGATTAAAAAAAAAAAAAAAGCAAAAAAACCCTACAGCTAACAATACTTAACAGTGAAAGACTAAATGCTGTCCCTCTAAAATTAGGGACAAGTAATGGAAGTCCACTATCAACCACTCTTTCAACACATTACTGGAATTTCTAGTAGTTACTGGGAATCACTACAACAGACAAGAAAAGGAAATAAAAAGCAGAGAGAGCAGTTTCTCACTCCACCTCTCTACCCCTTTGAAGACTGGTAGGGATCAAGTAGCTAGGAGGAAGAGTAGAGTCAGGCCTAAAATAAATAAGCTGCCCTAGAAGAGAGGACAGAGGGCAGCAGAGGCCTCGGCTGATTGGAGGCCTGTGTCTGAAGTTATACAACATCAGCAGAGAGAGAAGTAGGGCTGATTATGGAGTTTACAGAGCAAACACCACTCCTAAAGATTCCTTGTTAGAACTTGGGATATAGCTCAGTGATAGAGCACTTGCCTAGTTTGTCTAAGTCCCCAGGTTTGATTCCCAGTATCACTGGTGGGGAGAGGGTCCTTGATAAATAGCAGTGGGAACACTGGAATGGGTGGCTAAGGTTATGCGATAGTAAATTTGGGCACATCAATACCATATACCTACTTTTGAACCATATGCAAACATTGCACTAAACTGTTGAGATTTATAAGAGGATCTAAAAAAAAAAAGAAGGTCTCAAATTTTTATAGTAAAATTGATATTAGGGCCACTACTAAAATAAGTGTTCATGAAAATGTAGAAAAATTGGAATCCTTGTGCAGTAGTGGAAGCAATGTAAAATGGTGTAGCCATTGTAAAACAGCATGACAGTTCCTCAAAAAGTTAAAAATAGAATTGCTGTATGACCTAGCAATTCTACTTCTGAATATACATCCAAATGAATTAAAAGCAGGGATTCAAAGAGATATTTGCCCATGGTGATCATAGGAACATTATTCACAACAGCTAACATTTGAAAGTAACATAAGTGTCCACTAAAGGATGAGCAAAATGTGTTCTCTACATTTTATGGAATTTGGAATTCTCAAAATTTTGAATCCTCAAAAGAAAGGAAATTCTGACACATGCTACAACATGGATGCATCCTCAGAACGTTATGATAAGTAAAACAGACCAGACACAAAAGGACAAATACTATATGGTTTTACTTATAAGACACCTAGAATAGTCAAAGACAGACACAAAGTAGAATAATGGTTGCCAGGAGCTGGGAATAGGAAAGAATGTAGGTTTTTTTAAATATATATTTTATTAGTTATTGATGGATCTTTATTTATTTATTTATTTGTGGTTCTGAGAATCGAACCCAATTCCTCACACATGATAGGCAAGCACTCTACCACTGAGCTTACAGCCTCAGCCCAAAAATGGAGATTTAGTGTTTAATAGGTACAGAATTTCAGTTTTGCAAAATGAAATGTGTTCTGAGGATAGATGATGGTGAGGTGGCAAACTAGTGTAAATATGTTTAATGCCACTAAACTGTACACCAAAAATGGTTAATATGGGCTGGGTGCAGTGGTATATGCCTGTAATTTCAGTGACTCAGGAGGCTGAGACATGAAGATCCTGAGTTTGAGACCAAGCTCAGCAATTTAGCAAGGCTCTGTCTCAAACTAAAAAAAAAAAAAAAAAGTGGGGCGGGGTACTAGGGATATAGATCAGTAGTGAAGCATTCCTGGGTTCAATCCCCAGTACCAAAAATAATAATAATAGTAACGTTAATATGGTACAACAACAGCATATCTACTAGAATGATTAGAATGACTAAGGTCCAAAAACCTGATAATACCAAACACTAGTGAGGATGTGAAGCAATAGGAACTCTCATTAGATACTGATAAGAATGCAAAATGGTAAAAACATCTTCGAAGATAGTTTAGCAGTTTCTGTGTTCTTTGAGATTTTGTTTTGTTTTTTTTTTTAATTTTTTTTTTTTTTTAAAGAGAGAGTGAGAGAAGAGAGAGAGACTTTTAGTTCTTGGCGGACACAACATCTTTGTTGGTATGTGGTGCTGAGGATCGAACCCGGGTTGCACGCATGCCAGGCGAGCACACTACCGCTTGAGCCACATCCCCAGCCCTTTGTTTTGGTTTTATTTTTTTCAGTGCTGGGCATTGAACCTCTGACTCACTTGTAGTGTTCTACTACTGAGTTAACCCACAATCTCTGATTATGAAATTTTCTCAAAAAGCTAAACATAGTCTTAACAAATGACCCAGAAATCACACTTCTAAGTATTTATCCAGTTCAGATTAAATTTATGTCCCCAAAAAACCTGTACAGCCGGGCCCAGTGGTGCACACCTGTAATCCCAGCAGCTGGTGAGGCTGAGACAGGAGAATTGCGAGTTCAAAGCCAGCCTCAGCAATGGCGAGGCACTAAGCAACTCAGTGAGACCCTGTCTCTAAATAAAATACAAAATAGGGCTGGGGATGTGGCTCAGTGAGCGAGTGCCTCTGAGTTCAATCCGTAGTACCAAAAAAAAAAAAAAAAAAAAAAAAAAAACCTGTACATGAAGATTTATAGCAGCTTTATTCATAATCACTCAAAACTGAAAGCAACTAACGTGTGCTTTAATAGATGAACGACGATTAAACTGTGGTACACCCATATAATGGAAGATTGTTCAGGGATTAAAAGAAACGATCTAGGCTGGGGCTGGGGCTCAGTGGTAGAGCACTAGCGTAGCATGTGTGAGGCACTGGGTTCGATCCTTAGCACCACATAAAAATAAAAGTATTGAGTCCACCTACAACTAAAAAATAAATGTTTAAAAAAGAAGGAAGGAAGGAAGGAAGGAAGGAAGGAAGGAAGGACGGACTTCTCCAGGCTGAGGATATAGCTCAGTGGAAGGGAACTTGCCTAGTAAAGGAGAGGCCCAGAGTTCAATCCCCAATATGGCAAAAAAAGGAAAGAAAGAAGGAAGATGAGTTATTAAGCAAAAAAGACATAGAGGAACCTTAAATATATGTTGTTGAATTTAAAAAGCCAATCTAAAAAGGCTTAATATTGGCTAGGTGCGGTGGCACATGCCTATAATCCCAGCTGCTAGGGAGGATGAGGCAGGAGGATCATGAGTTCAAAGCCAGCCTCAGCAATGGTGAGATGCTAATCAACTCAGTGAGACCCTGTCTCTAAATAAAATATAAAATAGGGCTAGAGATGTGGCTCAGTGGTTGAGTGCCCCTGAGTTCAATCCCTGGCCCCCAAAAATAAAAATAAAAAAGGCTTAATATTGTATGATTCCAACTACTGTATATGACATTCTGCAAAACTATAGAGACAATAGAAAGATCAGTTGTTGCCAGGGGTCAAGGAGGCTGAGGCAGGAGGATCAAAGTTCAAGAACAGCCTCAGCAACTTAGTAAGACAGTTTCAAAATAAAATAAAAAGGACTGGGATGTAACTCAGTGGTAGAGCACTCTGGAACCCCAGTACTGCAAAATATAAATCTTAAAAAAATAATAATAAACTTTTTTCCAAGATGGGGAGGAGAGGGATAAAAAGGAAGGAAATATGTAAAACAAAGGGGTAAAGACTGAAACTATTCTGTGTGATATCACAATGGTGGATATATGACATTCACACATTTGTCATAACCAACAGAACTGTACAACACAAAGAAGGAAACTTAATGTAAAATACTGACTTGGTAAAAATATGTATCAGTGCTGGGTGTGGTGATGGTGCATGCCTGTAATCCCAGCAGATTAGGAGACTGAGGTAAGAATATCATGAGTTCAAAGCCAGACTCAGCAAAAGCAAGGCACTAAGTGAAGTTACCCAATCCCCCCCCCAAAAAAATGCCAAATGTTTTCTTTGATATAAGGAGGCTGATTCCTAGTGGGATAAGGAGCGGGAGCATGGGAGGAATAGACGAACTCTAGATAGGGCAGAGGGGTTGGAAGGGAAGAGAGGGAGCATGGGGTTATTAATGATGGTGGAATGTGATGATCATTATTATCCAAAGTACAGGAATAAAGACACAAATTGGTGTGAATATACTGTGTATACAACCAGAGATATGAAAAATTGTGCTCTATATGTGTAATAAGAATTGTAATGCATTATGCTGTCATATATAAATAAAAAATTTTAAAAATCATTATAAGCTGATAGTAGTGAATTTAAAAAAAAAAAAAGCAAGGCACTAAGCAACTCAGTGAGACCCTGTCTTTAAATAAAATAAAAAATAGGGGGCTGGGATTGTGGCTCAGTGGTAGAGTGCTTACTTAGCACGGGTGTAAGAGCTGGGAGTATGCCTCAGTGGTTAGGTGCTCCTGGGTTCAATCCCTGGTGTGTGTGTGTGTGTGTGTGTGTGTGTGTGTGTGTGTGTATTCATTTATTGTAACAAATATACCATGCTAATGCAAAGTGTTAATAAGAGGGTAACGAGTGCAGGGAAAAGGACACATGGAAATTCTCTATGCTAACTCATTTTCTGTAATTCTAAAATTATCCTAAAAATGTAAGTCTAGGGCTAGAGTTGTTGCTCAGAGGTAGAGGGCTTGCCTAGCATGCCCAAGATTCTGGTTTTGATTCTTAGTACCACAAAAAATAAATTAATATACTTCAATTATTAGACTTTAATTTTTTCTTTTTCTTTTTTTGTGATACTAGAGATCAAACCCAGGGGTTCACACAGCTAAACAAGTGCTCTACCACTGAGCTAGCTCTACCCCAGCCAGTACCTTTTCTTCTATATATATTTTTTCAAAATTCACCCTTAGGAGAAAACAAGAGCACAGACCCCATTTGTTTCTCATCACTGGAAAAGAATTAGACACACCCCACACACACCCAATTTTCCAGATACATTTGTTTCACATCAGTGTGTCCTGGAAAGAGACCAGAGCTAGGGCTGTCACAGGATGTGGACATGTGGAATGTGAAGATGATGATTTATAGAAGGGAAATGCTGTAAGGGGAACAATAATATGTAAGCTCCAAAATTATATGTAATGCCAAAAGTCAGACCTCTGGAAGTTAATACAGATCTAGGAGGTACTGTTTTTTTTTTTTTTTTAATTACCATCTGTAGTCATTTGCATACATTACTAGGCTTGTGTGAGTTTTTTATGTACTTCAGATTAAAGTGAATTATTTTAAAATTTGCCACTGTTTCTTGCTTCTCCTTCTTTTACTGGTTTTTATTGTATTTTCTCATTTCTGCTATCCTCATGGTTTCTTTGCCCTTTTTATGAAAGGTATGTGATGAGAAGTCAAGTAAGTTATCTCTTACCCTAGAGGTAGTGTTTGGTAGAATGTACTGATGAGTGCATTTTACTTTAAAATGCTGTGGGGGACAGAGGAGTAGATGGAATTGTATAGATATCTGATAAAACATGCAGAATAAAATGTTAATGGTGGAATATAAGTGGTGAGCATACAAGAACTTATTATAAAAAGTCTCTCAAACTTTCCGTGTGTTTCTTTCATTAATAAAATGTTAAAATAAAGCAGGGCGCGGTGGCACACCCATGTCATCCCGGTGGCTCAGGAGGCTGAGGTAGGAGGATCAAAGCTAGCCTCAACAACTTAGTGAGGCCCTAAGTAACTCAGTGAGACTCTGTCTCTACATAAAATCCTTTTAAAAAGAGTTGGGATGTTACTCTGTGGGTAAGCTTCCCTGAGTTCAATCCCCAGTACAAAAAAAAAAAAAAAAAGGTAAAATATATACCTGAACAAAAAATAAAGTTAAACACATGTAATCTCCCCCTACACCCTCATAATAATTCTTTTCCAATGCAGTTTTGTCACTATCTTGTAACAATGAGTAACCTGCTAAAGCTTCCTAATTTAATTTTGTCCTGTGTTAAATTATAATACTGGACAAAAATCAATAGTTTCTGAATGTTAATGTATGTGTTGGCAGCAGCAGAATCACTCTGCAGCCCCATCCTAGTCCTTTAAAATTATAATTTCCTGGAAGGTATAACTCAGGAATCTGTATTTTATATAAGTATTTCATGGTGTGTGTGTGTGTGTGTGTGTGTGTGTGTGTGTGTGTTTTACTGGGGAGTGAACCAAGGAGCATGCCTGAGGTACATCCCCAACTCTGTTTTTTAATTTTTGTTTTGAGACAGGTTTTCCCTAAATTGCTGGCCTCCAATTTGCAAATCTCCTGCTTCAGCCTCCCAAGTCACTGGAATTACAAATAGGTACCACCACACCCAGTACTTTCAGAGTTTTCAAACCAGCCAGATTCTAAAACCCCTGCATTAGAGCCTTTGAGCTTTACCCCATTCTATAGAGGTTATGTGTTTTTACTAAACCCTGACACGTTCTTAAATTTTTGTTTTTGTTTTCTCTTTGGTACTGGGAATTGAACTCAGGGGCATTCAACCACTGAGTCACATGCCCAGCCTTATTTTGTATTTTATTTAAAGATAGGGTCTTGGGCTAGGGATATAGCTCAGCTGGTAGAGTGCTTGCCTTGCATGCACAAGGTCCTATAGTCAATCCCCAGGACCACCAAGAAAAAAAAAAAAAGACAGGGTCTCACTGCATTTCCATCAAATGAACCAAAGCAATCAAAGTAAAAAAAAAAAAAAAAAAAAAAGACAAACAAAACCCAGTGAAAACTAGTTGGAAGTTTAATAATATGCATGGAAGTTTCTTTTGTTTTTCTCCTTTTCTTCACATGCTATTTTGATCTGCCTTTCTAGTATAATTTTGCAAATAATTATTGATAATTTATTATGCCCTTGTCTGTGTGTTGTGTATTTATTATGAACTTACTACACACTAGGCACACGAATAGAGCAAAGATATCACAAATCATAGAACACAAAAAAACAGACATAATCTCTGCTCCCAGGAATTTACAGTCAAGCAAGAAGATGGTTTTTAAATAAATTACAAATGTGATAACTATATAAGGAATAACTCAGAGTACAATGGAAAAAAGTCAGGAGAATCTGTTTATGACTAGAAAATCAAATCAGGTTTTTCCACAAAAGTGGAAGCCAAGCTAATACCTAAAAATTGAAAAGGAAATACTGGATAAAAATAAAGATGTTTGGGGATGGAGTTGTAGCTCAGTGGTAGAGAACTTGCCTAAAGGGTTAGGGTTAGGGTTAGGGTTAGGGTGAGGCACTGGGTTTGATCCTCAGCACCACATAAAACTAAATAAATCAAATAAAGGTATCTTGTCCACAACAACTAAAAAGTAAATAAATAAAGAAAAGGGTGTTTGGAGATATTTTGGAAAAGAGAATATAGAGAATATTCTGAGCAGAGAATATTCTATATCGAAGTCCTGGGACATTTATTTGGCTTGTTTCAAGCAGTATAGCTGCAGTTCAGTCAGCTTTGGAAAGAATGGTACAAAACGAAGAGAAAGGCAGGAGCCAGCTCACATAGAAACTAGCAGATATGGACCACACTAAGAATTTTGGCCTTCATATGAAATGCAAAGGGAAGTCCTTTAATAATGGAGTAATGGGATCTGATTTGCCTTTAAAGAGACCACTTTGGCTGCTGTGTAAAGAGTAAATTTAAAGGAAAAGCCAAGCCTAGGAAGAGACTAGTGATGTATGTTCTCAATTTCAGATGCAAAATTTAAAGAGCTGCCAAACCAGGCACAGTGTTGCACACCTATAATCCCACAGGTTTGGGAAACTGAGGCAGGAGGATCACAAGTTCAAGACCAACCTTAACAATTTAGCAAAGCTGTCTCAAAATAAAAAATAAAAAGGGCTGGGGAAGTGACTCAGTGGTGAAGCACCTCCAGATTCAATTCCCAGTAACAAAAAAATAAATAAAAAATAAAGAGCTTCCAAAATACTCAGTGATCTAGATAAATCATATTTAATACATTCTTTTAAAAATCAAATCTTCTATGAAGAAGAGGCCAGCTCCCTGATTTTATAAATAAAATTCAGCAGGAACCAAGTCTGCCATCAATATGAAAAAAGTATATCATCATGCAAGTGTGTACCTATATTTACTTAAAATTTTTATATTTTCTCACCATGGAATTTTTGCATTATTTTGATTTTCAAAACATGCTACCAAGCTAGTTGCAATGGCACATGAATGTAATCCTGTAGTGGCATCCCCTCCCCCACAAACAACTTAACTAAGCTTCTCCAGAAATCTTCACCATAATTGATTTTAAGAATATAAGCAAAAAAATCTCTACAAAAAAGTTCAATGTAGGGGCTGGGATTATGTCTCAGTGGTAGAATGTTTGCCTAGCAGGTGTGAGGCACTGGGTTCAATTCTTAGCACCTCACATAAATCAATAAAGTCTATTGACAACTAAAACAAATTTTTAAAAAAAGTTCAATGTAGTTAAACTTCCTATTTTCCTGTTGCTCTATTTCACTTGACCACTGGCTGGGAAGAAATCAGCACTCCAGGTACTCAACACCCCTTTACTTGTTTTTCACAAACATGGATCCAGTATAGCAGTTTGTAGAAGTGTGCTTGCAAATGCAAAATGTGATAAAAAGACAAATCCTTTAACAAGGCCTTTGGCCTTGAGCTGGGCTTCACAGAGATGTCTACATTTCTAAGACAAAGAGTAGTTACCAATACGGCTCCATGGTAACTGCTGGCTGAGGGAGGAAAGAAAGGGGAGAAGAAGTTCTCCCTTTCTCAGGTGTTGTCCTTGAAGGGTTAACTTGTCCAGAAAGGTGAAAGAAAAAACTACTTTTATGTGAACTTCTGCAGAATGTGAACTTCTGAGCCCCTCACCTTACATGCTAAGTATAAAATTCTGAAACTACCTGAAGTCAGGGTTCAGGGGATTAATTGATTACAGCAAAAGCTGTGCCCTCTGAACCTGGCTGCAGCCAAATAAAACTGTTTTCTGCTATCTTTGGTGCCTTGCCTCCAAGCAACTTGGGAGGCTCAGACAAGAAGGTATCACAAATTCAAAGCCAGTCTCACTTAGCAAGACACTAAGCTAATTAGTGAGACCCTTTTTCAAAATAAAAAATAGAACTGGGGATACAGTTCAGTGATAGAGCACACCTGGGTTCAATTTCTAGTTTCAAAAAAATAAAATAAAATTAGAAATAGAAACATTTCAGCAAGATGATTTATTGTGTTTACTGAGTTGTTTGATGCTCTCACATTTTGCCCCTAAGGGAGTGCCTCACTTGCCTCATCCTAGCAGAAATAGCAGAAATAGGAAGACCATTTAGGAGGTCATTCATTGATTCATTCATTCAACAATGCCAGGTCCTGTTATGTGCACTCAGTGAGGGGGCAGAGTGAAAAAGACTATGATAGTCTCTGCTCTTATGGAGTCTATCCTGATGTTTTATAAACAACTAAATAAATGAGATGATTTGGGGGTTATTTGAAATGCATTTAAGGAAATAAAAGAGATCTGATCACTAGAAAGGGGCAACTTAAGAGAGTGTGACCAGGGGGCTGGGGTTGTGGCTCATCAATAGAGCACTAGCCTAGCATATGCAAGGCCCTGGGTTCAATCTTCAGCATCACATAAAACTAAATAAATAAAATAAAGGTATTGAGTCCAACTAAAACTAAAAAATAAATTTAAAAAAGAGAGTGTGACCAGGGAAGGCCAACATAACTAAAACCTGAGTGATAAGAGGCAAAGGAGGAGTGTCTAAGGCACAGGAAACATCAAAGCAGGCTAGAGCAGGATTCAGGAGATAAAAGATAGTGGCTGGAACTGGCATGGTGGAAAGAAATGGAGAAATGGAAAGCCATGACTAACATGAGATTTTTTGTTGTTGTTTTGGGTTTTGTTTTTTTGGGGGGAGGACAGGCACCAGAGATTGAACTCAGGGGCACTTTACCGCTGAGCCACATCTCCAGCCCTATTTTGTATTTTATTTAGAGACAGGGGCTCACTGAGTTGCTTAGTGCCTCACCATTGCTGAGGCTGGCTTTGAACTCCCGATCTTCCTGTCTCAGCCTCCTGAGCCGCTGTGATCAGAGGCATGCGCCACCATGCCCGGCCAAGATGTTTTTAAAGTAGAATCGATACTAGTTTCTGAGGACTTGAGGAAAGGGAGATATTGAGGAAAACTCCCCTTTGTTACAGTTGGTCAAATGGAGGAAAATAAGAGCAAGTGCTTTGACCATTGTGTTCGTCAGCTTTCTATTCCTATAATGAAATACCTAAAACCTAAAACGATCAAATTTTCTTTTTAGAAAAGGTCTATTTTGGTTCACAGTTTTCAGTCCAAGATTGGGAGGCCCCAATGCTTTGGGCCTCTCTGATGGGCATGACAGACAGCAATTCTGAGGAGTATGTGGCAAAGCAAACTGCTCACTTCGTGATCAAGAAGCAAAAGAGAAAAAGGAGGGGCCTGGAGTCCCACCCTCCCCTTCCAGGGAACACCCCCAATGACCTAAGGATCTCCCACTAGACCCCCGCTCCTAAAGGTTTCACCACCTCTCAATAGCAACACCCTGGGGCCCAAGCCTTTCATACACTGGCTTTCAGGAACATTCAAGATCTAGACTATAGAAATTGTCATGGTGTTTTGGTCCAGCACTGTTTTTGACTTGGAGAAAAAAAAATACATCAACATAGCTACTAACTGCTTGCCTGTGGGAAAAAAGTACAGTGCACATCAATGCACATAGAAGACTGTCATTGCATACAAAGGGAAAGGAGAATATGAGTATGTACTTGTATGTATAAAGTATTTCTGGAAGCATGCAAGTAAAAAGACAATTGTTTACTTCTAGGGAGAGTAAATGATTAATTAAGGGACAGTTACTATAAAAACTTGTGAAACTTATAAATTTTTTTTTAAAGAGAGAGGAGAAAGAGATAATTTTTTTTAATATTTATTTTTTAGTTTTCAGCGGACACAACATCTTTGTATGTGGTGCTCAGGATCGAACCCGGGCCGCACGCATGCCAGGCAAGCGCGCTACTGCTTAAGCCACATCTCCAGCCCCATAAATCTTGAACTATATGAATTACACTATTCATAAAATAAAATTGTCAAATAAATTTTCCAAAAGGAGAAAGGAGTGATCATAAGGTATTAACTCTTTTTTTTTTTAAGAGAGAGTGAGAGAGGGGAGAGAGAGAGAGAATTTTTAATATTTATTTTTTAGTTCTCGGCGGACACAACATCTTTGTTGTTATGTGGTGCTGAGGATGGAACCCGGGCTGCACGCATGCCAGGCGAGCGCGCTACCGCTTGAGCCACATCCCCAGCCCCAGGTATTAACTCTTAAAAGCAAATCGAGACCACAATGATGGTAAAGCCGCAGAAAAATGTTTGATCTTGAATTCAACACCTTAGTACAGCATCTGGCCTTGCGTGGTCCTTCCTGTCCCCATTCAGTGTATATTTTTGCACTATGTCATTGTTGTGGATAATGTGGATTGAATCAACCTGCATTCTACCCTCCTGCAGAATATGTTTCTTTCTTTTTTTTTTTTTTTAAAGAGAGAGTGAGAGAGGGGAGAGAGAGAGAGAGAGAGAGAGAGAGAGAGAGAGAGAGAGAATTTTTAATATTTATTTTTAGTACTCGGCGGACACAACATCTTTGTTGGTATGTGGTGCTGAGGATCGAACCCCGGCCGCACGCATGCCAGGCAGAATATCTTTCTGTATTGCAGAAGTAGAATACTAAAATCCACAATTCTGGCACCTTTGCAGTACAGTTCTACCTGTGAATTAGCTTCAACCAATTAGACACATTTGAGTGAGATATAGAAGGCAGAAGTGAATTGGAAGCTATTTTCTTGTTCCTCTTATTTTGCTGCTGCAGGTGAGGCTTTGGAAATGTGAAGTATTGTTTTTTATGGCAATTCCTTTAATGTTCTTTCTCCAGATTCCTGGGGGTTGGGGTGCAGTTGCTGTGGCAACAGGAGACATGTAGGATTCCTAAGCCCTGGAATGCATCCATGGTATTGTGGTCTTAAGTTCACACATTCTAAGTAATGGCCTCAAAAGGAGCTCTGGCGCTGAGTCCATTCTGTATTGATCTAGGAGTCATTCCTGAAGGTCCAGCCTAGAATCTACTCCTTCTACGCTTTCAAAGGTTTTCTAAGCACATAAATCTCTATAATAAATCCCTTCATACTGTCAGTGATTTCTGTTTCCTACCTGAACTCTGGATGATACAATCAATAGAGTTCAGAGAAAAATTATGTATTGAAATGTTCTGTCTAGCTTTCGAATTCTATTTCAGGTTATTCTAATCAACCACCAGCAGTCCTGCCTGTCCTTCATTCTGATTTGAACCCTGATCCAGGTTTATAGGATACGCAGAGCTCTAATTGAGTAGCTCTCTGGCTTTACTGCTTGTTCTGACCTGACCTTTGTCCTAAGGTTCTCAGATTCTATCATAATCTCCCTCTAGAGCTGAGTTTCTATGCTTGCAACTTAGTTTCTCAAGACTGGATTTTTACCTAATACCTTTGAGGCTAAATTCCTGCATAGACAGTTAAAACATTATCTGGGGGCTGGGGATGTGGCTCAAGCGGTAGCGCGCTCGCCTGGCATGCGTGCGGCCCGGGTTCGATCCTCAGCACCACATACCAACAAAGATGTTGTGTCCGCCGAGAACTAAAAAATAAATATTAAAAATTCTCTCTCTCTCTCTCTCTCTCTCTCTCCTCTCTCACTCTCTCTTTAAAAAAACAAACAAACAAACAAAAACAACAACAACAAAAAAAAACATTATCTGGGTCTCTGATCCCTGGAAGCACTCCAGGCTGACTCACCAATATGGTTGTATAGGGGTTAAAAACTGAAATGAGGGCTGGGGGTGTAGTTTAGTGAGAGAGTACTTGTCTAGCATTAATGAGGCTTTGTTGTTACCCAGACCTCCCAACAATGCATCCACTAAAATTTAATGCCCAGTCCAATAGGGACCTCTACACCCCTGTTTGAGACTTCTGGTCAGCCTTATTTCTGATTCCCTATTGCCAATGTCTTGGCTGGGCACAGAATCACGAGCCACTCAAGCAGGAACAAAATTTTATTTTTGAAAAAACTGCCAATACTCCGTATGCGCCGGCAAGCCAAAACCAGTCCACCCACGCTGCGCCTACCAGATCAGGCCGACCTCCCCAGGAATTCCCTCCTACTATCCTTCCCCAACCAATGAGAACTCTCCAGGAGTCCCGTAACATGAGTCCCGTAGCAGGCCAAGGTGAACAGCAGGAATCCAATTTCCATATGAATGTAAATCTTAACATAATCCTATCATCTCAGTGGCTAGCTGGCGGCGTCGTCACCTTACAACCGAAAGTGCCATGCATCATATTATTTGCTTGTGGCTCCTAGCATCTGCCCCCTTCTGTTTAATTAAGCAACAGGCAATGTGGCTAGGGACCGTGCCTGGTAGGTTGTCCAATTCAACATATGGTTCTTACCCGTCATGGGAGAACTGACCTTTAGGCGTCAGCTTCCTGTCTTAGGTTGAATCCACTGCAATCAGATCAACCCATCACTGACTACAGGTCCAGCATCCAGCCATGCTTGTGGATAGGCCTATGCACCAGTGGGGGGGTGAGGTTCTTGCCTCACCTCTGTTGGCCCCCAAATTTAGCCTTGGTGCCAGTGGGGGGGTGAGGTTCTTTGCCTCACCTCTGTTGGCCCCCAAATTTTAGACCATCACTAGTAGAAGGGAAGAGGATACAGAAATGCCACGACACCAAGCCAATTGATGGCTCCTTTGGAAAAATTGTGTCACTGGTGACACCATCAGCAAAGATATGCCAGCATTACCACAATTAACATGGGGTGAGCTGGCAAGGAAATTGCATCACTGGTGACACCATCAGCAAAGATATGCCAGCAGTACCACAATTCGCTGCACCAGACGATATTTCACAATGCATGTAACTGATATATAGTCCAGGCAAGTTCTGCGGGCAGTTCAAATCGGAGGAGTCTACCAATATGTCCATTTTCTCCCAAAGTAAATCAAGTTCTTAATTGAGCATTACTTGTTGAGTTATATTCATTGATGTATCAGTTTATACAGTTTACTGTGATAGCTATCATAGAAGCTGTAGTTTGGTTTTATCTTAGTCTTCACCGGAACTGGGATGGAGATGGAAATTTTGGCAATGATGCTAAAGAGACATTATCCTGAACAGAATTATTAAATATAATGAAAAGGAAAGGTGAAAGTAAACAAACAGATCTGTTAAACTCCTTTAAAAACAATCCTTAACAGCTGTTTACCTAATTTAAATTAGTAAACAAACAGATCTGTTAACCACCTTTAAAAACAATCATTAACAGCTGTTCACCTAATTTAAATTAAACCATATAAATCACGTGAATAAAAAAAATTCGGATCCATTTTTTCATGAGTGATCCTCATATAAGAAATATGGACATACACACATACAGACATACAACACAAAACAGAAGTGTGCACACAACATACAACACATAAGACAATAGTAAATAAAGGCCTTGTAGCTATACCTAGGTGAAATCTCCATTGCAATGTTTAAAAACTCCACAGTCAAAAAATAAAACACAGTCAAAAAATAAAACTGATCAGAAAAACATTAACCTAGGTTTGTATGAGCTCAAAAATAAAATAGAACTTTATGATGTGGGAAAAATGCAATAATAAAATAGATATTGAAAAAAAAACACCTTGGTTAATCACTGTCGCAGATGTAAGAATAGCCAAGCAGGAGTTCTGGATATCAGCTGTTATGGATTTGAGTCAAATCATCTTCTTTTTCTGTAGAAATTATTTTGGTTAATCCCTCTGGAATCCAAATCGACTGCTGTTCCTCCTGTGGAAAAACACAGACAGAGCCCCGACTCCAGACTATCACTGGATCCGGACCTTTCCATTGTCCTGTTAGAATATCTTTCCAAAGTACCTTAGGCTTATGTACATTTTTTGGATACAAATGTCTTTCCGCAGCACTAAGTCCCGATGAATCCAAATTTAAAAAGTTTAGAGTAAAAAGGGTTATTTTATCTTTGGGGGATATATACCCCTTTCCAATTCCCTCCTTTTGTTTTAATAAGTACATTTTAATAGTTTGATGAGCTCTTTCAACTATGCCTTGTCCTTGTGGATTGTATGGAATTCCTGTTATGTGAGTAATGCCAAATGATGAGCAAAACTGTTTAAAAGAGGTGGAAGTATAACCAGGACCATTGTCCGTTTTTAACTGTTTTGGAATGCCCACAGTGGCAAAATTTTGTAAGCAATGAGCTATAACATCTTTAGTTTTTTTTCCGGCATGAAGGGAGCCCATCAAAAATCCAGAAGAAGTATCAACTGTAACATGTAAATATTTTAATTTTCCAAATTCTGGCAAGTGTGTGACGTCCATCTGCCAAACGCCAAGGTCGCGGGTTCAATCCCCGTACGGGCCACCAATTGCCAATGTCTTGGCTGGGCACAGAATCACGAGCCACTCAAGCAGGAACAAAACTTTATTTTTGAAAAAACCGCCAATCCTCCGTACGTGCCGGCAAGCCAAAACCGGTCCACCCATGCGCACCTACTGGCACCGGGGGCCCCCCCCGACCTCCCCCGGAATTCCCTCCTACTATCCTTCCCCAACCAATGGGAACTCTCCAGGAGTCCCGTAACATGAGTCCCGTAGCAGGCCAAGGTGAACAGCAGGAGTCCAATTTCCATATGAATGTAAATCTTAACATAATCATATCATCTCAGTGGCTAGCTGGCGTCGTCACCTTACAACCGAAAGTGCCATGCATCATATTATTTGCTTGTGGCTCCTAGCACCCTATCAGTTGTTAAATGTGTCAAAAATCATCTGTGAACAAACCCTTACATTGAGTTTATCTGTTATTGAAAATACTAAGAAAAGAATATAGCTAAAATCAAAATAATTTGACAAAGCAGTTAAACTCATAGTTGATCACTATAGAAATTGGCAAGTTTGGGCTGGGGATGTGGCTTAAGTGGTAGTGCGCTCGCCTGGCATGCGTGCGGCTCATTAAAAAAAAAAACATTAAAGAAATTCTCTCTCTCTCTCTCTCTCTCTCTCTCTCTCTCTCTCTCCCTCTCTTTCTCTCTTTTTATCAAAAAAAAAAAGAAATTGGCAAGTTTATAAAACATGATACATGGGGCTGGGAATGTGGCTCAGGCGGTAGCGCGCTCGCCTGGCATGCGTGCGGCCCGGGTTCAATCCTCAGCACCACATACCAACAAAGATGTTGTGTCCGCCCAGAACTAAAAAAAAAAATAAATAAATATTAAAAATTCTTTCTCTTTCTCTCTCTCTCTCTCTCTCTCTCTCTCTCTCTCTCTCTCCCTCCTCTCTCACTCTCTCTTTAAAGAAAAAACATGATACATATTAAGATGTTCCATATTATTTGGATGATGATGATGATGATGATGATGATGATACAATTTGGAACAACCCCATCATTATTATTCTACAAACTGGAATTACCACATACAGAACAATGGTTATTCCAAGTTATGAAATTGATAATATGCACAGTAACTACACTGCTTTTGCAAGGAATCTAGGAAAAATGTTGGAAGATACACTCGAAGGGGGAAAACATTCAAAGTAGAAGAAATCATATATATTGATATGTAATTTTTTTTTCAGAGAGGACAGTCAAGGATGTTCTAAATTAGAAAACAAGTCCTTGTGAAAACATTTTGATGTATTCTGGCAAAAATAAAAAAAAATCAAGAAAGACATGGAATTCAAGGAGCACAACAAACAAAACACTGGAGAAAAACACTAAGATGCAGCAAGCATAGCAGGTAAGTCAGTAGTCTCCAAGGAACATGTATTCTAGAATAAGAACGGAATGTACTCCATGATGTAGATGAAAAAGTTAAAGAAGGCAACACATGGGTTGGGGCTGTAGCTCAGTGGCAGAGCGCTTACCTAGCATGTGTGAGGCACTGGGTTCAATTCTCAGCACTGTGTATCAATAAATAAAATAAAGTTCCATTGACAATTTAAAAAAAAAAGGAAGGCAACACATCCTTCTTAATATTTTAAAAAACTAGTCCTAAATTTCTTATTTATTTGGGAAAAAGAAAGGCAATTAGAATTTATAGGAGAAAAACAAAAAATTCACAGAAAGTTATACTCTGGATATGAAGCAAATTGGGCTGAGGTAGAGTATTTGCCTAGCATGTGTGAGGTCTTGGGCTTGAGCCCTACCCGTACAAGAAACAAACAAAATAGATATGAAGCAAACTAAAATCTTGCTTGATTTTGAATAATTGATAGAATTTAAAGAAAAGGACAATCTGTTCTGTACTATGAAGGAGGAAATGGCCCAGTATAGTTCCTTGTATCTGCTCAAGGTAATATTTGCATAGTGATGATAAAGCAAATATTGCTTATTGCTGTTCAAAGGTTAGAATCAGTTGCAGACAAAACATGGAGTGTTTATTTATAATTATAGAACAGGCTGTAGTTGTCATTAACCTTGATGCTACAAAACAAAAAGAAAGTGAAAGTGAAGCTGACCAAGTCTGAGTGGAAGAAGAGAGAAAGAATGAAGGATATAGTAATAGCTTCATTTTTACACCAGGAGCTGCTATGAAACTGAATGAAAAACAAGAATTTAAGCATCTTATTTTACATTATAAAGACTTTCACTAGAATAAAGATAATGTAAGAAGCCCTGTATGGTGGTACAGGCCTTTATTAGCAGTGACTTGGGAGACTGAGGCAGGAGGATCACAAGTTCAAAGCCAGCATCAGCAATTTATCAAGGGCCTAAGCAACTTAGCAAGACCCTGTCTCAAAATAAAAAATAAAGCCGGGTGCAGTGGTGCCCACCTGTAACCCCAGCATCTCAAGAGGCTGAGGCAGGAGGATTGAGAGTTCAAACCCAGCCTCAGCAACTTAGTGAGGCCCTAAGCAACTCAGGGAGACCCTGTCTCTAATAAAATATTAAAAAGGGCTGGGGATGTGGCTCAGTGGTTAAGTACCCCGAGTTCAATCTCTGGTACCAAAATAAAAACAACAACAACAACAATAATAATAATAAATGGAAAAGAGCTTAGGATGTGGCTCAGTGGTTAAGCACCACTAGGTTCAATCCCTAGTATCAAAATAATAATAATAATACTATTATTCTTAATGGGGAGGTTTAATTAGCTAAATCTTCATCTTTTTTAATATTTAGTTTTTAGTTGTAATTGGACACAATATCTTTATTGTATTTATTTTATTATTTTTATGCGGTGCTGAGGATCGAACCCAGGGCCTTGCATGTGCTAGACGAGTAATCTACCACTGAGCCACAATCTCAGCCCCTAAATCTTCACCTTTCTTCCAATTTTTCTTTTCTATTCGTTCGTTCTTTCTTTTTTTGTATGTGGTGATCCAGTGATAAGCAAATCCTTATCTTTCAAAGGTGGGAGTGAATACATACCTAAATTTCTAAATTTGATACATTAAGAAATATTAGTGACTTGGGGGACTGAGGCAAGAGGATTGCAAGTTTGAGGCCAGCTTCTGCAACTTAGACCCTGTTTCAAAATAAAAAATAAAAAGGGAGCCGCTGGGGTTGTAGCTCAGTGGTAGAGCGCTTGCCTAGCATGTGTGAGACCCTGGATTCGATCCTCAGCACCACATAAAGATAAATAAATAAAATAAAGGTATTGTGTCCATCTACAACTATGAGAGAGAGAGAGAGAGAGAGAGAGAGAGAGAGGGGGGGGGGGATGTAGTTCAGTATTAAAGCATCCCTGAGTTCAATCCTGTGAGGGTGGCCTTAGGCCTGAGCCTAAGCAACTCCGTTTTATTTTTTTATTTTTTTAAAGAGAGAGTGAGGGGGGGGGGAGAGAGAATTTTTAATATTTATTTATTTATTTAGTTCTCGGCGGACACAACATCTTTGTTGGTATGTGGTGCTGAGGATCGAACCCGAGCCGCACACATGCCAGGCGAGCACGCTACCGCTTGAGCCACATCCCCAGCCCCTAAGCAACTCCATTTTAAAAACTCCAGTTTGAAACCTGCAGTCTCACCAGGCATACCCACAGAGCCCTCCAGTATGGCCACAAACAAGTTACTTCCCCTCACCTTGATAAACAGAGTGAAGCCCCTGGCAGGCTGTCCTCCCCAGGGTAAATTATGTCACTAAGAAATCTGGTGGTAGCTGATAAGGATTGAAAGGGGGGTCAAAAAACCCCAAAATTTAGTATAAATAATAGAGCAAATGAACAAGGATTCAGCCAGCCGAAACAAGGATGCTGGAGAGCCTGATGAGGACCTGACATCCCATCACTCATCATTTCCAGAGCCTCTGCTTGATCCTCACTGCTCTCAAACTCTACTGCCTCGTCTGGACTTCGTGAGAGCCGCAACTCCTCCCTATGACCCTCTCCTCAACCGGTCATCCCACTCCATGCCAGGAAAAGCCTGCCTTGGTTCCAGACCTGGTCACCGCGGTCTAAGTGAGTGTGCATCTGCTGGACTTAACGCCTAAGGCTTGAGACTTTTGAACTTAGCATGCAGATGGAATGTCTGTCATTAGCCTATCATGATTAAATGTGTTTTACAATGCTTAAAATTAATCTAGAATTGTTTGCTGTGAATTAATTAATCTAGAATTGTTTGCTGTGCCTAGCATTAAGGATTGTGGTTTTCTTGATTAATAACCTGTAGTGTGAAATTGTATTGAGTGATCCGAGTGAATACAGCATTGAAAAGGGCAGAAGCACGTGGACCTTCTTTGTTTCTCCCCCTGGACTGCATAATTCACACCTTTTGCCCATCACAACAAGTCCACCATACAGAAAACAAAAACAAAAGAGAAAGAGAGAGAGGGAGAAATATTAACATAGAAACTTACTCAGTTATAAAGTGACTACCTGAAAAGCAACACCAGAGCAAGGAGCAGGGAAGACATGGCAAAGGGGATGTGACATTCTATTATGAGTCTAAGTCTGTTAATTTTTATCTATTGCAAATATAAATTTAATTTCTTAATACAGTTAATAAAAATAAGAGCCAAGGGGCTGCGGTTGTGGCTCAGTGGTGGAGCACTCGCCTAACACATGCAAGGTTCGATCCTCAGTACCACATAAAAAATAAATTAGTAAAATAAAGGTATTATATTTGGGCTTGGGCTCAGTGGTAGAGCACCCGCCTCGAACGTGTGAGGCACTGGGTTTGACCCTCAGCACAACATAAAAATAAAGATATTGTGTCCAACTACAACTAAAAAAAAATAAGAGCTAAGTTGGACTGAAAATAGATATAATTGTTCTTATATCCAATATGGGAGGAATTACTGTTAGATATAGAATATTTTAAAATATAGTACATAACAAAACATAATTAAATAAATAAGAAATTTGGTAATAGTTTCTTAAATTATTAATATTTTTGCTTTTGCCACTTTATTCCCTAAGTAATTATGCCTTGTTTAGAGATTTCTAGACAAATGAGGTAGTTGTTGAATATAACTCATTAAACATGATTTTCAAGTCAATCCAGGACCTGTTTGGTTAAAAACAGCCTGAGGTTTGGCTACAGATTGATCAAAGTTTTCTGGAAAATTCCTTTTCTAGAAATAAATAAAATAAAATAGTATCCATGGTGTGCACATCTGTAATTCCAGCAATTTGGGAGGTCTCAAGTTCAAGGCCAGCCTGGATAATTTAGCAAGACACTGTCTTAAAATAAAAAATAAAAAGGGATAGGGATACAGCTCAGTTGTAGAATGCCCCTTCGTTCAATCCAGTATGGTTTGGGGTCAGGAGAGGAGTGTATAAATAGCATAGAGGAACTCTCAGTAGTTGGTGTCTTCTTCATTCAACAAGGGCCAGGGTTGTACTTTCCATGTTGCACCCCTGGAGAGTGAAGCATGATAAGTAACTTCCTGCCACTTCACTTTCCTTCAGTACAGACTGAGCAGGGAGAATGGGAAGTGCTTTATCTCCCCCACAGTTGCTCAGAACAAGTAGTTGTGACCTGAAGAACTCTCACAGGGCTGAATTCTTATCCATGTTTTGAATACAGTTTGGATTTTTTTTAAAGAGATAATCTAACAAATATCTTTATTACATTAAAAATTCTGTATACTAAAAGCCAAATGTGGGCTGCAGTTGTAGCTCAGTGGCAGAGCGCTTGCCAAGCATGTATAAGGCCCTGGGTTCAATCCTCAGCACCACATAAAAATAAATAAAAATAAAGGAATTGTGACCATCTACAAAAAACAAAAAAAGCCAAATTTGTTTCCTTCCAAATATTTTGATTCACTTTCCTATAACCTAGTTTGTATTCTGTGTTTTATTTCAGTATAGGAATTAAACCCAGGGGTGCTTTACCACTGAGCTACACCCCCAGCCCTTTTTATTTTTTATTTTGAGATAGGGTCTCACTAAATTGCTGAAGCTAGCCTTGAACTTTTGATCCTTCTGTCTCAGCCTCTCGAGTAGATAGGATTAGAAGTATGCTCCACCACACGAAATTGATTGACTATAATCTTACATAAAAATCTATTTAAGGCTGGGGATATAGCTCAGTTGGTAGAATGCTTGGCTTGCATGCACAAGGCTGTGGATTCAATCCACAGTACCCCCTCCCCCCCAAAAAATCTCTAGTTGTTCTTTTGCCATATTTTGAGATAAGGGCAGAATAGGGATGGTGCAGGTAGAAGGTTCTGGTCCCATTTTAGTGCATATATATGAAGGGAAAAACTTAACAATACTCATCCAGTAAGATGAACACTAGTTTTTCAATGATTGATTAAACAAATACACACTGAGTACATATTATGCATCAGGCACTAGGTGAGTTGGTAATATTCTGTATAAAGACAGGGCTAGAGACATTATTCTATTCCTAGTAGCTCTGTCCTTGAAATTTTAAAAACATGTTATTTAATGTAAGGTTTCTTAACTTTGGTATTGCTGACATTTTGGATAATTCTTCGTTGTGGGTGTACTATGCATTGTAAGGACATTTGTTCATTTGGCGGACTGGGGTTGGAACCCAGGGCTTATGTGCTAGTGAAATGCTCTACCACTAAGCTACATTCCCAGTCCCACCATGGCATATTTAGCAGCATTCTTGGTTTCTACCAATGCCAATGCCACCTCCCTCCTCAGTTGTGACAATGTCTTCAGATATTGTGAAATGTCCCCTGGGGGAAAAATTGTCCCTTGCTGAGAACCACTGAGTATGATCATATTTTTTAAAGATCTAAAGTTTATTCAGTTTTTGAGATACTACTATTGTGCCAACCTTGCCCATTTCTTACATGATTACTTGTCCTACATGTCATTGAACATTTGAACTTGAGAGATATAAACCACAATGTATTCTGATTCTCAGATAAGATAAATGGGTATTGCAGTTGAGTGACATTTTCAACTAACTTATGAATAGCAGAACAAATACTGTTCTATATTTTTAGCTTAGGGAGGTTTATCTTAGACCATGCATGGCTGATAAAAATGTGAAATCTGAGCTCTGAGGATTTCTCTTGAGCTAACCAGATGGTGTGCTTATGATCTGCCTACAACATCTTCCCATTCTTTTTAAATAAAAAGCTATTTTTTACCTTCCCCTTTTAAGATCACATGCTTTTATATTTTTTGAAGTAAAAAAAACATATATCCAGGTTATGTTAGACACTTAACTATCACAAGGACTTATGAAAATCTAAGGAAAATGTCACCTACCTTTATGTTCTTTACATTCATCTTCTAATATCCACACTAAACATAGGCTTCCACTCTATCTTAATAACAACAACACACACACACTTATGTGCCAGGCAGCATTCTAAGTTATTTTACATATATTTAAAAAATTTACATGTCTTTCTTTGGTTTAATTTCAGACAGAAAATTTGCAAAAATAGTACTAAGAGTTATTGTGGATACCTTTCACCCAGATTAACCAATTGTTATTTTACTATATTTGCGCCACCAGTCCCTGCTCACTCCCTTGTGCTCACTCTATCTCAACACAGTCTTATTCTTTACTCAATAGCACATATTCCTTTGATTTTTTATTAATTTTGTTGCTCAAATCATTCAGATTTAGTCAGTGAGAGTCCCTTCAAACAGGTTCCTGTGGATTTTATATATATATAAAATATATGCTTAGCACCTCACTTTTGCTAAGGCTGGCTTTGAACTTCCGATCCTCCTTCCTCAGCCTCCCCAGCCTCTGGGAGTATAGGCGTGTGCCATCCTCAACAATTTAGTGAGGCATTAAGCAACTCAGTGAGACCCTGTCTCTAATAAAATACAAAATAGGGCTGGAGATGTGGCTCAGTGGTTGAGTGCCCTGAGTCAAAAAAAAAAAAAAAAAAATATATATATATATATATATGAAACTGAGGATTGAACCTAGGGGCAATCTACCACTGAGCTACATCCCTAGCCCTTTTTATTTTGAGGCAGGGTCTCGCTAATTTGCCCACGCTGGCCTTGAACTGCAGTCCTGCCTCAGTCTCCCAGGTAGCTGGGATTACAGGTATGCAATTACTGTACCAGTCTCCCTGTGGCCTTTAACATGGCACAAAACAGTAATGTTGGGCACATCTTTATTTATTTTTTCGGGGGAATGGGGATTGAACTTAGGAGCACTAAACTACTGAGTCACATTCCCAGCCCTATTTTGTATTTTATTTAGAGACAGGGTCTGAGTTGCTTAGTGCCTCACTTTTGCTAAGGCTGGCTTTGAACTTGCAATCCTCCTTCCTCAGCCTCCCCAGCTTCTGGGAATATAGGCGTGTGCCACCCTCAGCAATTTAGTGAGGCGTTAAGCAACTCAGTGAGACCCTGTCTCTAATAAAATACAAAATAGGGCTGGGGATGTGGCTCAGTGGTTGAGTGTCCTGAGTTCAAACCCTGGTATTCCCTCGCCCCCCCCCCAAAAAAAAAGTAAAAATAGAATTATCCAATGGGTAGACAGAACTTGAAAATAGATGTATTTATGGGGCTGGGGATGTGGCTCAAGCGGTAGCGCGCTCGCCTGGCATGCGTGCGGCCCCGGTTGGATCCTCAGCACCACGTACAGAGATGTTGTGTCCGCTGAAAAAAACTAAAATAAATAAATAAATTCTCTCTCTCCCCCCCCCCTCCTCTCTCTTAAAAAAAAGAAAATAGATGTATTTATAACTACATATGTGTGCATACCCACATGCATTCATATACATTTTAACATTAAATTTTCATTACACCTCTTATGAAATAGCAAATTTTATTATTCTCATATACTGTTTTGAGGCTCAGAAGAAGTTAAATAACTTGCCAGAGATCTACTAGTTAACTGGTGAGGCTAAGATTGGAAGCTAGACAGTCTGGCTCCAGGCCTATCCTTTTAGCATAAATATTTAAAGATAAAAGGGTTGACAAGGAAGCCTACCCTATATGATCTAAAATCCCTATTGAGGTCTTTGGCTTTAGTGTCATATCCTGTTTTCTATCTGGGAAGGAGGGCAGCAGGGTGTGTACTGTTGGCCTGGGAATGAATCCAAATAATAGAGAATTGTTTTTCTCCTGGAAGACTAATGGTTTGCAACTGCACCAAAGTTGCTATACCTGGCTCAGTCTCCTACTAGGATGAGTTTAGCACTAAAAGGTTTCAGGCCTTCATGGAAATAGACTTCTGGTAAGCCTGCCTACCAATCCAGTTAATATGATCAGTGTTTATCCAGTTAAGAATTCTGATTGCCACACATTGGTTTTAGATTGGTGAAGCAAAATAAACTTTTTGGTAAGAACTTCTTTTTTTTTTTTTTTTTTTAAGAGAGAGTGAGAGAGGAGAGAGAGGAGAGAGAGGAGAGAGAGAGAGAGAGAGAGAGAGAGAGAGAGAGAGAGAGAGAGAATTTTTAATATTTATTTTTTAGTTCTTGGCGGACACAACATCTTTGTTGGTATGTGGTGCTGAGGATCGAACCCGGGCCGCACGCATGCCAGGCGAGCACGCTACCGCTTGAGCCACATCCCCAGCCCCGGTAAGAACTTCTTTTGGAGAGCAATTTTGCCACTTATATTGAAGTAGATAATGTGATGTGCACTCCCTAGAACCCACTGATTTTATTTCTAGATTAATTTCCCATTAAAATAAATGTTACTTGTGTGCACAAAGTGCTTTGCAAAAGAATAGTTCGGGCTGGGGTTGTGGCTCAGTGGTAGAGCACTTGCCTAGCACATGCTAGGCCCTGGGTTCAATCCTCAGTCCCTCATAAAAATAAATAAAATAAAGGTATTGTGTCCAAGTACAACTAAAAAATAAATATTAAAAAAGAATGTTCATAGCTACACTGTATATAAGAGCAGATATATGGCAACAACCTTAATGTTTCATCCACTACAGAATAAATAAATAACAAAAAATGATATTTATGACAGTAGTAGAAATGAATAATTTATAAATTTATAGCTATTTTTATCTCCACAGACGAAAGATGCAGAATACATAGATACCTTTGACATAAAATTTTAAAGCATGCAAAACAATTCTACATACATTACTTAAAAATATGTGCACATGTAGTAAAATTCTATCAAAATGCATGGAAATGAAAAACACCAGATCT
This sequence comes from Spermophilus citellus, assembly GCF_964194105.1. Taxonomy (NCBI): domain Eukaryota; kingdom Metazoa; phylum Chordata; class Mammalia; order Rodentia; family Sciuridae; genus Spermophilus; species Spermophilus citellus. The sequence continues at coordinate 91,105,980 of NC_138193.1, forward strand.
AAAAGAGTCATCAGCACCTGTGTTGACTAAGACTACATTGACACTTACAGGACCAATTCACCAGAATGTGTGAAATCCTACTGGGTGTTGGTCAATCCACATCCAGGTCTGAAGAATAGTAACTGGCCAAAAAGTGCTCATAGGTGAGTTAAGCTAAGCTTTTAGGCAACCATATTCTGTGACAAATTATTTATAATATGCTAACCCGTTACAGAAAGCCTTGTATTCCCTATGCTTTACACATAATTACTATATACGAAAACTTAGTTTTTTTTTTTTTTTTTTTTTTTTTGTACCAGGGACTGACCTCAGGGGCACTCTACCACTGAGCCACATCCTCAGCCCTATTTTGTATTTTATTTAGAGACAGAGTTTCATTGGGTTGCTCAGCACCTTGCTTTTGCTGAGACTAGCTTCGAACTCATGATCCTCCTGCCTCAGCCTCCCAAGCTGCTGGGATTTACAGGCGTGTGCCACTGTGCCCAGCAACTTAATTTTATTTATATATCTTTTTTAGTTGAAGATGGACGCAATACCTTTATTTTATTTATTTTATGTGGTGCTGAGGATTGAACCCAATGCCTTACATGTGCAAGCCAAGCACTCCATCACTGAGCCATAACTTCAGCCCAATTTTATTTATTTTTGTAATATCTTAAAAGGTTGGGGGGAATGTAATTTTATATCCATGTTACCTCATTTTTAAGTGAGTTCTATTTTCTCTCATATAGTTTTCTGAAAGTCAACAGACACTAAAGCAAACTTTTTATCTTTATATAAAATGCACTAAAGAATACTTATATAAAATGTCCATGTTTTAAGACTATATATAGGAAAAAAGAATATTAGTGACTCCAAAGAAACAGAATCCACAGGATTTATATTATACATTAAAAAAAGATTTATTATAGAGTGATTATAGAGGCTGACAGATCTCTTGGTTTTCAGGTAAACTGGCAAGTGATGACCAATGAGAAGTGATGGTGGAGTTCCAGTCTCAAGATTGACAGGCTAGAGATCCGGGAAGAATTGATGTTTTAGTTTGAGTTCAAAACAGAAAAAAATAAATGTCCCAGTTTGTAGGCAGTCGTCAGGCAGGAGGAATTCTCTCTGGTGGAGGAAACTCAGCCTGTTTTGGTCTATTCAAGTCTTCAACTGATTCAATGAGGGCTACCCACATTGGAGAGGGCAATCTACTTTTCTCAGTCTATATCAATTTAAATGCTAATTTCATCCAAAATCACCTTCACAGAAACAACTAATACCCAATGTTAGACCAAATATCTGGGCAACTTATGGCCCAATCAAGTTTATAAATGAAATTACTCATCACAGAAAGGAAATATATCAAAATGATATAATACAATTACTAAATAAGTTTCCCTCGGATTTAGCTCTATATTTTACTTCAAATGGCATACTCTATTTCCTCAGTTTAAATTGTTTTTTAATGCTTTTAGTTTTATAGGTTCAATCACTTTAGTTTTTATAAACTTATAAGACTTAAAAATACTGTTTTTGTTAACACCAAAAAAACTTGTGTTTTTGTTTGTTTGCAGGGGATTGCTTGCTGCGGATTGAATCCAGGGCCTTGTACTTCCTAGGAAGGTACTCTGCAACTGGACTATATCCTATTCCCTGAAATACTTTTCATAATTGATTTTTCATTAAAAAATTTCTTTCTCTCCCCCAAAATACTGGGGATTGAATTCAGGAGCATGCTATCACTGAGCTATATCTCCAGTCCCTTTTATTTTTTGAGATGTGGTCTTGCTAAATTGTCCAGTCTGGCCTAGAATTTGCCATACTCCTGCCTTGGACTCCTGAGTAGATGGGATTACAGATTGTGCCATGATACCCAGTACCCTAAAATATTTCTAACAATATTTTCATATTCTAAATGTTTGCTTTAACTTCAAATTTTCTAATGAAGAAAATATACAAAGCTTGATATGTTTCTAAGTTGCTTTACCACTACAGGCTGCACAAAAGTTCTAATTATTATCACAATTTTGAGCTCTTCAGATATATGACTTCCTCAGAGAATTTTTTTTTTTTTTTTTTTTTGTGGTGCTGGGTACTGAACCCAGGGCCTTGAGCATGCGAGGCAAACACTTTGCCAACTGAGCTGTATTCCCAACCCCTCAGAGAAAATTTTTAATTGTTATCATCAATTTATGATAGTAAATAGTTTACTGGGAAAACACTGAAGATAATTCACTCATATTTTATTGTTATTATTTAGAGATAGTCAAATTTTGTGGTTTTGGGCAAAATTAAAACATTTAGAAATCTTTCTAAAACCTTAGTTGAAATTCCAGGTTTCCTCCCCAGAACCATCTGTTAAAAATCCAAAATATATATATTTTTCCCACAATACTGAGGATTGAACCCAGTGCACTCAACTATTAGGCTATATCCCCAGGCCTATTTTTTGAAATAGGATCTCGCTAGGTTGCTGAGGCTTGCCTCAAATTTGTGATCCTCCTGCCTTACTCTTCTGAGTTGCTGGAATTATATAGGTCTGCAATACCATGCCAGCCCAATAAAGATAGTATATATTTCTTAGTGGAATTATTTTTCGTGGATACCTATAAAAAGGCTGATATTTTTATTCCCAGACTGTTACCTTCTCAGCATCAATGAAAGTCATTAATCTATTATAAATCATAATATTTTGCCTTTTAACTAATTATTAAGATACTTTTATGTGTTAACAATTGTAACTTTGATATAAATGATCTAAAACATTTTGTCAAATAGATGTCTTGTAAATAAGACTAAATTTAATTTGCATTTAGTCTGTATTAACAAATATTCAATGCCTGAAAAACCTTGATTGTATTTAATATTAACAATAAGGTAGGTGGTATTAACTATTTAAATGAACCTTTAAAAGTATTGTTTGCTTGCCAGGCACGGTGGCACATGCCTGTAATCCGGGCAATTCAGGATGCAGAAGCATGAAGACCTCTAGTTTAAAGCCAGCCTCAGCAAAAGCAAGGCACTAAGCAACTCAGTGAGACCCTGTCTCTAAATAAAATACAAAAAAGGGTTGGGGATGAGACTCAGTGGTTGAGTGCCCTTGAGTTCAATCACAAGTATACTCCTCACCCCCAAAAAAGTTGTTTGCTCAACTGAAACACAGTTTCAATGTGGTGGCATATGCTTTTTTTTTTAATATTTATTTTTTAGGTGTAGATATACACAATACAATGCCTTTATTTTTATGTGGTGCTGAGGATAGAACCTGGGTCCTGCCCATGCTAGGCGAGAGCTCCACCGCTGAGCCACAATCCCAGCCCTGGCATATGCTTTTAATCCCAGGGATTTGGAATGTTAACAATTTTGAGGTCAGCCTTGACAATTCAGCAAGACCCCGTTTTAAAAATAAATAAATAAATAAGGACTGGGAGTGTGGTTCAGTAGTAGAGGGCCTCTGGATTCAATACCAGTAGAAACAAAACTCTTAGGTAAAATATTATAAATCTTCATTTCAAATTCTTTTTTTTAAATTTTTTAATATTTATTTTTTAGTTTTTGGCATATACAACATCTTTGTTTGTATGTGGTGCTGAGGATCGAACCCGGGCTGCACGCATGCCAGGCGAGCGCGCTACCGCTTGAGCCACATCCCCAGCCCCATTTCAAATTCTTTACTGTTGAAGCTGATACATATTTCCTCCTAAATTTTTCATTGATGATTACAAATCTTTTTTTCAGCTTTGAGTTTTAAGTGAACCTGTGTGTGAAATGTGCATTTTGCACTTTAAACACTAAGTTTTTGATAACTGTTAGCACTCAATATTCACATTACTTGGAATAAGTCATTTTTCATTCTAGAAAAATTTGTTTTAATTCTTTCACACCATCAAGACATTTCAGGGGGCTGGGGTTTTGGCTCAGTGTTAGCGTGCTTGCCTAGCACGTGTGAGGCCCTGGGTTCGATCCTCAGCACCACATAAAAGTAAATAAACAAAATAAAAGCTATGGACCCTTTAAAAAAAAAAAAGACATTTCAGGATGGTTTAAATCATGGTCTAGACTATAATTCATTGATATATTCTTTCAGTTTTAGAATATGAACATTTAGAACATTTAAATGGATGTTAAGAAGTTTATCAATACTTTGTTGACATCTCAGTCTGAATTTTCCAACTTACAACTTTTACTTGAAACATCTATTTAGAAAGGTGTACATGTCGGGGGTGGCTGGGATTGTGGCTCAGCCGCAGAGCGCTTGCCTAGTACGTGTGAGGCCCTGGGTTCAATTCTCAGCACCATATAAAAATAAAGGTGTTGTGTCCAACTACAATTGAAAAAAATATATATATTTTAAAAAGCGTACATATTGTAAGGGTTCAATTTAATATATTTTTGCAAAACTAAATGTACCAATTAATTAGCATCCAGATTAAGAAACAGAACACACTAACATCCTAGAAGCCCAAATCCTTTTACCATCTGTCAGCTACTTCCTTCTCACTCAAGGGTAACTAATATCTTGTTTTGGACTTCACATAAATAGAAAAATTATATATTCTTTTTGTCTGGCTACTTTTGCTATATCTCACATTTCTGAGGTAACTGTAGCAAATTATTATTATGTGTAGTTATAGTAATTATTATTATGTGTAGTTATATATTATGTAAATATACAACAATTTTTCTTATTTTTGTACCAGGGATTGAACTCAGGGGCACTTGGCCACTGAGCCACATCTCCAGCCCTCCTGTGTAAACGCAAAAAACAGGGTCTCACTGAGTTTCTTAGCACCTTGCTTTTGCTAAGGCTGGCTTTGAACTTGAGGTCCTCCTGACTCAGCTTCTTGAGCTGCTGGGATTACAGGTGTGTGCCACTCTGCCCAGGAAATATGACAATTTTCAATTTGGGTTTCTAATTTTGGTTATGAATGGTAGTGAATGGTTAACAATTATGAATCATCTCAATATGAACACTTACTGATCTAATATGGTAGCAAGTAGCCATATATAGTCCTTCAAACTTAAAATTGGAAATTAGTTCCTCATTTGCACTACCCTTACTTCAAGTGCTCAACAAATATCTATATATGACTAGCAATTACTATATGAATCCATTCTTTCTTACCAACAGAACTTTAACTCTGTTCAGGGCAGAAATGCACACTGCTTAAAATATCTCCCCATACTCTTGTAGCAAGAGGGGGTCAGGTGATTCAGTTTTGTCCAAAAAGACAGAGGTGGAAGCCACTGACTGGGGCTTCTAGTGAATTTTTTTTTTTTTTTTGGTTCTGTGAATTGAACCTAGTGGCACTTAACTACTGAGCCACATCCCAAGCCCTTATTAATATTTTATTTAGAGATAGGGTCTTACTAAATTACTTAGGGCCTCCCTTGGTTGCTGAGGCTGGCTTTGAACTTGTGATCCTATTGCCCCGGCCTCCTGAGTCACTGGTATCATAGTCATGCACCACCACGCACGGCTAGACAAATTTAAAAAAAAACTTTTTTTAACCAGGAACACTCTACGACTTACATCCCCAGCCCTATTTGTTTTGAGATAGGATCTTACTAAGTTGCCCAGGCTGGCATGGAACTTGCCAGTTCTTCTGCCTCAGCCTCCAAGACTCTAGGATTACAGGTATGTGCCACCACCCTGGTTTACTATGACATTCTTGTTACATGTCTCTCAGGACATTTTGTTGGGTGTATATTAGAGTAGAACTGCATATTTTGGTGCTTAGTATTAAAAACACAGAGTTCTGGTTCTATATTTCTAATCAAAAGCTTTGACAAAGCAAGCATATACCTACAATGTCAGATGAAGCTGAAATATGTGTTCAATTTCATTAATTATGGAACTTTAGCCAAAGTGGCTTTCATTTTCTTCCATTCACTTGCTAATCCTTCTTAATGGAGTAGTCCTCCCTACCTTCCTTGTCCAGGTAACTTTTATTTATTCCCATGATTTCAGTTTAAGCATCACTGTCTCAGACAAGGAAGGTTTCTTTTTAATTCCTCCATTATATATTCTCTTACCACCACAAATCTTTTTTTATTTGTTGCAATTGTTTTACAATTTGTGATATAAATTGGTTGTCTTCCTCAGTAATATAAGCTGATTAAAGTGTTCTCTTCTTTGCGTGTTATTATACTCCTCACCTAGTTCACTACCTGGCACATGTAAGGAGTCAATAAATACTTGACTATATATTGTGCCTTCACTCAAGGTACCAACTGCAACATTTCATTCTTCAGGTCCTCATCAGTACATCCTTTGAAAATGAATTTGTATTAGGTTAAGATTTTGCTAAGTCCCATTTGGAAGATCAAATATGAGGGATTTACCACCTATGACCATCATCATAAACAAGAATACTTTTACTGGAGAGACTAATTATCATGGCAGGTAACTGTGCATAGGATTATAAAATATATGGTTGTCTCATCAAATGATATTTATATTTTAAGATACTTTACCTGGAGAATTAATTACATAAAAGCTCTATTATACAACAGAACAAAATTCAACATGCTTTCATATGATAATCCTTATTATATGGAAAGCAGTAATCATTTGTTTTATTTCTCCTTTATCATCAGATGACAAATTTTTCCCAATAACATCTCTTTGTATAATTTCACTTCATCCATGTAAATGCTTCACCAAGTTTTCTTTTTTCCTTGTTTTGTTTTTAATAAAAATTGCTCAATAACATCTATTATAGGAAAAAGTGTTAAATTTTTTTAATATTTATTTTTTAGTTGTAGTTGGACACAATAGCTTTATTTCACTTATTTATTTTTATGTGGTGCTGAGGCTCGAACCCAGGGTCTCACACATGTGAGGCGAACGCTCTACCACTAAGCCACAACCCCAGCCCCAAATATTTTTTTTTTAATAGTACTGAGGATTGAACACAGTGACAGTGTACCCTAAGCTATATCACTAGCCCTTTTAAAATTTTTAGACAGTCTCACTAAGTTGCCCAGGCTGGCCTTGAACTTGTGATCCTCCTGCCTCAGGCTCCTGAATAGCTTGGATTACAGGCATGCACCACTGTATGCAGCTTGGAGTAAGGTTTTATTTTAAAAACAAAAGTGTTGGGGCTGGGGATGTGGCTCAAGCGGTAGCGCGCTCGCCTCGCATGTGTGTGGCCCGGGTTCGATCCTCAGCATCACATACAGACAAAGATGTTGTGTCCGCCGATAACTAAAAAATAAATATTAAAAAAATTCTCTCTCTCTCTCTCTTTAAAAAAAAAAAAAAAAGTGTCACAAGTTCCTGAAGACATAGAATAGCTAAAATGTGCACTAATAATAATGTAAAAACCAAATAACTATCATTTAAAAATACTCAACTAGTTTTGTGGAATATGAAAAATACTGTTTTTATTTTATTCAAAATTTTCCCCCAGTGCTAGGGATTGAACCCAGGACCTTGGGCATTCTAGGTAAAGACTCTATCACTGAGGTATACCCCAGCCCTTTTTACTTTTTATTTTGAGAGAGGGTCCCACTAAGTTGTTTAGGGTTTTGCTAAATTGCTGAGGCTAGCTTTGGACTTGTGATCCTCCTGCCTCAGCCTTCTGGGTTGCTGGAATTACAACCATGCACCACCATGCCGGGCTCAATGTTTTATTACATCAAAAATTTTAAGCCAAGTACAGGGGTGCATTGCCTGTCATCCCAGAAACTAGAAGGGCTAAGATAGAAGAATAGCAAATTCAAGGCCAGTTTGGGCAAATTTGAGAGACTCTTGTCTCAAAATAAGACAAGAAAAAGGGTGAGAGGTGGCTGGGAATATAACCCAATGGTAGAGTGCCCCTGGGTTCGATCCCCAGAACTGTCAAAAGAAGTAAGAAGTAAAAAATGATTACATTTTCAACAATACTTAAATAAACATCTACTTTGTATTTTACGTTAATACAAATTTTTACTAATTTAGAACTACATATTAAGATATTAATTTGGGGGAATTTTTTTTTAGAAATGGACATACTATTATATATAAAACAGTCTTATAGGCCTTTAGATATAAAGGATTTATAATGGCTCATAAAATTTTAGAGATCTTAGTAAACTACTTTTTTTTTTTTTTTGGTAGTGCTGGGAATTGAACCCAGGGCCTCATGCATGTGAGACAGGAACTCTACCAACTGAATTATATCCCCAGCCCTAAAGTACTGTTTGTAGAACATGACTACTTAATTTTATTCTATATCTTTAGGTATAAACATGATCCATAAGTGAATTTTTTTTGGGGGGGGGTACTGGGTATTGAACTCAGGGACATTCAATCACTGAGGCACATCCCCAGCCCTATTTTGTATTTTATTTAGAGACAGGGTCTCACTGAGTTCCTTAGTACCTCACTTTTGCTGAGGCTGGCTTTGAACCCTAGATTTCCTGCCTCAGCCTCCCAAGCCACTGGGAATACAGGCGTGTACCACTGTACCAGGCCATAAGTGAACTTTTTTTTTTTTAATATTCAATTTTTTAGTTGTAGTAGGACACAATACCTTTATTTTATTTATTTTTATGTGGTGCTGAGGATTGAACCCAGGGCCTCACACGTGCTAGGTGAGCATTTTATCATTGAGCCACAACCCCATCCCAAGTGAACTTTTTATGTAAATCTTTTTTTGGGTGGATTTGGGTGTCTGGGGATTGAACCCAGGTCTTTACCCCTGTGATGCAAGCATTTTACCACTGGGCTATACCCCCAATTCTATGCACATCTTAAAGCAATGATAATTTTAAAAAATTAAACTGTTTTTTGATAGAGGTAGTCTGAAATATCCCTGACCTGGTCCTGACCTCTAAGCTTTTGGGGGAAGATTCCAAGAGTCAGCACTATGAACACCAAAAAACACACTGTAACAAAGGATTGACCTCACGAATTTCTAAGCATGACAAATGCTTATCTTACAATTGCTACTTCCATAGTCATACATCTTTCCTTACTATTTATTGTTTCAAATTCTAGAAGCTTTATGTTTCTGGTGTTTTTAGTCTGTTTTCCTAAACCCCCTTTTCTACATTTTTCCTAGTTTAAAATAAACTTTCTGGGGGCTGAAGGTAAAGCTCAATGGTAGAGTGCTTGCCTAGCAAGTACAGGTCCTGTGTTCAATCCCCAGCACCCAAAAACTAAATAAATTAATTAAATAAACTTTTTTTTTTTTTTTTTTTGGAGGCATTGGGGAAAGGGAGAAAGATGGGCTTGATACCTTGCTAATATGCAGGCTTGATTCCAAAGTGCTGGATATTTCCTGATGAATAAGTTTGCTAAAGGAACACATACCAAGAGATAACCATGTTATCATTTTGAGGACAGCAGTTAACTCTTCCAGGTTAACTGCAGAAAGGAAAATACAATAATTTGCTGATAGTTAGTAGGCATTTGCTATTTTATGGACATAAATAAATTGTGTGTTTGTGTGTGTGTGTGTGTGTGGTGCTGGGGCTCAAACCCAAGACCTTGAATACATGCTAGACAAGTGCTCTACTGAGCTACATTCCTAGCCCAAAATATTTTATCTGATTTACAAATATTAAAGATATATGTAAAATCTATGAATTATTTACAACAAAAATTTCACTAATAAAAATTTCTTAATATTTCCTTTAGAAAAAAATTGTACATTTGTTAGAGAGTGCCTGATACTTGTTAAAATATCAAGTAATACAGGACAAGGTGTTATAAAACAAAACACACAGCTGGGAAACATTTTATTTTTTTCTACTTCATATAACATTGCTCAGGACCACAAGATTTTATGTCTTTTTCCCATACTTCTCTGATTTAGGAGTATCACTTAAAAATATTTACTGATACTATAAATATCATTGTTTTTCTATATATTAATAACTTTAATGAATGCCATATGCTCTTGTTCCTTTGGTCAGAAAGATAAACAGAAACTTTAAGTCAGATGTTTAAGACATTCAAAATGGTTTTTAAAAGCATACTTTCACAAATCATGTCTACATCAGCAGCTATTATTTTAAAAATTACATACAATTTAAAAAACAAATTTTAAATTTTAAATAAAAAAGATTAATGGCCAATTGAAGAAAAGTTTAAGCATCATATTTTAATTTTTAGGCTATTCAGAAATATATTTTGTGAATAATAAGAATTATTTCATAAATATATATGTATAAATATAAATATATATCTACAGGATCTGTGATGCAGGAGAAAACTCGTTAAAAAAAACATTGCACTTTTAGATTATCAGGATGCTGTCAAATTTATCCTTCAAGTGAAATACAATTACCGAGTCAGGTGCTTTTGGCACAAATTTTTAGGTGAATATTAACACAATCTTAAAAACACAATGCTTTCATATTTTATTCACTGGAATATGAAGAATCAAACAGTTTAGAATTCTGACCAAAAAATCCCAGATAACTGTAACTGCTTAATTACATACAAAAAATAGTTGTAAAAAGATCTTAAACCTTCCTTTTCATCTCAAACGTGAAAGTTTACCAGCAACGTTTTTTTCCAATCCCTTTAGCAAGAATTCCCAGCCTACATACAAATGTAACATTGTCTTTTTCTACTCATGAATGAACTTGGATCACACCCCAGTATATAAAGACAAAAAATAAATGTATAATAAAAAGATTGGATAAATCAGGAGAGGCTTTTTGGTCTTGAATTCTTCACCCACTAACAATGAAGCAGCACTGTAGGCAGCCCAAAACACACCAAACAGCTTAAAAAAAAGAAAAAGGAAGAAAAGAAAGACAAAAGGCAGCACATTAGCAAATCAAATACCTTTTTGGTTATCATAGAGTAAAAATAATGTTTACAATATTTTAAAAAATCAACCACCAATTGTGGTAAACAATAACTAAAAATATTAAAAACATTAAGAATGTTCATCCTTGCTCTGTTCCTTAACCATGAGATGGTCTTTTTAAAAAATGAAACCTGTATATCATAATAATCACTTGGGGTGTCTTCTGCAAATGCCCTACCACTGAGCCAGTCCCCAATCCTGATAAAGCCAATTTTTGAAAAAGTTATTGGGCCAAATTCTTAAAACAAAATTACCCTCAAGAGATAGAAAATTGTTAAAAAGCAGGAGAACAGATTAAAAAAAAATATATTCCCAAGCCCATTTTGAGAAAGGGTCTTGCTAAATTGCTCAGGCTGGCTTCAAATGTGTGACCCTGCTGCCTCTGCCTCCCAAGCAGCCAGGATTACAGGCATGTCTACTTTGCCTGGCTTAGTCACTTTAGACATTTTATAACATAAAATGAGGCGAAAAATCAAGGATACTATAATAGAAACAGACAGCATTAGCCAGAATGTCTCAAACATGCAATGTTAACAATTAGGCCAAATAATTCTTTGTTATGATGAGCTGTCCTGCCCTCTGCCTACCATGTGCCCTCTACACACCATGCCAATAACCTCCTCCTGTCTATGATACTCAAAAATGCCTCTAGATATTTCCAAACATGCCTGGGGGAAAAATTGACTTCAGTTGAGAACTAGAACAGTTTTTCTTAAAAACAAATAAATAAATAAATAAATGATGATAATAAGATATTGGAAAACTGACTGAAACATACTTGGGATGGTCCAAGTTTCTACCATGCTTTTTAAATATTAAAAAAAAAAGACCCACAAAATAACTGAAGCGGGGCTGGGGATGTGGCTCAAGCGGTAGCGCGCTCGCCTGGCATGCGTGCGGCCCGGGTTCAATCCTCAGCACCACATACAAACAAAGATGTTGTGTCCGCCGAGAACTAAAAAATAAATATTAAAAAATTCTCTCTCTCTCTCCTCTCTCACTCTATCTTTAAAAAAAAATAACTGAAGTGTACAGAAAGATATAAAGAAATACATAAAGTAAAATTATGATCAAATTGCATTTATATATCAGGATGTTTTGTTATAAATGGTTAGATAATGTATTATAGGAATTAAATGTTAAAATTAGTGCTTGTAGATTAAACTGTATTGTAATCCTAGAATTAACTGGACTGAAATTAGAAATGTGTATAATAGTCCACTATATCCACAAAAGATTAAATGATTAGGGAAAAAAATTAGCAAAGAAAAATCTGAAGTTTAAAAACAATTTTAAGAGCTAGGTGCAGTGGTGCACACCTGTAATTCCAGTGACTCTGGAGGCTGAAGCAGGAGGATTTTAAGTTCAAAGCCAGCCTCAGCAACTTAGCCAGGCCCTGAGCAACTTAGCAATACCCTGTCTCAAAATAAAAAAATAAAAAGGGCTGGGGATCAATCTCCAGTACTGACCAAAAAAAAAAAAAAAAAAAAATTAAGAAACCTGATTTTATTCTAAATTTTAAATGATATTTTCAAAAGATATTTCTGTTTTATGATACATTCATATGTTGTATAAAAAATATTAAGGACCAACTTTCATTAGAGCTAATGACTAAAAGTACAATACTTTTAGTAATTTTAAGTGGTTTCAGAAATATTCAAACATGATTAACCAAGTAAAAGAAAACATGGCATAAAGTAACCCTAAATGACTTAGTAAAGTTCATAAAGCTAGAATAATTAAATGCCAGCATGAGGCTTGCTGCTGAATCCTGAGATTTTTAAACTAAATTCTAATAATGCCAATTAGATAAAAAAGATTTCAGGGTAAGAATGTAGAGGAAAGGAAGCTTTTCTTGGTTTGAAGTATTCAAACAGTTTGAACACAGAAAGACGATCTCAAAATAATCTTATATATATATATCTGTAATAACAGTTATCCTTGGAGTGCCTACTGTGTGCCAACCACTGCATCTATATACTTTAAAATCTTCACAACAAATCCTTAAAAACCAGTTGTTAAGACATCCAGTGTTGCTAGGTGCAGTGACACAGGCTGATAATCCCAGTGACATGGGAGGCTGAGGCAGGAAGATTACAAGGCCAGCCTTACTCAGCAAGTAAGAGAGATAAAAAGAGTTGGGGATGTAGTGCAGTAGTAGATTGGGTCACTGGGCCCAATCCCTAGTACCGCTACCAAAAAAAAAAAAAAGAACAAAAGAGATTCCCATTAGTATGAACAAATTGAGAATAAGAAAAGTTAAGATACCTTCAGAAGACTAGAAGGTAAAAAAATCATGTAGAAACAGGATTTGAATTCAGAACTGATTGGTTCCAAAATGCACGTTCCTTTTTTTTTTTTCTCTTTTGATAATGGGGATTAAACTCAGGGGCACTCAATGACGATCACTGAGCCACATCCCCAGCCCTATTTTGTATTTTTAATTTAGAGACAGGGTCTCAGTTGCTTAGTGCCTTGCCATTGCTGAGGCTGGCTTTGAACTTCTGATCCTCCGGTTTCAGCCTCCTGAGCCACTGGGATTATAGACATGTGCCAACACACCCGGCTCAAAATGCCCAATGATTATTAAAGGATGTTCTCTTTTCCAAAATACTACTATTCTTTAATTTTTTTAAAAAAATTATCCTTTTTAGTTTTACATAACAATATGAGTCTATTTTGACATATTTATACAAACTGAGAAACAGTTTTAGATTATCACAGTCTTAGAGGATTAGGAAACTTTTGCTTTACTAGAAAACAATAAACTACTTCATGTAATTCATTACCACATAACTTACTTTTATAAGTGTAGACACAACTTCAAATGATCCAACCACCAAAAGTACTGGAGCTATTACAATGAGAGGAAGTAATGAATATCCTATAACTCCAAGAACTTGGCCATATGCAACCTGTAGATTTTCAAAATTTTAAATAAATATCATAGAAATCAAGATACTCATTTTAATCACTATTAATCATAAAATATTCATTGTACTTACATAAGTGTGAGAATTAATAAGAAATCAAAAAGTATCATACCCAATATATTTCAAATTATCATATATTCTGCAATGTTCCTAGGCCCTAGCACCAACCACCTTGGTTTCAATTAACATTTGCTGATGATACTCAAAATTTATATTTATAGCCCTACCTCTCTTTTGAGTTTCAGGATTATTTATCTAATCACCTTCCTTATATATCTACATTTTATTTTGTCTCTACTTTCCCTAAGTTGTGGAGGATTAAAGGCACAACAAACAACTTAGTTAGATGAAAAATCCAAGGCCCAGAGAAGCTAGATGTGACAAATGCAGACCAGAAGGGAGGGAGGGCAGCCAGGAGAGACTGAAGAGAAATATATTAGTGAATTCTATATACCAAGTTCTGACAGAGGCCTTCAAACTATAAAGATCCAATTAAGAAACAACTCTCTATGAAGTATGCATTATTGTTCCATTATGAAGAAATTTTTTGGCACCAGGGAGAACCCAGAGGCGCTTAACCACTGAGCAACATCCCCAACCCTTTTTGTTTTTTGGTTTTCAGGTACCAGAGATTGAACTCAGGGACACATGACCACTGAACAACATCTCAATCCTATTTTGTATTTTATTTAGAGACAAGGTCTCACTGAGTTTTTTAGCACCTCACTTTTTGCTGAGGCTGGCTTTGAACTCATGATCTTCCTGCCTCAGCCTCCCTACCGCTGAGATTACAGGCGTGCGCCATTGTGCCTGGCCCTTTTTGTATTTTATTTAGAGACAGGGTCTCACTATCTTGCTTAGGATCTCATGAATTTGCTGAGGCTGGCTTTGAAATCCCTAACCTCCTGCCTCACCTCCCCAGCCACCAGGATTACAAGTGTGCGCCACCATACCTGGCTAAGAAACTGTTTCTTTCTTTTTTTTTTAAATTTATTTTTTAGTTATTGGTGGACACAACATCTTTGTTTGTATGTGGTGCTGAGGATCGAACCCGGGCCGCAGGCATGCCAGGCAAACGCGCTACCGCTTGAGCCACATCCCCAGCCCAGAAACTGATTCTTGATTAGACCAAATACTGTACTCGGGAAAGCAAAGCTGGTAAGTGATGAAATCCAATTAAGATCAAGGTTTCTTAACTCTTAAATCACACAAACAATTTTAGTGATATCTATTTTTTCATAGACATAGACTATGTTTGTCCAGGATATAAGAAAAATATACATTAAAATATAATTTTAGGGGCTAGGGTTCCAGCTCAGTGGTAGAGTGCTTGCCTGGCATGTGTGAGGCACTGGGTTCAATCCTCCATACCACATAAAAATAAATAAGATAAAGGTATTATGTTCATCTACAACTAAAAAAATTTTAAAATAATAAAATATCATTTTAAGTGTTATTAGAATTAGGATTTCCATATGTAGAATGAAAAAGCTTCATAGACGTTGCTATATACTTATTATACATCTAATATTATTCCCTCCTGAAACTCCATTCAATGGGAAGGGAAAAAAAAAAGAGACTTTTTTTTTTTTTTTGCAGGTGTTGGGGATCAAACCCAGGGCTTCATATACTGCAAGGCTGACACTCTACCACTGAGCTATATCCTATCCTGAGGCTTCTTTTTATAAGAGGAATGAACAAGAAAAGAAGAGGATACAAGATAATAGCAACATAATTTTGGAAGTTGGAAAGCAAATCAACTAGAGCTAAGTAACAAACTTGCTAAGTAACAAACTTCTTATGTTACTATCAAATATAAGAAGAGAGCTTGGAACTGGGGTTGTGGCTCATCAGTAGAGCACTCATCTGGCATGCTTGAGGCCCTGGGTTTGATCCTCAGCACCACATAAAAATAAATAAAATATAGGTATTGTGTCCAACTACAACTAAAAAATAAATATTAAAAAAAAAAGACAGCTTAATGTTTCTGCATTTAACATTTGCTATTCATAGAGTCAGCCTGATGAATCATATTATAACTTTGGCATCTCCTCTGTTTTACTCTTTCTGCAGAATAAACTGCTAAAGGTTCTCAAAATGGCCTCTAGACCCTTGGGGATCTCAGAGACTGTTTTCAAAGATTATAAGATCAAAATTCTTAAAAATAATAGTAATAGGGCTGGGGTCGTAGCTCAGTGGTTGAACGCTTGTTAGGGTTAGGTTAGGGTTAGGGTGAGGCACTGGGTTTGATCTTTAGCACAACATTAAAAAAATAAATAAAGATACTGTGTCCATTTACAACTAAAAAAATTTACGAAAAAAAAAATAATAATAAAACAGCTGCAGTGGCGCATGCCTGTAATCCCAGTGGTTTGGGAGGTGAGGCAGGAGGATCTCGAGTTCAAAGCTAGCTTCAGCAACGGCGAGGTGCTAAGCAATTCAGTGACACCCTGTCTCTAAATAAAATACAAAACAGGGCTTAGGATGGGACTCAGTGGTCAAAGGGCCCTGAGTTAAATCCCTGATACCCTCCCACCCCCCCCAAAAAAAAACCCTTATTCCATGGAACATCATTTTTACTTCAAAGAACAACAGATAGAGAAACCATGGTTATTCAGACTGGGTTACAGCAAACATGCTTTTGAAAATTAATAAAGTGTATCTGCTGCATTAATAAAAACTTAACAGTAAATTGTTGCAGCAAAAATATGAACTTTAAAAACTTTGGGTGGGGGGCTGGGGATGTGGCTCAAGCAGTAGCGCGCTCGCCTGGCATGCGTGCGGCCCGGGTTCGATCCTCAGCACCACATACCAACAAAGATGTTGTGTCTGCCGAGAACTAAAAAATAAATATTAAAAATTCTCTCTCTCTCTCCTCTCTCTTAAAAAAAAAAAAAAAAAAAAAAAACTTTGGGTGGGCATAGTGGTACACACGAACAATCACATGTACTTGAAAAGCAGAGGCAAAAGGATAGCAAGGTCAACATTAGCCTGTGTAACTTAGCAAAATATTGTTTTAAAATAAAAAATAAAAAGAACTGGGGATATAGCTCAGTGGCAAAGTATAGTTGAGTTCAATCCCCAAGTAAATGGTCAACATTTAAAAGTATCTGCAAAACTCAGTGAACTAATGATGTTTTTTTCTCTTATGTCCAAAATCATACACAGGGAATAAAGATTCATTCAAAGTAAACACAGTGTGAAAAGTTCATAGATAAAATTTGAGATTCCTTACTGCAACTTTAAAGAAACTAAGTAGTTAAGTTTTGGTGCAGTATCAGAAAAGAATACCCACAATTATCTGAAAAAGCTATTAAAACATCTTTTCCCAATTTTTAAAATTTAATTTTCTTTTGTAGTTATAGATGAACAGCATGCCTTTATTTTATTTGTTTATTTTTATGTGGTGCTAATAATCAAACCCAGTGGGCTCACAAGTGTTAGGCAAGCACTCTGCCACTGGGCTATGGCCCAGCCCCCTTTTCCAATTATTTATCTGTATGAATTCTTATTTTCTCTACATACTTTAATCAAAACAATGTAATATTACAGATTGAATATAGAAAGCAGATCTTAAAATTCAGCTTCCATTAAGCCAAACATTGAAGCTACTTGCAAAAATCTAAAGCAATGCTACTCTTCTCATTGTTTTGTTTAGGAAAAAGATAGTTAATTTTCTTCAAAATGTATTGTTTATAGTTGGTTTATTGTTAGCTTGAAATAAAACAAATATTTTAAATTATTTTATAATTTTTAAAAAATTATTTTAATTTCTAACATGGAAAATATTGATAAATATAACACATAAAAAGAAATCTCTGTGGCAACCTGAGAACTAACTTATGAACAAACTTGAAAACTGCTGTAAGAAAATAAATTGTATTCTTCCCCAAAAAACTACTTATTATTTGATCAGTGATATGGCATCTTCCCATTTCTCTTCATCCCTTGTAACATTTACTGAGTATGCTTATTCTTATTACATATTTATCCAAGTAGTAGAATAAGAAAGACATTTCAGATATTGAAAAACTTAAAGGAACTAATATAACTTAAAAGTAATTATAATGAATATAATGGTATCTGCAGTATCAAAAATAAAGCTTACCATAAAAAACAAAGGGTACTTTCAAAATTAACAACTTACTTCTCCACCAAGAACTCTGGCCAGCAAGAAAATTGTCAGTGAACCAAATATCCAAATGGTTATAATCCATGAGACCACCTCAAGGGGGAAAAATTCACATAATTAATATCTCTGTACCACATAAAACTGCTAACTTTTCAGGAATTCAGTTCTCTACTATATTAAAGATAGTTTGTCATACCCAATTTCAGGTCATAGATAGGTTGTGTGAGCTTTCAGGTATCTTTCCAGAACTTAGAAAGAATGCAATGTGAAATACAATTATACAACCAAATTGAAAATTTAGCAATTATCAATTGCCTAAGAAAACTTCAACATTTTAAGACATATGATAAAATATAAGTATAAAAAAGAAAAAAAGAAGTATTCACTCCTAACTTCATGGTTTATGGTATTCTGCAAGGAAAATTCATTTCTAAAATACGTTGCCAATCTTCTCTAGAAATACTTAAGACTTCGATTAATTACATATTTACCCAAGTAGAACAAGGAAGACATTTTAGACACTTTTAACTGCTCAGATTTAATTTAATGATACATGTATACATTTAAAGCTCTGTCTTCTAGGAGGTCTGGAAGTAACACCCTAGTAGTGACAAAAACTCATTGATTACTTAGTTTCTAAATACTCTGTAATTAAAGAAACTAAGACTCCTTAGAGAAATGGTGCTTCTAGGTCAGGAGCAGAGAAAACAATGGAACATTACAGATTGAATATAGAAAGCAAATCTTAAAATTCAGCTTCCATTAAGCCAAACATTGAAGCTACTTGCAGAAATATATAATATTAGCCTGGAACACTTTGTGGGATCACAGGAAAGGAAGTGCTCAAAAAGTATGAACACAGAGGGCAACATGAAGGAGTTTCCAAAGGCTAAAACTGAAACAATTTATGCAATAAAGTAAATGATACTGGATTATATACTAGAGAAAAAAATAAATACCCATGAGTTCATACTGACATAAATAACTGAATAATTACATAATAGAAAAGAGGGATAGCTGTTCCTTAGAAAATTCCCAGTAATAATGTGGAAGGAATGAAGGAAATAAAGAATTCACTAGTCAGTAAATAATACTACAGCAATAATTGCTGCATGTAAGATCCATCAATGTCCTTTGAGACATATTGTGGACTCCAGACCTCCAGATGATAAAAGAACACATTTGTGTTGTTTAAAGTAACTAAGTTTATGGCAATTTGCTACAGCAGCAAGAAATCAATTCAATGTCAATTCACTATGGTAGAGTTACTTTTTACTTCTCTAAAGCCTTACTACTGGAAATGAGAGTGATATATTTATATTGTATTCAAAACATAAAGACATTGAAGACAAAGTGACTAAAATACCAGTAATAATGGAAAAAAATACTGATGGAATCCTTGTCATTATTTAATTCACTTTAAAAAAACAGAAAAATGTAAATAAAAGATACAAAAATGATTGTGTATCACATTTAAAACTTTTCATGCCACAGGGAAATAAGAAAAGATATGGGCAGTCTTTCTGGCCAGTTCTGGTCAACTGGGAGAAGTCCCAAACATTTACTCCAATGAGTCATACAAATATTAATACTTTCTGTGTGAATGATGATGTGGAAAAATTTAGAAAGCATTAATCTAAGATACACTTATTTAATTATAGAACAACTTTAGGAATGCACAGTGAGAAATATTGGGCAAAGGTAAAGAATTACTCAAACATAATAATTCAGTTAATATTTGTCTATATTTAAGTTTTGAAATTTTTGAATTTATTACAAAATAAGATATACTTACCCTAAACTGTCCATATAATGATATCATGGAAAAGAAAAGAACAACAGCCAGAGGACCCCAAAAGTCAGGATTGTCTCTCACCACTTGTCTGTTAAAACCAAGTGATGGCATTGGCATCAAAACACATCGAATTTTGTAGTAAATATCCTTTAGATCGATATCCAATTCTTCCCTATAGTTTCAAAATAAAAATTCACAAAAGACACACAGTTTTGAATACTAAGTTGCAAAAGAATATAAAAGTTTAAATATGACAGTATTATACCCAAAGGTCAACAACACATTTGCATTTGAAGTACTATATTTCACTGATTGATTCTAATGTGAAATATCCAAATTAATTTTAGAGATGTTTCAACATTTCATCATTTCTACAGCTGGGATATAATTCACAATTGCTGCTATCTGGTAATTGTTGTTAGCCTGGAATGAAACCAAGTGCTTCCATTTATCTGTCTTACTTTAGTCAGTCTCCTAGAGGAGTTTAAGACAACTTTTAATTTTTCTGCTTAAGATTTTTGGGACCACACTGATAATTCAAACTATAAACCTAACAGGAGGACCAGTGTGGAGTTTGTTATTAGAGGAAATTTTGTCTTCCAGCATTCCACTCAATGTCAAACTGAAGCAAATTTCCTTGGTGTCACTTTCTGTGTTACAGGTTATTTTTCACTCACCTTTACAACAAGACAACTTTTCTGGGTGGTACTGGGGATTAAGCCAAGGACCTCACATATGCTAGGCAACTGCTCCACTGCTAATTATGTTCTTGGCCCAGAAACAGTCCTTTGTTGTCCCAGTTTTGTACTGTCTTGAGCACTGTACGTTTCATTAATGTGAAAAGTAACTTCATTTTATAATCCATAGCATCTTAGATTTGATGTTGTGTAACATATTAAAAATAGGATGTTTAGTTCTTAATCTATCAATAATTAATACAAAGAATAATTTAGTAATGCCTCAATTTTACGAAGGTATAAGATCTTCTTTCCAAAATTATTACTTCCTTCACTTTTTCCCTCAGATGACAATCACAAAATTTCAAGAAAAGTGAAGAAAAGCGAAGAGTTTCTAGAGTTCTCCCAGTGGCAACTTTAGAATTTCTATATGAGAGATTTTGGATTTTTTTTTTTTTTTGAAATTTAATTTGTTTTAAACCTGAATTTCAACAGAAATTATTTTTTTAAATATTTTTTTAAAGAGAGAGAGAGAGAGAGAGAGAGAGAGAGGAAGGGAGGGAGGGAGGGAGGGAGGGAGGGGAGAAAGAATTTTAATATTTATTTTTTAGTTTTCGGCGGACACAACATCTTTCTTTGTATGTGGTGCTGAGGATTGAACCAGGGTCGCACGCATGCCAGGCGAGCGCACTACCGCTTGAGCCACATCCCCAGCCCCAACAGAAATTATTTTTAAAAATCACTATATTTATTTACTTATTTTATGTGATGCTAAGGATTGAACCTAGTGCCTCACAAGTGCTAGGCAAGTACTCTACCATTGAAACACAACACCAGCCCAAGAATTCTATTTTTTGAGACTGCAATTGAGTTAGCGTGGTAAGCATAGAGTACATTTGTGTACATGCATATGTGCATACATGTGATGCAGGATTATTATTCTTTTAATTTTTTTACATTCAATAGATTAATTATTGTTTGTATTTTTAAAATTTCTACTAAAATTGCAAACTCTTATTGCTTTTGACCAAAAAGAGTTAGATTTTCCATCGTGTTTGAATAACATGAAAAAATGTAAACATTCCATAGACTAGCTCTTAAAATAAAAAATACATATTGCTTTTACATACAAGAGTGGCTTGTTATCTTCAGGATCATCATCTTCAACTTCCAAAAGCCAGCCATACCCTCTTTGCCTCAGAAATGTAGTAGCTGTAGATTCTTTGATAAAATCTCCACCGAGGTTTAATTTGACATCTGGGGATGCTATGGAACCACTGAGATCTTAGGAGAAAAGAGGACAAATTATAAACCAAGGCAAAATATGTGAATCTTTTTTTGTTGGGCAGGGGATGGAACCAGGAATTGAACTCAGAGGCACTCGATCACTGACCCACATCCAGGTTATTTTATTCATACTACTTTGCTGATGGTTTTAGTTGTTTTACTATTTAATATTGTTGGTGCATGCTTTCCTTTTTCTTTTCTGCTACCAGGGAATTGAACCCAGTGATGCTTTACCATTGAGTTACATCCCCACCCCTTTTTATTTTGAGACAAGTTCTCACTAATTGTTTTTTGAGTCTCACTAAATTGCTAATGCTGGCTTCAGAGTTACAATCGTCCTCCCTTAGCCTCCCAAGTCACTGGAATTATAGGTATGCATCACTGTGCCTGGCTGTTGATGCACTTCCATATTGTAAGTAATATTAAAGTCAACTAAATTAAATCTCCTAAGACTTTATAGAAAGATTA